>NC_057843.1:36118409-36429545 GCF_910594005.1 Cervus elaphus | reverse complement strand
GATTATAGCAGTAAGCTCCATATGTAGACAAACTGTCATTACTACATCACCAGCCATCATACTGTCTTTCTCAATAAGCTGAACTACTAGAGGATATGATCCAACAAAATGGGAATAAACCAAGAAGGAGGGAGACATGAGATCCAGGAAACAGGGATCTTACTTATCAGAAGACAAAGGGAATTCATTAGATGACATTAAAGAGAAGTCACAGGTGACAATATATGGCAGGCCTGGACCAGCCCAGGTAGAAGGAGGATGAATTTCTGCTGAAGGGCAGTTTCCACAGGGGAAAAAAAACAGCAGTTATAGATCCTGGCATGATAAAATTTATGAAATACCATACTGAAAGATTTGTGAAAATTATGGGACAAATTAGCAGAGTGTACAAAAACAAAAACAAAAACAAAAACCTCTAGGCAAACTTTTATTTAAAAAAAAGCAAGCAATTGCTAACTTAAAGAAAACAAAATAAGAAATAAGAATCAGTGCCATGCAGTGCTTAGCTTGGAATAACATTTATATAGACAAATACTGTGACCACTGAGACTTGCCTCAACCAAAGATCTTGATATAACTGAGATATATAGCTTGATATAAAGAGACAGCCGTCTGGAAAAACAGAGAATGCTGGCAAGAGAGAGTGCAATCCTCCTCAGTTATTACAGGTCAGGAGAAATGAGTCACATTGAGCTGCCAAAAGTTACCAGGAGATGCATATTATTTAGAAATGTGGAGAAGTGTATATTCCAAAAGAATGGCTGAAAGGGTCAAGAGTAGCTGCCTTTGGAAAAGCAAAGAGGGAGCAGTGGGGCAAGGAAGCTATCTTTTTAAAAAATAATTATTATTATAAGCCTTTTTGTATTGTTTGTGATATCGTGCAGAGTTAACAAAAATAACAAAATAGAATATATTAAATTTATAAATACTACTTAAAATGTTTAATGCTCAAATAAGTTTGTAAATGGATCCAGGTTTAACCAAAGTCTCCTAAAAGTGCTTCCCAGGGTTGCTAAGATTATGTATAAAATAATGACGCTTGTAAGTGGAACGTTAAAGCCTAAGGAAGAATTAGGTTTAATTAAGTTGAATAAATTTAATGATTGTGTGTGTATATATATATATACATATATATATAAAGTAACTCCTGAATATCCTTTCCTGTGCATAAAAACTCATCTTGACCACATGAAATTTCCTCGTATTGTCAGATTTTAAAGCCAGTACTGAATGCTGGGGAAGGGAGAGGTGCCTGGGGGTGAATGACTGACTAAGTTTTGGAAAAAGAAAGGAAAATCTTCAACCACAGGTTTTCATCAGTTCCTGCCATCCACATCCTGGGGACAAGGACAGATTTGTGCACCCATCTCATCAGACACACAGGACGGCATGTTTGATCTGGAAGCCCCGTCCGGTCACTCCTGAGTCACATTTTGTGCTGAGCAGTCTCCTCCCCAGCTCTGGGCAATTCCCCAAGGGATAGAAAGGCTGACGAATTGCTCTATCCTGTTAGTGACCCTTCCTGCCCCAGAGTCATTAGATTCAAGGAAAATGAGCAGTGGCAGCTAATTAGGAATGGATCGGGGTGGGAGTAGGCAGGCAGCAGGGAATGAGAGGGGACCCAGGCACACAGTTCAGAGACTTTTCTCTAAAGAAATCCAACCTGAAAGGACAGACAATTGTTGCATTAGCCCACACTACTAGGCTTTCATTTTAAAAGATTACAAGAGATGTTTCAATAGTCACCCTCAGGAACTAATTTTTTCCATATTATATAGTCCTCTAGCTCTTCAGAATGCAGGGCTGGGCAGGCTAAATTTCAATAGGCAAGACAACTCTAAAACACTGTATTGAGCAGGACATCAGAGGGACTAGGGTATACACATATTTCTATGAAGGGCCAGATAGTAAATATTTTAGCCATATGATCTCTGTCATAACTGCCCGAGTCTGCTATTTTTCAGCACAGAATCAGTCATGGCTGTGCTGTGCTCAGTCATGTCTAACTCTTTGTGACCCCATGGGCTGTAGCCCACCAGGCTCCTCTGTCCATGGGGATTCTCCAGGCAAGAATACTGATGCCATGCCCTCCTCCAGGGGATCTTCCCAACCCAGGGGTCAAAACTAAGTCTCCCACTTTGCAGGCAGATTCTTTACCATCTGAGCCACCGGAGAAACCCAAGAATACTGGAGTGGGTAGCCTATCCCTTCTCGAAGGGACCTTCCCAGCTCAGGAATCGAATGGGGGTCTCCTGCATTGCAGGAGGATTCTTTACTAGCTAAACTACCAGGGAAGCCCAAAAGCAGCCATGGTCATATGTAAATGAATGAGCATGGCTGTGTTCCAATAAAACTTTATTTACAAAGATAGACAATGAGCCAGATTTGACCCCCAGACAGTAGGATCAGAAAACTAACTCATCCAAAACTGCACTGGACAAAAGTGTGAAGAAGTAGATGCATTAAATAATCTTTAATGATGGCATTTCAGGTTGTTTGACAAATGGGTGACTATCAGTCAGAATCTTGTTTCAACTACTGGAAAACTATCCAAACTTGTCTAAAGCCAAGAGAAAATTTCTGCTTGTTGCTTTATATAACTGAAAACTTAGAGGTGGACCTAACTTTAGGAGCAGTTCTAAATGACTTCTCTTTCCTCACCTTTGGGCTCACATTCTGCTCTGTAGAGGGCATTCTCAACCAGCTTCTCTTCTCAGAGTTATAGAATGGTTGCCTCCAGCAACCAAAGCTAGATCCTTCAAGATTCACATCCTGTGGCAAGAGCTTGGAATTCTTGGCAGAAAAATTGAGACATACTCAAATTAAACTGGCTTTAACCCAGGTAGCCATTCGGTCTTACTATCTGCTAGTGCAAGACTTTTTTCTTTGACTTTTTATTCTAGAAAGGTTCTGATAACTCTTGGGCCATATTCTTCCTTATAAATGTTACAATCAGCTTATCAAGCTCCAAGGAAAATCTTTTAGGGTTTGTGACTGAAACTGTATTAAATTTATAGACCAACCTGAGGAGGATCAACATCTTGACAATATTGTCTTCACATTTATGAATGTGGTATAGTTCTCTCCATTTATTTAGGTTTTCTTTAATATCTCTTAATGCTCATACTCAGTAGCTAAGTCATGTGCAACCCTTTGCAATCTCATGGACTGTAGCTTGCTAGCTTCCTCTGTCCACTGGATTCCCCAGCTGAATAGTGGAGTGGGTTGCCATTTCCTTTTCTAATCTCTAGCTATTTATAATTTTCCCCATAGAGTTCAATAGCGAAGATGGAGAAGCAAGAATACACAGAAGGACTGTACAAAAAAGACCTTAATGACCTGGATAATCACAACAGTGTGATCACTCACCTAGAGTCATACATCCTGGAGTGTGAAGTCAAGTGGGCCTTAGGAAGCATCACTATGAACAAAGCTAATGGAGGTGATAGAATTCCAGCTGAGCTGTTTCAAATCCTAAAAGATGATGTTGTTAAAGTGCTGCACCCAGTATGCCAGCAAATTGGGAAAACTCAGCAGTGGTCAGAGGACTGGAAATAGTCAGTTTTCATTCTAATCCCAAAGTAGGGCCATGCCAAAGAATGTTCAAACTACCACACATTTGCACCCATCTCACATTCTAGCAAGGTAATGCTCAAAATTCTTCAAGCTAGGCTTCAACAGTATGTGAACTGAGAACTTATATATGTACAGGCTGGATTTAGAAAAGGCATAGGAGCCAGAGATAAAATGCCACATCTGTTGGATCACAGAAAAAGTGAAAGAGGACAGTGAAAAAGTTGGCTTAAAACTCAGCATTCAAAAAACTAAGATCATAGCATCCAGTTCCATCACTTCATGACAAATAGAAGGGGAAACAATGGAAAGAGTGATAGACTTTATTTTCTTGGGCTTCAAAATCACTGCAGATGGTGACTGCAGTCATGAAATTAAAAGACACTTGCTCCGTGGAAGAAAAGCTATGACAAACCTAGACAGTATATTAAAAAGAAAAGACATCACTTTGCTGACAAAGTTCCATATAGTCAAAGCTATGGTTTTCCCAGTAGTCAAATATGGATGTGAGAGTTGGACCATAATAAATGATGAGTGCCGAAGAATTGATGCTTTTGAACCGTATTGCTAGAGAGGACTCGGGGGAGTCCCTTGGACAGCAAGGAGATCAAACCTGTCTATGCTAAAGGAAATCAACCTTGAATATTCATTGGAAGGAATGATGCTGAAGTTGAAGCTCTAATACTTTGGCCATCTGATGTGAAGAGCTGACTCCTTGAAAAAGACTCTGATGCTGGGAAAGATACAAGGCAGGAGGAGAAGAGGGTGACAGAGGATGAGATGGTTGGATGGCATCACTGACTCGATAGACATGATTCAATAGCTCAAATAGGGTATGAGCAAACTCCAGGAGGCAGTGAAGGATAGGGAAGCCTGGGGTCACAAAGAGTCAGACATGACTGAGTGACTGAACAAGAACAAAACAAACCTCAGTGACTTAACACAGCAATAAACATTTGTTATCTTCACAGTAATATGGATCAGGAATGTGGGAGTATTTTCTGATTTGGATCACTCATGAAATTGCCATCAAGCTGTCAGCCAGGGCTGCTATCATCTGAAGGTTTGACTGGAGCTGGAGAGTCACATCTAAGGTTATTACTTATGCCTACCAAGTTGGGGCTGGTTGTTGGTGAGAGGCCTCAGTTTATCCCCCATGGGGGCCTCTTCACAGGATGTTTGAGTGTCCTTACAGCATGGCAGCTGGCTTTCCTTAGAGTGATTCAAGAGGAAGAGAAATCCCCCCAAAAAGCTATTCTTTTTATGGTCCAACCTCAAAAATCACATAGCATCAGTTTCTATTAAAATTGAGAAGCTAGTCTGGCTTATTTTCAAAGGGAGGAGAATTAGTACCACATTCTGAATCTCAGGACTGAAGAAAGCACCATCCCCATAGTCTAAGGTTTCTGATTTGTTATTTTTAAATTTTTTTTTGCAGAAGAGACTCTAGGCTCATACAGAAATGCACATTTGCTTTTCCTATTTTCACAACACGCTTCCACCAGATATTTTGGTAAATTCTAATAGAAGAAGATACTGCTTCTTTAGTACTGTTCTCACCAGAGCCCCTCTTGGTCTGAATTACAGCCATATTAAATTAATTGCATCCCACCCAGTCTTGCTCTCATTCCTTTGCATATGCTTTTCTCTCTGCCTGGAATTCATCTCACCTGGCTTATTCCTGCTTAAGCTTTTCCTAACTTGAGTCTGGGCAGTATCTACCCCCCCACCCCCACTTACATTCTGCTATCACACCCTATGCTTTCACCTTCCTGACACTAATCCCACTGTAACACAATCGTCCTTAGACGTGTCCTTAGATCGTCCCTAGACATCCTTAGGCCCTTGGGCAGCATCAGCCTAATCTGGATATTTGTTAGAAATGCAGAATTTCAGACCTCCCTTCCCACACTCACTGAAACAAAAAACTCTGGGGTGGGACCCTGAAATCTGTGCTTTCACAAGGCTCCAGGTTATCCCAGTACTCATTCAGTTTGAGAACCACTGCTTGCTCTAATGTAATTGCCTGTTTACTGTTTGGACCCCATACCAGAGGTCAGCTCCATGGGGAAGGGCTCTGTCATCATCTCTGTGTCTACCAAGCCCATGATGGGTGCTCTGTCCATTCTATGTGGAATCTGAAAGACAAAGGTAAGAAAGAGGGAGAGGACTTGGTCCGAGAGAACTGCCCAGGGACTGACCTCCACCTCCCTGCTTCTACTCATCTCCAAAATCAGCTACACTAGATGCTCCAGCCTTTTGCCTTGTTTGTTTGCTTGCTTCTTTGCATTTCCTGGAGGTTCATTGCCTTCCAAATAAAATTGCCTCTAAAGAAGCTGGGACCCTGGGGCCCAGGACAGGCACCATAAGCTTGAAGAAGTGCTCTGGGACAGGAGAGACAGCTGGTCTGGGGGCGGTTGGTGGCTCTGTGTTAGTGACTAGGTTTGGCTGAGCTTCAGCAAGTCTCTGTCCCTCACTGGGTGCTCTGACAGCTTGCGGTGGGGCAGGAGCATTGTCTTCTCCATGGGAACCTGTAACACAGCACAGGAAGTGTGATGAAATGGGGCAGAAGCCAGATAACTGTGAGAGCAGGGGGGACCAGCAGGACTTCAGGGTTACAACCCAGTGACAGTGGATGCAGCAGCCAAAGGAATTTATTTTAACTGTATTCACTCCAAGTTCTTCTCTCCCTTTTCTTCTCCCCAGCCCTCACTGTTGCTCTTATTCTCCAGGTCTTGATGTGGTACCCATCACGTGACCATCTGCCTATCAGGACCATGGACTGAAGTAGAAACTTATTTTTCTTCAAATAAAGCAAACCAAACATTCACTGTACAGTTTTGGATTGTGGTTTCAGTGGAGAAGTCTTCTCCAAGGTGTGTATGGAGGGGCGGTTCTCCCTCTGTTTCCAGACCAGCGTTTGTAATGACGTTCCTATCTGACTCCCTCATGAATGTGGAGGTTATCATCTGCATTCTCCTAGCTGTCTTGTGATCACCTGTGGAACAGAGGGCTTCCCTCTGTGATTTCTCCTGAAGGGAGTGGAGATTACTGATGTCAGTCATTGCAAACAGACCATGCCGAGGGTTCTCCAGAGTGTCAGGGGTTAAAGGTGGAGCCCACCACAAGGAGCCAGGCAAGGATGCTTCCCACCAGGGAACCCCAATGTAATGGGAGTAAGTCAGATTCCATACGCCCAATTATCTACTTCAGGGGTCAGCAAACTGTGGTACCTAGGCCAAATCTAGCCCAAATGTTATTGGAACACAGTCATGACCATTTATATGTTGTCTGTTACTGCTTTACCATCATGACAGCAGAGTTAACTAGTTGTGACAGAGTCTGTTAGGCCCATAGTGGCTAAGTATTTATCACTGTATCTGGTTCTCTACAAAGTTTGTAGACTCTTGCTTTGGTGGAACATTTATTTCCTCTTTATGATCCCCAACCTCTGGCTCTGGCCTGGTCATATTTAAAGGGTCTAGCTTGATTTCATCTATGCTAGTGGGCTTAAATTATTTACTTTAAACTTTTAACTTAGAAGTAATTTCAAATTTATATAAAAGTTGCAAGAATAATGCAAAGATTATCAGACACCTTTTACCAGATTCACCTATTAACATTTTACACCATTTGCATTATTATTTGTGCTCACACTCTATGTATTTATATTTTCTGTTTTCTATTCATAATATGTAATATTCTTAATCATTTGAGGCTGTCACATACATCAAAGCTCTGTACTTTTGAATGCTTCATGTGCATGTATATGCTTCCTGAGAATTAAGATTTTTTTCTTTTCATAACCAATTCTAGTAAAGTTAATACTGATTGCCAACAAAGGTCCATATAGTCAAAGCTATGGTTTCTCCAGTAGGCATGTATGCATGTGAGAGTTGGACCATAATGAAAGCTGAGTGATGAAGAATTGATCGTTTCAAACTGTGGTACTGAAGGAGACTCTTGAGAGTCCCTTGGACTGCAAGGAGATAAAACCAGTCAATCCTAAAGGAAATTAACCCTGAATATTCATTGGAAGGACTGATGCTGAAGCTGAAACTCCAATACTTTGGCCGCCTGATGTGAAGAGACGACTCATTAGAAAAGACTGATGCTGGAAAAGATTGAGGGCAAGAGAAGGGGGCAACAGAGGACAAGATGGTTGGATGACATCACTGACTCAATGGACATGAGTAAGAAACTCTGGGAGATAGTGAAGGACAGGGAAGCCTGGCGTGCTGCAGTTCATGGGGTCACAAGGAATCGGACATGAGTTAGTGACTGAACAACAATATTCATACCATACTTTCATCTACTCTACCATCCATATTTCAGTAATGTCCTTTGCACTATTTCTTCTCTTCCAGTATGGCATTCAGGGTCAGGAATTGTCTTCACTTGTTGTGAACATTAGGCTTTTGAGGTTTGATTCCATGAAGGAATGAAACATTTCTTTTATAGTTCATCTCCCAGAAAACTGTAAGGAAAAGGCAACTTTTTCTCTGGTCCTTTAGAGCTTATACCTGAGGAGCACCTAGAACATTCTGGGGGAAGTTTCTAGGAACTAGGGAAATGCCCATGAAATGGGGTTTCTAGACGGCAGATAGGCTCCGACAGCTTCCTGCCCCTCCTCTGAATAGGGTGGTCATGCCTCACATTTGGAGACCCCCAGAGAGGAGAACTTCTAGCCCAAACTCTTTACTCTCTGGCTGCAGTCAGCCCAAAAGATGCCTTTCCGTGATGATCCCAGCCCTAAAGAGAAAATGTATGTAAGACTCTTTATCACTGTGAGAATCTGGAAGTGTGGGGATAAACAAGGACCTTGGAGCCAAGTGTACAGACTTAGAATCTGCAGATCTGGGAAGGATCTGTGCCTGTTGACTTGTTAAGGATCCAACTTCATATAAATTAAAATTAATATTAATTAAGGCTACCATTTAAAGCATAATTAGTCATCCTTTTAAAAGTAGAGAAATAATTTTGGTTAGCATAAATGGGTTAAATAAAAATATATGCAAGAAGCAATAAAGTTTGATTTGGTGTATTTGTAATATATGTAACATATCTAAGTAATCTTGCAGAAATATGTGTTTGTTTAAAAATATAACATTCATTTAACTGTTTACTCATTTTTTTCTTATCAATGATTTATTGGTCTATTGTGTGCTAAGTGCTGGGGATGGAGAAATGAATCACACATTCCTGGATATGCTGGGAGGGACCATTTTGCTGTATTAAAGAATTTGGATTTATCTTTCAGAAAGTATAATGTTATTCTCACTGGGCCTGGCCTGGGCCTAGAAATGCAGGTTTGAAATTCTGACCCTTTTGGGGGTGGTAGCAGTCTTTTGGAAAGTGTGATGCCTGTGGCTGGACTGCAAATACTGGTAAAGGGTTTAAGTCTCTAACGATTCTTCCAGAACAGCCAGCTGACAATGAGTAATATGCAGTTTGATGTGAAAATTAGAAAACTGGCAGACGAACCTGCAAGAAGGAAATTGGATTTCCAGAGAGACGAATGGGAGGCCATGCGGCTGAGCAGGGTTCATAAGATGCAAACGCATGCAGGGGAGTTGCAATCCCCCCTCTTGCTCAGAGTGCAAAATAAGTCCCTATTATTTATTTATATATGGGTGAAAGCGAGAGTTCCGTGGTCCTGGTGTTTATGATCAAAATGGATGGATTCAATACTGAGCAATGATGTGTTCAAAATGAAAGGCACATCATTAAATGTCACAGGCGTTTATTAACACAGTTTCCTTCTTATTCAAATAAAACAAGCATTATCCCACCAGGGCCCATGTGACTCTCTCGCCTTTTCTCAGCAGGTTTTGGAGGAATCTCTGTTTCTGGGAGGCAGTGTGGTGGAAAGCCAATCTGAGAAAAGCAGAGGGATGTGATAAGGAGTGCTCTCTTTCTCTTTAGCTTCCTCATCATGTTTCATTAGCTTACTCATTTGTTTCCCATCCCGTTTCTTCTCTCTTATTCTTCTGCTTCTCACTGCATATTATTGACATCTAGAAATGGATTCTGGGGACTTCCCTGGTGGTGCAGTGGATAAGAATCTGCCTGCCAGTGCAGGGGACACGGGTTAGATCCCTGGCCTGGGAAGATTCCACATGCTGCAAAGCAACTAAGCCCGCATGCCACAGCTACTGAGCCCACTTGCTCCAACTACTGAAGCCCGTGTGTCTAGCGTCCATTGCTCCACAACAAGAGAAACCATCACAATGATCAGTTTGAGCACCACAATGCTCGCCGAAACTGGAGAAAGCCAACACGCAGCAGTGAAGACCAATCACAGCCATAAATAAATAAATAAAAGAAATAGCTTCCATTCTCAAGAACTGTGACTTGTTTCCCCCATAACAGTTAGTTGGGAGGAAATGGCAACCTTCATCTCAGGATCCTTTGAACAAATCCATGCCCAGAGCCACTCATGCTAAAAGACTGCACAGTTTTGAACGTTCGTGCTCCAGCTAAAAGAAACCGACTTTGGAGAAATGACATAAATTCATTACTGCTGCACTGAAACCTCTTTCTGCTCCAGGCAGAGAAGATAAATTACCACCTAAGTGATATCAAGTTAGTTTGAATATTTTGTTGGATCAAATGCATCACAATGTCTGGAAATCTCTCCTCTTTCAAGTTGGAATTAAAGAATGGTTATCAGACCAATAATAGACACTATCATTTGCATACATTTCATCTCAAGGGACTTCTGAAGTTATGCAATACTCCAGTGGTTAATTGTTCTTCACACTCCTGACATATCAAATTACAGCTCAGATTAGGGAGAAACCATTGGTGATGGAGATGATTGGCAGGAGTTCACAAAGGGGGGGCCTCTTTGAGGCCTGAAAGAGGACATGGCCAACAGGGGTGCTGCTGGGCCTTTTAAAGTGTTCCCATGAAGGAGGTGAACTTGACAAATTTTATTTGAAAGCAGGTTTTCTCCACGTTTTATGATTCCAACTAGGCATCCAAAAATTCTAGTTTTTTTCTTTTGTCCCTTTTCATCAAAGACTTAATTTTTTTGAAATAACCTTTAAAGTTGTCATTGATTCCATTTTCCCCCAGAATTCTTATTGAACAGGTCTCTGGTCTCAGAGGTTCTATGGAAGGAATTAATAATCAGTGTGTACTGAGAAGGTGTAACAACAGCAGGCTGATTTTTTAAAACCCTTCGTGATTTCTTCATCATCTCAGGGGACCGTCAAGAAATAATACACTCCATTTTATTACTCTGAGCCTCCCAAGCACAGCACAGAGGCAGGCATGAGAATGATATGTCTTTCTTGCCTAGTAAAGAAGTAACTAACCTTTTCCCACGGTGCCATGTTGGGCTGCACCCCACAGGCCTACAAACCCTGTACCTGCCAGCTTCAAGAACAAAAGAAAGAGCCCAGAGGCAGCCACAGAGACATCAATGTTGTAACAGAGGGGGGAATCTTACAGTTGAGGTCCTGAACTGACACTCCACTGTGTAAGGCAGACAGCTGGCAGGACATGGCAGCAGTCTATGCTCCCAGGGGCGGGGGAAGCTACCAGTCATAGGGGAGCTGACATCAGGTTGGCTCACTGGTTACCAGGTAGTTGAGATTAACAGTGGGACATGCCCCTCACTGCCTCTCTTATAAGCTCTTCCATAATGGAGATGTTCCCATTTAAAGGTTATAACAATCACCAACTGGGCCTGGAGCAAGTATGTAGGAAGGTCAGTCCTGTCGGTTGAGTGTGGGTGAAGCAGTCACTAGTCAGGCAGGGGATGGACAGAGAGCAAGAGAACAGTCAACTTTGGAGGCCTGATAATAAACTCCACTCCTACATACCCTGCATAACCCTTGCAATCTTGGTCCATTCCTCTTCTGCAGTACACCTGGGGTCAGGTATGTAGAGGGGCACTGAAATCAGGTATCACAAATACAGTACAGATGCCAGCAGCAGAAGTATAAACTGAAAGATACCCAATATGCTAAGAACAGTCATTTGCCAGGATGTGGGCAGATTCTGGAGGGAAGCACTTCTTGGGTCAATGGAGAGAGAGTCAATGGTGGCAGCATCTTGTCCAGTTTATAAGGAAGATGGGGTCACCCCAGGCTTTCACAAGCTCAAAGCCAACCCCATGGTGGCAGTGGGGAGGCCCTCTAAAATAAGCATTCTATTGGCTTAGCCAGGAGTCACCAGTCAGAGTACAGATCTACTGCCCTATGTGATGATGCATGCCATTATGTGTGCACCCATTAGGCTATGCTTAGTCGCTCAGTCATGTCCGCCTCTTTGAGATCCCAAGGATTGCAGCCTGCCAGGCTCCTCTGTCCATGGGGATTCTCCAGGCAAGAATACTGGAGTGGGTTGCCATGCCCTTCTCCATTTGGTCTTTCCAAACAAAAATCTGTTAATCCCAGTAGTTGGACTTGTGTGTCCAAAAGCCAGCCTATTCTACTCCACACAGCATAGCCCAGGGGGGCTTATGGGCAGTCAGTTGTACAATAATGTTTACTGACATGGGTCCTTCTGATGTACTGGCATGTGTGATAAGAAGATGGTGAGAGTCTATTTCCCCCATGGTCAACAGTCCCCACAGTCACTAATCAGGTCAGTTTTTCATTAAAGTCCAGAGGACGACGACAATGGCATCTCACTGTAGACACAGCAATTCGGCTCAGTCCTCAAATAAATTTTTTTCTGCTCACACTAGGAATGAAATGTAACACATCTAATAGGCACAACAGAGAGGAGATCTTCACCATTAAGCAAAATACAAGCAGTACCTGCATTCTGAGATAATACCACACTTGCTTGTAGTTTTTGTCCTGGTCTGCAATACAGTTCAGAAAACTCAAGTTTTCTGTGATACAGGAGCACATCCAAAGTCACCCTCTACAATGGTCACCTAGTCTTACCCTGGATGTCAGAACCACAGCTACTCCACTTTGATGTTCAAATGCATTCTTCTCCACAATGGCCAGAGCAGATGTATAATGAATGTTTGATAGGCCACAAAACAGGCCACTCTGATCAGTAAAGTTTAAGTTTAACCATATATTAGCCAGAATGTACCCCATATACCTCCATATATGAAGATTTTTCCATCATTTCCCCCAAAGCATATATACCTCGAAGGAGGAATGCTGCTTGCCCTAGGTCCAGATCGTGTCCCTTGGTGCTGGCCTCCTTTTTGTCTGCCTAGCTATCCACATTGGAGGAAAACTGATTAGATATTTTGAACAGGATCAGAGGTATATTAATGGGGAAACATTTTATAGGCTACACATTTTATCACTTATACCAAATTATTACACAAACATTGTACATCTGCTTTTAGCAGCAGCCTTAAAAGCAAGCAGTGATACATCATGAGTAGTTATACTCTGTGACAACTTCACTAGGTAATGTTCTTTCCATCCTGAGTATCAGGACAAAAGAACAGCTAGCACAATAACTCTCATAAATACAGACCTCAGTTAGCAGAAACAATTTAATATTCACTGAAATATATATTTCTTTTCAAAATTACCCTCATCTTCACAAACCACAGTCAAATTGAGACTAATTTGTTTGCACAGTCAGTCTGGTCAATTGACCACAAAGGCTGTGGTGGGACTCCTCAGAAGGAATCTCAGACAGAATTCCCGAAAGGTCTCTCAAGACCAGGAAAACCATGGCAACGTTGTGCCATCAGGCTCCACTTCAGTGAATTTCTCTCTTCTAGAAGTCAGGAAAACATCAAGATTCCTGCACTTGCCAGGAGAGAGTCTTCCCCATTTGCCTGATAAGGCTGCTCAGAATCCAGAAGTCTCCAATTTTCAGAGAGGCCAGGCAGAGAGAAAAGAAAAATGGTTCAATTCCACCCACAGGGGTAGTTTACCCAATTGCTATAAATCATAACTAACTTGAGGGGAAGGGTTTCTTTCTATGTGGAAAATAAGAGTTCAAAACAAGTAATATTCCAGACAAAAGCCATAAAAATTATTCCAATATTCAGCAGTTCACTCAATAACCAATCTTTTAATTTTTTTATGAAGCCATCAGGTTTTCCATTAGGATTCTTAAATTTCTTACCCAGTTCAGTGGTATGGTCTTTCTAAAGTTTATCAGAGACTTGTACTTGTGAAAAAGACCTTCCTATGAATCTTCTTGAAGATGAAGCACTTTTGCAAAAGTATCAGAGTATAACCGCTATAAATGACAAAAGATGTAAAAAAGCAAGGCTAAACACTTTACTGCAATATAATCAATAAAGACACTTGCTTACAATAACTAGAATTATGACTGATTTTAATCTTAATCTTTAGAAATCTTAATCTCTGGCAAAAACTAAGAAGCAAGTAATTGTGAACTATTTGTCATACCAGAATTTTCTGATAGGAAAACTTACACTTTAGTCTTCCTCTCCTAAGAAAGTAAAGGTAGATAAACTTAGACCCATGCAGCAATTAATGTTCCCGTATTCTATCCATTTGAAATGATTCAGATAGTCAATGAATTTTATTTAACTTAGTTTACTTTCAAGTTACCAAAATCTGGTAGATATTCCCCAAACATAATTACTCCAGTAGAGTTTACCTAAAGGTTTTTATCTCACTTACTTAAAGGTTCATCCTATCAAGTTACTTTCTTTGCTGACAGATTTGCAACAAATATAATAAGGTCCTATCTAACCTCTAGGAAAGCTAGGTCCAACAGAAGTATTATACTTAACACTGATGACTCAAAAGATATATATTTATTAAATCAAACCAGTAAGCTTAAGTAGCTTCAATACCAGGTATTGATTCAGTATCGAATATGTCCCAGATCATGTGAACCTGAAATTCATTTGGGATACTTTCTTTTATTTTCTATTTCTGAGAATTTTATATTTTTTAGAATTCTTTTATATTTCTAAGAATTTATATAAACTTTTAATTTCTTTTCAGCCACTTAAGCAGAGCTTATCCACAAACCAACTGTCGTGGTCTGGGTGCAGGTTGGAAAAGAATTTCCAGACATGAGACAGAATGAGAGGGAAATAAAATTTATTAGAGTGGGAGACACTCTTAGAACAGTGGGCCAGCTCAAGGGAGAACCAACGTTGAACAGGGGTCCTTAGTCCACTTTTATACCTAGGGTACAAGGAGTGGGATAGGGGTCTTGCGGGTCATTTGCTGATTGGATGAGGCACATATACTGGGTGGGGGTGGGGAAGAGTAAGGCAAATATCTTCTCCCTATGGGGTAGGAGGGGAGACAGGTTATACTGCTCAGGAGGACCTGAAATCCATTGATAGTTACAACACAGGGGAGGGAACGACTATAACAGTCTGGTTTTTCTGTTCCTGCATTTCCTCCTTGGTTTTATCTGCTCTTTCATCCTTGGGTCACCACACCAACTTTATAGTGCCATTTGGAGGCAGAGACGTCTCATATATTATAAGATACACATAGACATATTTGTATCCATATAGACACAGATCTCTCAGTTTTCCTGCTAGAGTCTAAAAGCCCTCTGTTGTTGTTTTTTTTTAAAACTCGGGGACTAAAATTCCTGAGGGCCCAGGTAGATCACTTACTTTTCTAAAGACATATGCTAAAACAAGTTTTGAATATCTAAAGAGTCTCAGTGATATTCAGGGTTTTTTTTTTTTTCTTTCTTCCTTTCAGTTTCTGAATTGCCCATTCAGTTTAAAAAATAATAGTAATAGAAAAGTAGTACATATTATTCACTCACATTCACATGCTTCATTTTAGAGGAACAAGAATCAGTAATCAAGTTGACCTTTGCATCAGCTATTTAGCTAAGCCTCAGTAGCCTTTTTTAATATAAAAACCAATGGCCAATACTACCCAAAGCAATCTACAGATTTAATTCAATCACCAAATTACCCATGACATTTTTCTCAGAACTAGAATAAATGATTCTAAAATTTATATGGAACCACAAAACAACTCCTAATTTCCAAGCCACCATGAGTAAAAAGAAGGATGTTGAAGATATAATACTCTTCAGACAATAGCACAAAGCTACAGTAATCAAAACAACATGTATTTGCACAAAACAGACGTATGGATCAATGGGACAGAATAGAAAACACAAATAAACGCACACACTATGGTTGATTAATCTTTGACAAAGGAGGCAAGAATATACAATGGAGAATAACAGCCTCTTCATCAACTGGTGTTGGGAAAGCTGGACAGCTGCATTAAATCAGTGAAATTAGAACACACCTTTACCCTATATACAAAAATAAACTCAAAATGGCTTAAAGACTTAACTATAAGATAGGACACTATAAAATTTCTATGAGAGAACATAGGCAAAACATTCTCTGACATAAATTGTAGCAATGCTTTCTTTGGTCAGTCTCCCAAGGCAATAGAAATAAAAGCAAAAATAAACAAATGGGACATAATCAAACTATAACCTTTGGCACAGCAAAGAAAACCATAAACAAAATGAAAAGACAATCTATGGACTGGGAGAAAATATTTGCAAACAATGTAATCAACAATAGCTTGATGTCCAAAATATGCAAACAGCTCATACAACTCAATAATGAAAAAACCAAACAACCCAATCAAAAAATGGGCAGAAGACCTAAATAGACATTTCTCCAAAGACATACAGATGGTCAATAAGCACATGAAATGATGCTCACCATTGCTAATTATTAAAGAAATAGAAATCAAAACTACAGTGAAGTACCACCTCACCCTAGTCAGCTTACCTGTCTGAAGCAAGGTCCTGGAACAATATCCCTCTGTGAGCAGAGGATGACCAGCAGAATGTGGTGGCAGGCTTCTCAAGGAGGTGGTGGAAGTGGTGGTGGTGTGGTGAGATTACCAGTTATAGGGGGAATTGACAGGTAACAAATGCTGGAGAGTGTATGGAGAAAAGGGACTCCTTCTGTACCACTGGTGGGAATGTAATCTGGTGGAGTCATTATGGAAAATAGTATGGAGGTTCCCCAGAAAATCAAAAATAGAAATTATCACATGATTCAGCAATCCCACTCCTGGGCATATATTTAGACAAAACTATTATTCAAAAAAACACATGCACCCCAGTGTTCATAGCAGCACTATTTACAAATGGCCAAGACATGTAGCAACCAAAATGTCCATCAACAGATGAATGTAAAAAATACATGTAATATATATTATACACATACATACACAAGGAATATTACTCAGCCACAAAAAAGAATTAAATAATGTCATTTGTAGCAACATGGATGAATTTACAGACTATCATATTCAGTGAAGTCAGAGCAAGACTACTATCATACATCATATATATCACTTTTATGTGGGCTCTAAAATATACAAATGACCCTTATTTACGAAACAGAAATAGACTTACAGACATAGAAAACAAACTTACATTACCAAAGGAGAAAGGGTGGGGAAGGATAAATTAGGGGTTTGAGATTAACAGATAAAAACTGCTATATACAAGATAGATAAACAATAAGAACCTACTGGATAGCACAGGGAAATACATTCACTATCTTGTAATACACCACGGTGGATAAGAATATGAAAAAGAATATATACGTGTAACTGAATCACTTTGCTGTATATCGGAAACTAACACAACATTGTAAATCAACTATACGCCAATTAAAAAGAAAAAAGCAACAGCCAGCCCACAGCTGCGGGCACTTTTTTCCCACTGTAATAGCGGCCAATACCTCTCAAAAAGTCTTGGGGTATCTATGAGTTCTCTATACACTCTTGGTGGACCCCATTCATCAATGACAGCCCCCACAAGACCCCACAGACTAGTAGACGGCCACCCCGGGATTTCTGCTGCAACTTTCAGGCCCCCACTCCCCGCCCTCATTTGCATACATCTGGGAGCTCACAGGCGTTTCCCCCGTTTCTTGGCCACTCCGGCGGTTGTTGGGCTGCACCCTGCGGGCCTGCCAGATCTGTGCTCGCCCAGTCAAGACCAAACAAAGGGCCCAGAGGCAGCGACAGAGACATCAGTGGTTTAATGGGTGGGGGGACTTACATGTCTGAAGCAAGGTCCTGGAGCGACATTCCACTATGAGCAGTGGAGGTTAGCGGGCAGAACATGGCAGCAGGCTTTGTAACAAGCTTGGGGCGGGGGTGTGACGTAACCAGTTACAGGGGGAATTGACGTCAGGTTGGCTCGTTGCTCACCTGGGAAACTAGCGGGGGGCACGCCCCTCACGCACCGCACGCCCTTCACGTCCTTCACAGCCCCTCACCGCCCTCTCTGATAAGCTACCATGTGGAGAGGCTCTTCTTCTTCTTCTTTTTATTTTTAAAGCAGAAATGTGTTTATTAGGCACCCTTTTTCCTGACAGAGGAGCAAGACCAGGAGAGAAGTGCCTGCAAAAATCTCTCGAGGTTGCAGGAATCTCTCAGAAGATTCCAGAGAATGTAGGTGCTGACTGGCCGACAGCTCAAGAAGAACACTATTTGGCTGGATCATGACAGCAGGCGATGACCCAGACATGAAGCAGACTTGGCTCCTGGACTCCACAAGCCCTGAGAAGTGAGTAGGCAGCACCGAGACACCCACCAGAACTCTGGCAGATGCGAAGGGTCTCACGGCTGAGGCACGCCACCTGCCCTGAGCCAGCAGGGAGGTGGGGGAGGGGAACTGCAGGTTTCCAGGAAGACCTTCACCTGGGCCAGGCCCGAGGGCCTTCCCCAAAACTGCCAGCCTCGTCCTGATGCTTACTTGGCCCCATACATAGGGGTTTCTAAAGACGGGAGGATTCTTGCCTTCCTTCGGCAGTGAAACCTCCCGGTGGCACTGGGCTGCATATCTTCGGCCACAGGGTGGAATTTGCACTGCCCACACCTGGCTGTTGGGGATGGCCCATGGGGGGATGACATCATAAGCTCCTTAAGGATGGGCCTTTGTGCATCGGGTTCATATCAGATGTTCTGATCTAAAAGTTAGAATAGTTCTGATGTAAAGGTTAGAACAGTCACCAGTTGGGTCAGGGACAAGTATGTAGGAAGGTCAGTCCTGTGAGGAGGGTGTAGAGGAAGCAGGTACTGGTCTGGTAGGGGATGTGTGGAGAGCAAGAGGACAGCCATCTTGGGTGGCTTGGTCATATACGCCATTCTTGTAGTTCTCTATCATCCACGCAGCTAGCGTGTTGTGTAGATACACTGATGCTGAGCCGATGTGAACGCAACCTAATTAGGCAGTTTAAGCTTCAAATGAGAGACATTCTGGATTGCCGTTTGTTAAGTGGGCTTCCTGCAAGGATACAGGCGTATGTGAAGTGTCATTAGAGGTCATCTTTGTCATGTAGTCACCTCTGTGGCATAGTATCACCAAATATTCTGTGTGTAATCCTGTAGTTTCAGGCCTCCCTCACCCTAGCGTTACGTAACTTGTGTGGCCGTTGTGAGAGATAGTGGTGTGTATAATTTCCTGGCATAGGCAGTTGAGATCAGTGTCCCCAGCTCCAGCCTTTCATGTCTCTTTCATGGTGACCTTGGAGGCCACCATTTTAGACTGTTTCATTCTAACAGGATGAAGTCTTCAGGAGCCTGGAATCCTCAGTGAGTGACGAGCAATTTCCCCACCGACTGCATCAGAATTATAATGTGAGAGAAAAATAAATCTTTGCTGTGTTAGGTCACCAAGGTAGAGTTTGTTACCCTGGCGAATTCTGACACATTTATCCCCAGCAGCTTTCTCCTTCCATCTCATTGGCCAAACCTGAGTTATACAGTCATTCATTACTGCAAGGAAAGCTGGGGGGAATGGGAAGAGGATTGCTAATTTGGCTTACATTAATCATGGTTTCACCCTAGACAAAAATTGGGGTTCTGTTACAAGGAGTAAGTGAGGGAGACATTGTGTAGGCACTCTCACTGTCTGCCAAATCCCCAGACACTGTCAGCCTAAATGAGGAAAAAGCTAAAGCCCCAAAGGCAGAAGTGGATACCCAGGTATTTCTGTAATTCCACACCTCAGAACAAGTGTCCCAGAAACGTCTGATCCCAAGTGGCTCCTCCTCTGAGCTGTCAAGATGCCTGGTTAAGTGACTGTTAAACAGCCTCTGCCTCCTCCCCTCTGCTTCCCACCGCCCAAGAGGCTGCCCTTGAGGTAAGGAGGGAAGTGATCCCGCTATCCCTTTGCCAGCTCTCAGAGAGGTTATGAGGCTGAACAGATTTGTGTTTGAAAAGGGCTTAGAGGCTCTGGCATGAAAGGTACCACAGAAGTGCAAATGCCTGCAATTCATCGCCTGCTGAATGGAACAGAGCTGAGTTGCTTTAAACTGGAATTTTAGTTTCTGTGACTGGTGTGTGACTCTTCTTGTGTTTTTTTGAACACATTCTCTTCTGTGTAGACTACTACTTGTTCCCATGGTTGTTCCTTATCCCTGTTAACCCTCAGTGCTTTCCTCACCCATCTCCTAGAGGAAGGCCTCCAGCTGAGGGAGGTAAAACTACAAATTATTCAAAATTTGGCTCTCAGAACTTTCACCTCCTCTTTCCCTGATCTTCTTTTGTATCTTCCCCTTCTATCACTTAATGGTATCTCCCCTCAGGTACTTCTTGAATTCGTATTAGCTAGACCCAAGGATTGGTTCCATGGTGGAGGTGGATGAGTTCTGGCCCAACCCAGGGTAATTGATGTAGGATATTCAAGGGCTCTGTGTTTCCCAAGCACATGAGTGTTTGCCAGAGAGGAAGCTCAATAAAGATTCCTTCAGTGATGAATGAATTGTGAAACACAGTGTGTGGTCTTATGCTGTCTTCCCTATAGGTCTCATTTTATCTTCCCCAAACCCTAGGAGGCAGTTGTAATTCTCAGCATTCCTCTATTTTCCAGATGAGGAAACTTGGCCAAAGAACTCAGCCAGGGTTGGGACCCAGGCTCTACACTAACACCTTAGCATGATTGAGTTGTCTGCTTCTCCCCAGGGATTAACATTTTTTAAAGGATTTCAGGGCAAGAACCCAGTGGAATGGACCTCCAGTGGTGACATTTCTGGCTATTGGTGAGACGCTATCAACCAGGGCTGCAGTGTCAGGAAGAGTTAAATCTTTTTAACAATTCAATGGCCCCCTTTGAGTTTGCCCAAATGGCACCTGTTGTTGAGGTCAATAGAGCTTACAATTTAATTTCATCTTCCTGCAGACAGTCTCTCTCATTAGGGGGTGGAATGATGATGGGATTCTCCCAGCCATGCAATTTCACTTTCTACAGAGCAGTGCATAAGTACAGTCACTGTTTCTGCACAGAAAGTTATCAGCTCCACCCCACAAACCCCCCAAACTGCTTGTAATGAGGAGGTGAGTGTCTGCATAAGGAGAGATGGGGGAGCAATGAGTGGGGATGAGAAGAGGTGAAGCTACACACAGGGTTCCTAAGAGGCAGCTCTGCTTTTTTCCTCTGTGAGCTGACACGTGTCCTTGCAGGCTGTTCATTATGTTCAGCAGAATTTGAATGCTTCCATGATCAAGCTGACAAGAATGTGGCTTTTCCATTTATTAGAAATGAACTCACAGGTGGACATGAGGGACTCTCTGTTTTCAACTCTGATCTGTTACGACCCTTTGGTTCCATAGTAAGGGTGATGATAATAAAACCAGTAATTACAGTGCTAGAGGTAGTTACCATTTGCTGGCTACGATAAGAGGTGCAGTGCGTGTGTTCCATTATTTAATCCTCAAAACAGCTCTGTAAGGTAGGAATCTCGTTCCCATTCTACAGAGGAAGAAACTGAGACTGAGCTAGAAGAAGTAACTGTCTAATGTCTTATAGCCAGTTGAAGACAGAGTCAGGACTGGAACCCAAGTTTGTGTGACTTCAAATGTGTACCTTTTCTGCCACTCCCTTATCACCTATCCTCCAAATGTGTTTCAGTAATGAGATAAATGTGTCCCAATTACGCTGTGGATCAAGATGATATCCATGGCAACCGACAAGTGCTGCACATTGCATCTGGAGTGTTGAGGGCGTTTAGACACTCCCCTCCCCTCTTCCCCAGGGAATTCCGTGGAGGAACTAGTGGGGGGATACTGTGGGAGATTTCATTTTCTTTTATGAGTTATTGGTGATAGAGTGTACGTGTGTGTTTGCATGTTCTGGCAATACTGGTGTCTGATGTGTGACCTGTTTCTTATTAAAGTTATAGCTTTTGCAGGGAGTTGAGGTTATTACTGGTGCTTTGGGAGAGCAGGTGTCAAAATTGGACTCATTCTGGCATGTGGAAGGTGATCTTGAGTTCTTTGCCCCAGAGATCTATATGCTAATAGGAAAAATGCTCTTTCTTCTCTTCGGGCCAAATTCTGGAAGATTATACTAGCTCTGTGGATTGCAAAAAGAAAAGAACAGACACGGCCTGGGAGGCAGACTTGGGAGGGAAAGAAGAAAGGAAGAGAGTGATGTCATTGAAACAGGCTGAGGTGTCCCTTCCCACAGCACTGTGGGGCGTGCATGCTATGGGGCAAACCAGGGAATGCCAGTTATACCTCACTGAATGAATACAGTGTGGCACTGAATTCAATAGGTTATTAGAACCTAAAAGTTAGGATTATGGAAAAATTCAAGGCCTGTATACATTGATAACTTCCCTTTCTCTAACTTCATGTTAAACAAAACCCTTTTTTTTTTCTTTTTAAAATTTTATTTATTTTTTTTATTAGAGGATAATTCCTTTACATAATTTTGTTGGTTCTGCCAAATAAATGTTGAACAAAAACCTTTTTATGGTGTGAAATAAGTCTGTCTCCAGATCCTAGGTAGGCAGGGAGTACTTGTCATCATCATGTTCACACACATCTTTTGGAGTCCTGTCATCTATTTTAGTGATTTTTCTCTTTGAGATTTGGACCTTCCAACAGTTGAGGCAAGAAAACTTGTCTTCCAGGCCACTGCTGAGGCTGAGGCTGGATCTATGAACCAAGTTTCATGAGGGAAATGGTCCACATAAAGAAGAAGGCCACACTCAGAACCCACCATTCCAGAGGAAATGGCAGGAAGTGGTTGGGCTTTCAGGAGTAGTGACAGCAATAAGTGGGCTTCGCTGGTGGTTCAGCTGTAAAGAATCCACCTGCAGTGCAGGAAATGTGGGTTCGATTCCTGGGTCAGGAAGATCCCCTGGAGAAGGAAATAGCAACCCACTCCAGAATTCTTGCCTGGGAAATCCCATGGAGAGAGGAGCCCAGCGGGCTGTAGTTCATGGGGTCACAAGAGTCAGAAATGACTCAGTAACTTAACCACAAACACGAAATAGCCACAAAGCTCTTAAGAGTGAAAGCTTGTGGTTGACATACTGCACCCAGTGTCTCGTGTCTGTGTGCAGCAGGGGAGCCATGGTGCTGCATCCACTGCCGGTGGACTGACCTGTGAGTGGTCCAGAGTTGGCACCTGGGTTTTCGTCATGGATGTAAGGGCTTCCCAGGTGGTGCTAGTGGTAACCCGCCTGCCAATTCAGGAGACTAAGATACGTGGGTTCAATCCCTGGGTTGGAAAGATCCCCTGGAGAAGGGCATGGCAACCCACCCCAGTATTCTTGCCTGGAGAATCCCATGGACAGAGGAGCCTGGTGGGCTACAGTCCGTAGGGTTGCAAAGAGTCAGACATGACTGAAGCAACTCATCACACACTTAGCTGTAGAGACTTTGAGCTTAATTCACTGACTCTGAGTTTCTAGAAATTCTGTAAAGTTTCATAATGTTGCTAATGATTTTGCTTCAGCTGGTTAGTATCGGTTTTATGGTTTATAACCAAAATTTTTGATCTATTCAGGTGGACTTTTTTTTTTTAACTGTGAATTAATAAATGGTATTTTGGTTTTCCTGAATCTAGCCCACTGTTATACTCTGATGAGATCCAGGTTTCTGAGTTGGCAAAGCAGAGAGTATCAGGCCCTGAACCCTGGATAATGGTAGATTTTCCAGGGTAAATCTGCTTGATTATCTGGCTTTCTCTAGGTAGCACTTTTAGCATTGCTGTATTTTACACTTATTCTCCATTTACAACTTTTATTAGCCAGAGTTCTCCAGAGAAATAGAACCAATAAGATTTATATAGATATACAGAAAGAGATTTTTTTTTTTTCCCTGAAAAACTGACTTGTGATTACGGAGGCTGAGAAATCCTGTGATCTCCTGAAGGACTAGAAACCAGGAGAACTAGTGTTCAAGTGCAAAGAAGATGGATGTCCAGCTCAAGTAGAGAGCAAATTCACCCTTCCTCTGACTTTTTATTGTTCTATTCAGGCCCTCAACTGACTGGATGATCCCCAATCAGTGAGCCCATCTATTCAAATGCTAATCTCTTCTGGAAACAGTCAGCCAGAAATAACGTTTTACCAGTTAGCTGGGCATTCCTTAATCCAATCAAATTAATACATAAAATTAACCATCACAACCTCATTATATAGTTGCTAGAATTTATAGGGTCACACTTGTAGGAATCATATTGGTCTCTGTTTCTATCTTGGCTTTTTCCTCTGGTGGCTTCATCACCCTACTCAAAAATTATTAATGGCTTCCTGTTATGTTTGGGAAAAATTCTGAACCTTGGACTCTAGCATTCAAGACTTTCTATATTACGGCTCCACTTTCCAGCTGTATTCCCAATACTCTAATGCCACTACCAGATGGCAGTGTTTGCTTTTTTTTTTTTTAAATTCTGGTCATTGATTATGCTATTCTTTCTGCTTGCAGGAATCCTTTTTCTTTGACAATTGGGATATATTTTATTTATTTTATAACTCTGCCACAATTTATTCTCAGTCTTTCATTTTGATAGTAGATTGTTTCAAGTTTTACATGGAATAGATGCTGAGAGCTGCTGTTTGCTCTGACCAGAATGCTCTTTTTAGTTATTTTTTTTATCGGAGATGCTTGCAGGAATCTGTCCTACATCTCTGTCTAACAGAATCTCAACCATCACTCAAGACTCCGTTCAGATTCCATTACTTCAGTGAGGACTTTTCTAGTGACTCTCTACGGAAGCATTTGCTTCATCATGTGAAATCTTCTCTGGTATTCAGAACACTTATTCCATCGTGGCTCATATAAGAACTCATATAAGAATTAGCTTGTCTGTTTAGACATCTTTCCAGCTATGTTCCCAACTATAACTCCTTGAGAACAGGACCGTGACTTACTATTCATTTTGTTTCTTCTTGTATTACTGAATATTGAAACTTGGGTACGGTAGAGGCCAACACAATCAGTGAATAAATAAATTAGTTAGTGAAGCACTCACAATAGATACATTATTTGTCCAAACAGAAGAAAAGAAAAATTCCTTTTAGAGTTATCTGGGAATTTTGCTAGAGCTTCGAGATTGGGCTATTCTTATGGACAGTCCATGGGATCATAACTCTTTAGTAGCACAGCTTATGAACCTAGAGACACATGTTTTACAGTATTAGAGGATACCATGTCCAAGACACAAAAAGCCACAGTTCAGTGCTAAATTGTGGGCTTGAGAAATGTGTGCCGTTCCTTTAATATGTGGTTTCACATGTACACTCAGTAGTGAATGGGGATCCCATCAAAAGAGTTGGAAGAACAGAGGCCTTAAGAGTCCAAAGTCCTGGTTTCTCTGGTCTTGATTCTGCTACCAACTAGAAGAGTGACCTTGGGCAAGTCCTTTATCTTCTTTGAGCCTTGATTTTCTTGTCTTGAGTCATCATCATGTTTCTGCCCCATTTGATTGCTGAGGTGCCAAATACGGCATGAACACTTTGAAAATAAAGGAGAGGAAGTCTGGGGTAGTAGAAAGGAGACAGAGAAAGAGAATAATAAGAAGGTGCCAGTAAGAATGGTGGGAGAAATTAAGGTATAATAGAACCAGAAACTGACCTAGAGGCGGTATCCGTGGAGGGTCCCTCTTCCACCTGAAAAACACCAGGGAGTCTTTCTGAAAGTCTTCCTAAGGGCTGTATCACAGACAGCTATCTGCACACCAAAGTTTCATTCTCCCCTCTTCTTCACTATCAGAACCCCTATATTGTGACAGGGAGCCACCTTGGAAAAAGTTAAGTCGCCCCGGCCCCCCCACCCCCCATTTTGGGCTTGAGACCTAGGAAATTATTTACATACTGCAGGCATTCCGCTTGTCTAGGAGAATGTGTTGTCAAAAGAGCAATTATGAACTTTCCTCCTGAAAAAGCACTTTGGAACAGAGTTTAAATGACATGAAACTGGGCCTCTTGATGGCTCAGGGTATGAAAAGATCTTTTTATCTCCTGGGAAGAATCTTGCCTTCCCTTTTTCTTCCTTCCTCCTTCCCTCCCTCCCTTCTTCTCTCCTTCCTTCCCTCCCTTCTTCTCTCCTTCCTTCCCAATATTAATAGAATCATGAAGCCAGTGTTGTTAAATAGCAGAAAGCAATGCTAGAAGACATATACCAATTTTAAAATAAAATTAAAGACATCATAACAAGAACCCACATTTACTTCTGGTTGCCAGGTGGTAAAAATCAGAGGAGGGGTAGTTAGGGAGTTTGGGATCGACATGTACACACTGCTGTCTTTAAAACGGATAATCAACACGGTCCTACTAAATAGCACAGGGAACCCTGCTCAATGTAATGCGGCAGCCTGGATGGGAGAGGAGTTTGAGGGAGAATGAAGACATGTATATGTATGGTTGAGTCCCTTTGCTGTCCTCCGAAACTATCACAACATTGTTAGTTGGGTAGAATCCAATATTAAACTGAAAGTTAAAAAATATTTAAGAAAAAGAGTCTGAGTTTGCCCTGCGAGCCCAGGCCAGTACATTTTCACCTACACTCTTCACTTTGGTCATTGTTGCTGCAGTCTCTTCTTCTTCATTATGATGATGAATTTACATCAAGCTGCTTCCCAAATGAGGGAATATCTTAAAAGAGCCAGGTACAATCTCATCCCTGTGGTCCTGCTTTGTACTAGCCAGACCCAGAACAGGGCAGGACATTTTCTCCTCATTATCACCTCATCACTCAGTTCCCCTTGTCTGGGCAGGTCATCGAGGTGGGGCTTGGAGTTGAGTGCAGGAACCGAAGTGCTAATGAGGAGAAAGTGTTCAAGCTTGGATCCTGCCCTCTCACTCAGGCTCTGTTGAAAATGGTAACACCTTGAGATCATCTTTCTTCTTACTACTTAGTCTGAATGAATTTTAATGCTGCTGTCTTCTGGAGTTAAGTAGTGTATAGCAGGCTTTAGTTCTAAGCAATAAACTGTCCCACCGAGAGGGAAATTAACCAAATATTAGGGTGGTTCAGAAGATTCTTGTTTCTTTACGAAAAGAAAGACAATTTGAGTGGGGGGAAATGTTTCAGAGCAGGGGTCCCCAATCCCTGAAATTGGGTCACGCAACAGGAGGTGAGCAGTGGGAGACAGAGCAAAGCTTCATCTGCCACTCCCCATCACTCACCATAGCTTACATTACCCACTGAACCGTCACTCACATTGCCACCTGCACCATCACCCCATTGCTAGCATTACCACCTGAACCTTCCCTCCTACCCCCTTCCATCTGTGGAAAAATTGTCTCCACAAAACTGGTCCTTGGTGCCAAAAAGGTTGGGGACCACTATTTTAAAAGACAAGTCATGGCTATGTGTTAAGCTTTGGGCTGGGTGATAAGAATATGAATAAATATTTAACATTTATTAAGTATTTCTTTTAGACAGGAACCATGAGCTAAGAGACTTTGTGGTAATTTTATTCTTTGTCAATTCAGCTAAACTGGATCTGTGGTTCCTGTATTTCCTTCCTGGCATGGCTGTGGGTTAGGGTGAACTATAAGAAAAATCAACATGAGGATTGAAAGGTAGAATCAAAACAGCAGCAGGTATGCTCAAGAGGTCCAGGCAGAGCCCCAGGTGCTCATGCAGGTTGTTGCCGATCTTCCACTTACCTGCTGGCATGGGGTGACAGCTGAGTTTTTAGATCCTCCAGCTCCCATAGGATCTTGCCTTCTGCCTCTTGAACCAGATATATGTGCATCTTTGTGCTGAGGGAATTGAGTCTTTGAGGTAGAGGGAATGAGAGACACATATGGGTTTAGTTGGACCTGTGGGTTCAAGTTTGTCCTTTCCTTTTCTCTCCCCACTCCATAGCCAGCTTTTCTAACTGCTAGCCCTGCTAGCAACTTCAGCTCCACCCCCAGATACTTGAGCCAGCAGCCCTGTGCAAACTTTTTCACTATTGTCTTTTTTTGCGGTCTCTATTAATGATGTTTCTCTGATCCTCCAGCCATCCTCTCCTGGACTCATACTTCACTAATTTCTCCCACAGTTGTGTAAGGTCTCCTCTGTGCAAACAATCCTTTATTCTGTGTCATTCACATGATATTGGTTTTGAGACTGGCAGGGGCTTGAGGATCTCAAGGAGACTAGTAGTAAAGGCTTGAAGGATAGCAGGGAGTTGATATTGGAGGATGGAGAAAGGAAAACCAACCCATAGTGTATAGTGGTGAGAAGTTTGAGAACACTGCTATCTGTAGGCATGCAAAAAATAGAAAATACACCTAATAAACTGGTAGATTTGGGTAAGGAGATTTTCAGGGAGAAAATGATTGAAAATGCCAACTGGTTTCTTTTCACAATGTACAAGGCTGAGATCGAAAGAGATGAGCTTAAAAGGGAGCTGTTAGGTCTTCAAATGGAATTTAGAAGAAAATTGAAGGCTAAAATCCAGCAAAAAGACTTCAAAGTAAGAGATAGTCTCAGGGCAAGAAACAACTTAGGGCTGTAAAACTTTGTCTTAGGGTAAAAATAATTACTTAAGTGTGTGTTTTATAGACCTCAGGTACACAACAAGACTTCTTAGAATCCTCATGTACCTATTAAATGTTCTTTGTTCTTCATCTGAAAACAGAGCTTCTGATACTCTTTAGGGTCTAATGTTCACTTGGCACAAGATAGAAAAGAAATTATCTCAGAAAGAAGTGTGGATATGGCATTTGTCCTGTAGAGTGGAAGATAATTTGATACATAAGAAACATACATTTTTAAAGGAATTGTATTAACTTGAACTGAAATGAAAAGAACTCTCTTCATTTCAGTTCAAGTTAGTACAACATTAGACCCTAAAGAGTCTCAGAAGCTCATGTCTGACTCTTTGTGACCCCCTGAATTGCAGCACACCAGGCATCTCTGTCCTTCTCTGTCTCCCAGAGTTTGCTTAAACTCCTGTCCATTGTGTCTGTGATGCCATCCAACTATCTCATCCTCTGTCGTCCCCTTCTCCTCCTGCCCTCAATCTTTCCCAGCATCAGAGTCTTTCCCAATGAGTCAGCTCTTCATATCTGTTGACCAAAGTATTGGAGCTTCAGCAACGGTATCAGTCCTTCCAGTGAAATATTCAGAGTTGATTTCCTTTAGGATTGACTGGTTTAATCTCCTTGCTAAGAGAGGAATTCTGTGTGTAAAGGGCTTTGTTGAGATATTTTAGGTGGGGAGCTGACATCATTAGACTCAAGAAGATTACTGTGTCTGCTGTAAAGAGAGGAGCTTACAGTTGAGGTCCACACTGAAGGCAATGATGATGAGGGCTTGAAATAAACAATGTCTTTGAGGATGGGGAGAAACAGTCATATTTTCTAAAAAAGGCAAGATGCAGTGCATGGGCACTGATGACAGACTTGTCAGGGATGGGGAGTTGGGGATGGAGGGACATATAACAAACATGTTGAGCAAATGGTGGCCACTGAAAGTTCTATCTGGTGGCTGCGTTCTCCTGTCCTCTTGCAGTTAGGTAGGGACTTGTGGCTAATTATGCCCCATGGGCTGTAGCTAGACTTCTTAAATGAAATATGTATCAGCACTCTGCTCATCCATGATGGACAGTATAACCTAGACTATCCTTCTGAGTTATCAGGAGGCCTCAAGTGTGACAGCTGGCTTCTGATGGGGATGACTGGGTGGATGAGTTGGTCACTGAGGTATCTTCGAAAGGAAGGGCACTGTGTTAAGATGAGAGATACATTTTCAACTCCCTAATACAGAGGATTGTTAATGATTTTTCTGGAAATAAAAGCACCGGGACAAGAGTAACAGGAGTTAGTCATTGCACTGGACCCTGGATTCACTGAGCATCAACGCAGTGTCCTGGCCTGTGCTGATGCTAAGGGAGAGTGGTTCACAACATTGCCTTTGCCTTCTGTGAACTCACAGTCTGACTGGTGAGAGGAAGCATGTACAGAAGAGTTAAATAAGCCAGGTCAGCAAGTGGCCCAAAGGGGTGAAGAGATAGCCACTGCCATAGGATCCAGGGAGGAGGAGATAGCTGAGTAGAGGAGCTAGACTTAAGGTTCCCCCCAGACAGAAGAGGGGCCCCACTGAGACACATCATAGACAACTGAGCTTAATATACTTGTCTAAAGGACTTGAGAAAAGTCACAGGGAAGTATAAAATGGAGCCTCAGCCTGATGCATATTTGCCCCAACGAAGACAATTGGAATGAACATGAATCTCATGTCAGTGGCAGGAAGGATTTTTCATGGCCAAACCGGCCATTTAAAATTTCCTCCACATCATCTATTCTATATCCCCGAGATAGGCTCCTGGATATTCATGTGATAAATATCTCCGTGGGTAGGTGGTAGAAAGAGGTGCTAGTGTTGGAGGATGCCGCATAGCTTACAAAGGAGAATTACAGTTTTTCATGCATCTTTTATTTCTACTGCCCATCAGCATCTTCCACTCAACAGGAACATGTGTGCGTATGCGAACACACACACACACACACACACACACCCTATGCAAACACACACACACACACCCTATGCAAACACACACACACACACACACACACACACACACACACACACCCCTCTTATACCCTCCAGTTCCCAACCAGGAACACAGAGCTCAGACCATAGGCACACAGAGAGCAGTGCCTTGAATTTCCTCACTAATGTTATGGATTGCTTTGCAGGAAAGCATGGGAAGGCAGATTTTCCCTACAGGGGCACGTTTGCTAATCGGATGTTAGCAGAAGTACCTCCAGGGTTTGTAATCTATGTGCTTATTTTATTTAATGCCCGGACATATGGCTGTATCTGTGCTCACTTTCCTCACTTGGGTTGTCTCTGAGCCTCCTCCTCATTCCTGTGAACATCCGGCTCCCCAGGGGTGTGGAGGCTATTAAATTAGCTTAGACAGCAGGTGGGCACTAAAGAAATTGGAAAACAGCAGCTGATCTAAGGCACAGTGCACTGTGCACTCCTGCGAAGGGGACATGAGATATAGCCCCTATCATGAGAGCCCATCAGCAAGGGACCACCTCCCCCTCCACAGCCCCAGAAACACCAGCTCGAAACAGTCAGAAGCAGAGGAGGGAGGAGGTCTGGGTTCCCTGAGCACCTTCTTCAGTGTTATTTCTCCATGGGGTCATCCCGCTGTTCAACTGGTCCACAGGCTGTCCTGGGCAGTGGAGTGTGTGTATGTGTGTGTGTGTGTGTTTTGGTGGAGTGGAAATGGAGCGTGATTAATCCTGCTGTGTGTGTTTTGGTGGAGTGGATGTGTGTATGTGCATGTTTTGGTGGAGTGGGTATGGGATATGATTGATCCTGCCTCCTATTGGCATAAAAATCCAGGAGCTTCTGTGTAAATGGGACTGAGAAGGGTTGGGGGAAAGGATTTAAAAAGAGCGAGCATGAGCCTTGTATCCCCTACTGTGCCAGGCACTGTGCTTTACCTGCATGCAATGTTTCATCTAGTTTCTGTAATGACTGCATGATGTAGGGACTCTTGTTTATATGCATTTTACAGAGGAGACTGAGGCGCAAAGAAGCAACACCATCAGCATTTGAAGCTCGGCGCTCTCACTCCAGAGCTTCTAACTTTTCCCACTCTATTGGCAGGCAGCAAAATGGAGAGGGTAGCAGCAGATAAAGAAATGCCTTGAGTGGGTGATTGCTCTGGGCAGGGATAAACTAGCCCCAGTTCCTGGGAAAATACCAAGGCAGGACCTAGAATATTCAGTGGAACTGAGCGAAGAGAACCGTTACTGCCTTTGGGTCTTTGACTCACTCGGGAGCAGGATGTAGATAAGGGCTAGCTGGCTCTGCAGAAATGGTTTTCTGCCCGTAAGCTCTCCGCTAACTGAAGATAGATTCCTTGGATTAGGTGAGTGGCGAGAGGAGATAATTTTCCCAGAATCTTCAGAATGGCTGGCCTGGAATTAGACAAACCTGAACCGGCAGCTGCAGCCTGGCCCAGGTACGGCTCTTCTCATCACAGACCCCTTTATGGCATCAAGTTCGTGGTAATACATACTGTACTAGTAGTAAACAGCAAAGACTCATTGGAAAGATCCTGACGGTGGGAAGGATGGAGGGCAGGAGGAGAAGTGGGAGACAGAGAATGACATGGTTGGATGGTATCACTGACTCAATGGACATGAGTTTGAGTAAGCTCTGGGAGATGGTGAAGGACAGGGAAACCTGGCATGCTGCAGTCAATGGGGTCGCAAAGAGTCAGACACGACTAAGTGACCGAACAACAACAGTAGTAAACTGCTCGTATGCAAGTGGTGGGACTTCCCAGGTGGTACCAGTGGTAAAGAACTCGTCTGACATGTTGGATGTTATGGAAACAAACATTGTACTGAATTTAGTCTCTCAAGAAAAATAAATTGCTTTGTTGAAAAAAAAAAAAAAAAAAACTCGTCTGCCAGTTCAGGAGATTTAAGAGATGAGGGCTTGATCCCCAGGTTGGGCAGATCCCCTGGAGAAGGGATCCTTTGGAGAAGGACATGGCAACCCACTCCAGTATTCTTGCCTGGAGAATCCCATGGAAAGAGGAAGCTGGTGGGTTACAGTCATAGGATCAGAAAGAGTCGGACACAGTTGAAGTGACTTAGATGCATGCATGCATGTGGTGCTTTATTAGATGCTGGGGCTCTTCTAAGTGCTTCACCTCATTAGCCACTTCATCCTGACAAAAAAATCTGTGAGGTAGGTATTATTATCATTTCCACTGTGGAGATGAGGAAACGGAGGCACGAGAAGGTTAAGTGTTTCTTCCTAAGCCACCTAGCTAGAAAGGGGCAGAGCTTGGTTTGACTGAGGCAGGCAGGTACCAGAGTCCAAGCCTTGAGGTACTCAAGCCACCTTCAGGGGTTTGTCATGTGAGAGATGTCACAGCGGTTAGGGGGTGTGGAGGAGTCCTTGCACCCAGCTGGAGAAAGCTTTGCACACGAGCAGAGGAGAGGAAACCTTTCGTGCATTTAGGTTGAGGAGAATATTGCCAGAGGAGGGCATGACCCATGAATGGATGGCTGGAGCTTCTTGGGGTCCCTGGGGGGATCTGCTTACGTGAGTCATCTCTGCTTTCTGGAACAGTCTGGCTCTGTTGTTTCAAGATTCTACTTTGGGCTCTGTTAGAGGAAATAACTCCCTTGGGCCAAAGGGACAGCGGCAGATGTTGCCAATGGGGAGTGTGGCATGATTAAGCTGTAAGTCCACCACCACCTTGTTGCCCGACTCTGGAGCCTTTGTTCAGCTGGGAAGTTCACTAACAGAAGGCCAAGATGCCAAATTGCTCCTGACCTGTGCCATGGGGGTACAGAGCTCACCACAATGGGAGAGGAGGGCCCAGTGTTGCACTGCAGGGACCCTGTGGCATCAGGGAAATAAGAAGGAGTGAGTAATGCAGAAAGTCTCCTTGTGGGGAAAGAGGCCAAGGGGCAGGTTAAGCTACCCAGAGCTCAGGAGGGCAACCCCACGCCAGGTGGAACAACACCATTAAATCAATATCCATGGAAGAGAAGGGGAGCAAATGCTTACCGAACAGTCCTTTCGTGCCAGGGACCTAACTACACATATTATCTCAGCCAATCTCCTCACCTTCTGTGTGAGGGTGGTGATGTTTCATTGTTCTCATTTAACACATAAAGAAACTGGGTTCAGAGAGGTTAAGAAACATACCCAAGGATTCTCAGCTAGTTAAGGGCAAAACTGGAATATGAGGCTAGCTGGGATTTGGCCTGTAGAACTTCCTAATGACTGTAGATGCTAAGCCAGTGCACCCACTGCTCTGTGCAGGCAAAAGCAGGGCCCTTGCTCATCTCTGCAGGTAAACCAGCACACTTGAGTGCTCTGGACAGGTCAACTAGCACACTGCATTGATCTGTACACGAGGACAGCCATCTCACTGATTGGTACAGGTGGAGAGCACATGCCCCTCGTCAGCACATGCCACCACTCCACTGGTCTGTACAAGTAAACAGCGTGCCTCACTGATCTGTTATCTTCTAACCAGCAGACAGGATTATTACAGGGTAGGATGTGGAAGAGAGAAACCAAAATTCTCACTGTGTAAAGGGAACATTATGGGGAAAAGCTGAAAGCATCCTGCAGGGATTTGATTCAGGACTGAGAAACCTGGGGAGCTGCCTCCATAACAGTCTTAAGGATTTGGAAGTTTCCTTGGTGGTGCTTTAAAGATGCATTTGTCCTGAGAATAGGAGAAGAGGGACTCCTGGGCGTATTTAGGTCAGAGTCTAAAGGGAAAATTCCTTTTTCACTGTGTAGGGAATTACACTCTGGAGATTGTATAATCTCCTTCCCCCAGTACTTTAAGTAAGATAGGCATTTTGCCTATTAGTGAAGGAAGGTGGTTGCTGAGGTTGTTGACTTCACCTGGGCTTGTCAGTCCTTGCCTGTGAGCTGTGTGAAATACAGACTTTCAGGTTCCCTGACAGACTTCATGGGTCAAACCTGGAGGTGGGCCCAGGCATCTGAGTGTGATTTTGACTTTCAGAGATTGACATCCACTGCTGGAAGTCTTAAACCTGCTCTGAAGCTATAATTTCCAAGTGAGCATGGAGTTCTTCAAATCTACTTCCAGTCAACCACTTAGGCATTCTGCTAAATTAGGTTTTCTTCACCCAGGGTTCATTGCTGACTTCATCAACCTAGGAATCTCGTAAAGTTGGAGGTAAATTCTGTATGGACGTGTGTTTTTGTGGAGAGAGGATCTTTTATATTCATCAGATTCACTGAGAGATCCAAGTTTACAATAGCTTAAGAACCTTGGGCAGTGCATGTTTTGGTAACCGCTCTGAACTCATTTAAGATCGTTACAAGACAAGAAGGCTCATTCATTTATTTATAGACACGTTTTTGATTGTGTGTGTGCATTTGTGTGTGTGTGTATGTATGTATGTATACTGGTGTGTTTAATGGCTTACAGAATGATCCTACTCAGAGAAACCATTCACGGTGTTCACTACACTTGACTCAAATTACTTAATAAAAAAGTATATGCAGTAAAAAGCCCCAAACAATCCATTTAGAAAATGAACAAAAGACATGAATAGACATTTCACCAAAGAAGATATATAGATGGCAGCGAGCATGTGAAAAGATGTTCAATGTCATCAGCCATTAGAGAAATGCCAATTAAAACCATAGTGGTATATTACTACATACCTCTCGTAATGGCTAAAATAAAAAGTAGCCACTGGTGAGTATGCAGATAAACGGGGTCACTAATGCATTGCTGAATTAGTGCTGATGGAAAAATAAAATGGTATGACCACCCTGGAAAACTGTTTGGTAATTTTTAATGCAATTAAATAAATAATTACTGTACAACCTAGCAATGACATTTGTGTATTTATCTCAGAGAAATTATAATTTGGGTTCACATAAAACTCTCTACATAAATGTAAATGGTAGCTATATTCATGATAGTCTCTAGAAATAACCCATATGTCCTTCAGTAGCTGATTGGTTGGTTGAATAAGAGGGGCATCTTTTTTTTTTTTTTTTTTTTTAAGAGGGGCATCTTTATAACGGAATATTACTCAGCACCAAAAGAGTGAGCTATAGATATGTGTAATGACTTGTATAAATCTCTAGGGAATTTTGTTGAGTGAGAAAAGCCATTCTTACAGGTTATATACCATTTGCTTCCAAGTGTATAACATTCTTGAAATGACAGAATTATAGAAATGGATAATAGATTAATGGCAGCAGCAGGGTTTAAGGAGAGGATGGGGGGTGGTGGTGAGGGAGGTAGATGTGGCTATAAAATGGAGACTTGAGATATCCTTGTGGGGATGGAGAGATCATCTATCTTTAATGGCAATGCCCTCGCCGTGATACTGTATTATGATTTGTGAGGTGTTACCATTGAGGGGAAACTGGTTAGAGTATAGACATGATAAAAAGTGAAAGTGAAGTCACTCAGTCATGTCTGACTCTTTGCTACCCCGTGGACTGTAGCCTACCAGGCTCCTCCATCTGTGGAATTTTCCAGGCAAGAATACTAGAGTGGATTGCCATTTCCTCCTCCAGGAGATCTTTCTGACCAGGGATCAAACCTGGGTCTCCCACACTGCAGGCAGACTGTTTACCATCTGAGCCACCAGGGAAGCAATAGACAGAATATCTCTGCGTTATTTCTTATAACTATGTAAATCTGCAGTTATCTCAAAATAAAATATCTAAAACATCAGATCTACCCCAAAGGGATAAAGTTTTACCACTACTGAGAGTATTAAAAAAAAAAAAGTGCCCTATGCCATGAGAGCAATTCTGAGAGAAGCGTTACAGAGGTGCCTGGGGCAGGGATGGCAATTCTAAGACAGTGTTCAGCCTCACAGGACTCCCAGGAAGGGAGTGCTTCACCTGGGTTCATCAACTCTTGCCTGTTGGTTAGACAGTCAGTCTTATCACCTTAGCCTGGTTCTGTGTAAGAAAGAAAAAGTACAGTTCTGTGGGATCTCATGGGCTTGCCAGCTAATACTAGTGGTAAAGAACCTGCCTGCCAATGCAGAAGATGTAAGAGATCCCTGGGTCAGGAAGATCCCCTGGAAGAAGGCATGGCAACTCACTCCAGTATTTTTGCCTGGAGAATCCCCATGGACAGAGGAACCTGGCAGGCTACAGTCCATAAGGTCGTAAAGAGTTGGACACGACTGAAGTGACTTAGCATGCACACATACACTCTGAGGCTCGGATTTGCCTGTTCTCTCTCCAGTGTCTTGGGAGTCTGAGTCACTAATCCAAGATGGGCATGAACAGCTCTGAATGAACCAGCTTGATGGTCACATAATCAAATGAAAGTGACAGGACTTTTGGAGTGAGCATGAGTGTTGTGTACGTGCACATGTGCCTGTGTGTGCATAAACATCACATTTGCTGTGTGTTAGCAAGATGTTGGCTAAGTTTCTTCATATGTATTATTCCAGTGAATTTTCATGACAAACCTATGAGTCATTCCCATCTTACAGATGGGAAAATGGAGGCTCAGAAAGGTAAAGTGGCTTGCTTTAGGTCGCATAAATAGAAATAAGCACAGACAGTTTGAAACCAGTTTTTTCTGACTTTGAAATCTCTGGGGCCTCCAGCTCACCGGTGCAGGTCTTCATCAGTGCTCTTCTGAAAAGGAGAACCTGCAGGAAGCAAGATAGGGAAGGAAACCTAAGGAATTTTTCCTTTCTAAGCCTAAGTTTTAAGCTGGTGGTTTGAATGACGGTGGAATTAAAGAAAAGCTGTGTCAGGGAATCTTACTGCTCAGAAGTAAAAGGAATGCATTTTCAGAATCTCTGTGAAACCAAAGTCATACTGATTCCTCTGGGCTTTATCAGGACCTTTCCTCTGCTTCCTCCTGGAGCGGTATCTGTCTGGCATTTGGTTCCATGTCCTAAGAGGAGAGTGTGGTGAATGTGCTGTGAATAGGCACTGCTGGCCCATCCCATCTGTGCTTCTTATCCTGGGCTGTTGTCTGGGGCCACACCAGGGGACTGCAGGCAGCTTGATTCTGCTCATCAGTGTGGAGTGGTTGGATAGGGGTGGCTGCCTTGGGGCATCTTCTGTGTGTGCTCAGTCATATCTAACTCTTTGTGACCCCATGGACTGTAGCCTGCCAGGCTCCTCTGTCCATGGGATTCTCTAGGTAAGAATACTGGAGCAGGTAGCCATTCCCTTCCCCAAAGGATTTTTCCAACCCAGGGATCAAATCCAGGTCTCCTGTATTGCAAGTGGATTCTTTACTATCTGAGCCACCAGGAAAGCCCAGTTAACAATGTTGTGATAGTTTCAGATGAACAGAGGAGTCTCCTCCATTCATATACATGTATCCATTCTCCCCCCAACTCCCCTCCCATCCAGGCTGCCACATAACATTGACCACAGTTGCCTGTGCTATACAGTAGGTCCTTATGGGTTATCCATTTCAAATATAGCAGTGTGTACAAATCCGTCCCAAACTTTCTAGCTTCCCTTCCCTTCTTCCTTCCCTGCTGACAACCATAAGTTCATTCTCTAAGTCTGTGAGTCTCTTTGTGTTTTGTAAGTTTGTATCATTTCTTTTTAGATTCCACATATAAGGGATGTCATACAATATTTTTCCTTCTCTGTCTTACTTCACTCAGTATGACAGTCTCTGGGTCCAGCTATGTTGCTGCAAATGGCATTATTTCATTCTTTTTAATGGCTGAGTAATATTCCATTGTATATATGTACCACATCTTCTTTATCCTTTCCTTTGTTGATGGACATTTAGAGTGCTTCCATGTCTTGGCTACTGTAAATTGTGCTACAGTGAACACTGGGGTGCATGCATCCTTTTGGACCATGTTTTTCTCCAGATATATGCCCAGGAGTGGGACTGCAGGGTCACATGGTAGTTGTAGTTCTAGATCTCCATAGTAGCTGTACCCATTTACATTCCCACCAACAGTGTAGGAGGGTTCCCCTCTTTCCACGCCTTCTCCAGTGTTTATTGCTTGTTGATTTTTTGATGGTAGCCATTCTGACCAGTGTTAGGTTATATCTCATTGTAGTTTCGATTTACATTTCTCCAATAATTAGCAATGTTGAACATCTTTTCATGTGCTTCTTGGTCATCTGTATGTCATCTTTGGAGAAATGTCTATCTGTGTCTCTTGCCCACTTTTTGATTGGGTTGTTTGCCTTGATGCTGTTGAGCATCATGAGCTGAGCTGTTTGTAACTTTTGGAGACTTAATCCCTTGTCGGTCACATCATTTGCAAATATTTTCTCCCAATCTGTGGGTCATCTCTTCATTTTGTTTATTGTTTCCTTTGCTGTGCAAAAGCTCTTGAGTTTAAGTAGGTTCCATTTGTTTAATTTTGTGTTTATTTCCATTCTTCTGGGAGACAGACTGAAAAAGGTATTGCTACGATTTATGTCAGAGAAAGGACCTCTTTGATGCAGTAAATACAGGAAGTTTCTTGAATTGAGCAGCAATCTGAGATCCAAACAATTAACTTGTCTTTTTTTTTTTTTAACATTTGTTTAGAGCCATCAGGGAAGTCCAAGCGTTAGATGATACTTTGAGAAATATTGACATATAGCACCGAGTCAGGCTTGCCAGAAAGTTCATTCCCCTCGTACCCAGTCTGGTGTGGTCTTTGGGGACTGGGTAGAAACGACTCTGCCGCCAGAAGCCTGGGAATTAGCTCCATTTGTAGAAACAAGGCAGGGAATTGTGTTGCTGAAGGCAGTGGTCAGGGGGTCGGGCCAGTCTCCGCAGGGACCCTAGTTCAGGATTAGGTTACTTGCAGCCGAGAAGCCCCTGAATTTGCATGCCTGAATAAGCAATGGAGACAGTGCCTCACCAATAACTCAGTCATACTTTCTCTGATGCCTTGAAGAGACCCTCGTGGCATACAATACTTAAATATACTTAAATATAGATGATCACAGACCCTCATTAGGAGTGGGTGTCAGTAATTAAACAAAATAGAAATTTTATTCAGATTGAACACTTCCCCTTTGTAATTATCCTCTTGAAGTCCCTTTGTAATTGTGCTTTTTTTAAACTGTCCTCTGAATTAGCATATTAAATCTAAATTGTTTAATTAGATGAAGGTTTTCTCAAATTAGAGATGAGTAAGTTTCCAATATAACCCTCAGAAAAGATTGTTTTGTGCTTTGATACATCGATGGAGAGAACATCAAAAAGCAAGGGAGAAAGCCAGGACTGTGCAGACTTTGCCAGGTAATGAGGCAAATTCCACATCCATACTTAAAGCCCCTCTACCTTTATGTTACAGGCTAATGTGAAACTGGGCATTTGCATTTTCCAGTTGCCACTAGTTAGGCTACCCATTGATCCATTGAGTATGTACACTTTGCTGGACTTAAACCAGGAGCTGGGCTTGATGGAAGGAAAATAGCAAGTCACAGCTTTCATTTTCTTGTGGTTTTTTGAAGAGACAGACATTCATCACATAATCAGAGTGAGTTTTATTTCCAAACTGAAATTAAGGTTAGGAAGCAAACTGGCAACACACTCCAGTACTCTTGCCTGGAAAATCCCATGGATGGAGGAGCCTGGTGGGTTGCTGTCCATGGGGTTGCTAAGAGCTGGACACGACTGAGTGACTTCACTTTCACTTTTCACTTTCATGCATTGGAGAAGGAAATGGCAACCCCCTCCAGTGTTCTTGCCTGGAGAATCCCAGGGATGGGGGAGCCTGGTGGGCTGCCGTCTGTGGGGTCGCACAGAATCGGCCACGACTGAAGCAACTTAGCAGCAGCAGCAGCAAACTGATATGGTGTCATGAGAGAGTATGCAAAGGAGTTTTGGGAGAGAGTTCTTCATTGGTTCTTTGCATTTATGCTTGTCTTGTAACAGCGCTTGTTATGGGCTATGTTTTCAAGGGTATTTGCATAGGAAGCAGCCTTAGAGAATATAAATAGTATCTTTCTCTGAGGCAGAGGTCAGTGTTGTTTCCTGGCCAGTACAATAAAAATGTCTCCATCTGGTCAAAGACTGGGCAGGTTTGCTAGCAGCCCCTTTGTAAGACCAGGGGATTCCTATGACTGGAGTGCCTTAGCTGTGATGTAAACCTAATGCATGGTATCCACTTGGGCTGCTTTACACTCCCTGGTGAGACTTGCGCCTTAGAAAAAGAGTGTGAGCATGGAGCTTGTGCTGCTTGCTGTGCAGTGAGGGGTAAAGTTCTATGTCTCTGATCGTTGGATCTTGTGTCTTCTGTCTACATCTATGAAGCTGTGGTAGGATGATTTGAGAGCTTGCAAGTAGGGTAAATTCCCAGATCTTCTACAGTTTTGGGCAAAGATGGGAGTAGGGCTGGAGCCCAGCATCATTCATTAAGAAATGCTTGCAGGCTTGCTAATATTGAGATAGCAAAGATTGGTTACTGGGAGATGCTTTTCTTTTGGCGCAGAAATTGAACAAGGTAGAGTTGTCATCCTGAAAACTCCCCCACCTCCGCACCCACAGAGCTGGGTATCCTATGCTTCCCTACTGCTATAGAATATTTAGAAGTATAGAGGAAGAACACAGTGCTGGATGGCTACTCATTTTCATCAACATTATGGAGGAGATAGAGAGCAGAGCCCCTCTCCCCGATCTTCATCAGGAAGAGGTCAGGTTCTTGGGGATCAGTGACAGCTATTCCCCAAGAAAAGATTTATGGTCTGAGACTGCTTCTTAATGTCTGAACTCAGGGTCGAGCCACCCTCAAACTTCTAATTTCTGTCTTTTATGAAATGGAAGCTATTTGTCTCCTGCCCTTCCTGCAGGCTGAGTGGGACCATGAAACACCATCCTTTCCCCACAGCTGTGTAAAGTTTAAAGTAGTGAGGGAATGAGGTAAAGATTGGGGGCCTGGCTGAGTCAGGTCCCAGGGTTGGGTTTTGATTTTCTCACTTTGACAAGGCTCTGAATGCATTTTTTTTTTTTTAATTTTTTTATTAGTTGGAGGCTAATTACTTCACAACATTTCAGTGGGTTTTGTCATACATTGATATGAATCAGCCATAGATTTACACTTATTCCCCATCCCGATCCCCCCTCCCACCTCCCTCTTCACCCGACTCCTCTGGGTCTTCCCAGTGCACCAGGCCCGAGCACTTGTCTCATGCATCCCACCTGGGCTGGTGATCTGTTTCACCATAGATAGTATACATGCTGTTCTTTTGAAACATCCCACCCTCACATTCTCCCACAGAGTTCAAAAGTCTGTTCTGTATTTCTGTGTCTCTTTTTCTGTTTTGCATATAGGGTTATCATTACCATCTTTCTAAATTCCATATATATGTGTTAGTATGCTGTAATGTTCTTTATCTTTCTGGCTTACTTCACTCTGTATAATGGGCTCCAGTTTCATCCATCTCATTAGGACTGATTCAAATGAATTCTTTTTAATGGCTGAGTAATATTCCATGGTGTATATGTACCACAGCTTCCTTATCCATTCATCTGCTGATGGGCATCTAGGTTGCTTCCATGTCCTGGCTATTATAAACAGTGCTGCAATGAACATTGGGGTGCACGTGTCTCTTTCTGAATGCATTTTTAATAATTGTTTTCCTTATCATCTTTTCCCAATGACAGGTTCACACACAAAAATTATGTATTTCAAAAATATGTCATTTTAGCAGATAAATTTGTAGGAACCTGGGATGGTGAAGAGCATGCAAAGCCCCTCTCAGTCTCCCTCTGTATACCTGGCCACTCCTGAGTCTTCTCAATTATGTTTGATGATTGAAGCAAAAATTATAACACTGTCTGTTGTGGTTCTAAATGTATGTAGAGGAAATATGTAAGATTATGTCATACATGGGACAGAATAAAATTTCTATACTTCATGATGTAGAAATTGGTTAAATTTCAACACCAACAGTCTGAGGACTGAGGATGGCCCTGGCCTGTAGTACCAGGCACAGGGCCTTGCAACAACTCAGATACTCCAAAAATATCTTAGGAGTAAACCAACAAGAATTAAAAAATAATCTTTTCTCTTTTTTTGGCCGCACCACATGGCATGTGGGATCTTACTTCCCTGATGAGGGATTGAACCCTGGCCCCTGCATTGGAAGCTCAGAGTCTTAACCACTGGACCACCAGGGTAGTCCCTTAAAGAATAATCTTAAGGTTACACACTGACTCAATTTGTTTTTCCTCACATCAGTCTGCCCATTAGGCAGTTTTACCCCAGACAGACCTTCCACAGGAAGGAACCTCAGAATTTTCCCTCAGGTGGTTTCTAGCTAAATTTGTTTTACCATCCTTTGAGCCAGGAAAGTAAAAATCCTTAGAAAGGCTGGTACTGGGCCCCTCAAGAGAGCTCTATATTCTGAGAACTTCTGAATATTTCTAGAGCACATTTACAGTAGCACAAGAAGCATAGGCCTGCTGCTTTGGGGGTACATTTCATGGAGGCCCAATATTATTTCCTCCAGACCACATTTACCTTGATCTTCACTCTCAAAGAGCTTTTAGTTTTCAAAGGTCACAGAACTGTATAGACATAATACTGTTCACAGTTTCCCATTTCTTGGTGGTATGGTTTTTAAGTTTCTTTCTTTCAGTACCCTTTCCTTTCTCCTCCTCCTCCTCTTTCTTCTCCCTCTCCCACTCCTCCTTTTTAACATACATGCTTCCAACAGATTTTTTTTTTTAATGGAACATTTTGGGGAGAGAAAAACATGGGATTGGGGAGAAGTATGAAATACAAAATAAACACAAATGTAAGATCTCTGAATAATTGTTTTATAACCACAACCAACAAGTACAGAGAATGCCTTGTATACAACAACACAGAAAAGGATTGAAGATGGAGGTATTCCCTTAGCAAGGATAATGATTTCAGAGTCTGGTATTTGGAACTTAGGCTGCAGTCCTTGCTTTTGGCTAGATCACCAGGTGTGTGGCACTCAATTTGCTGTTGCTGTGGCTTTTTCTAAGGACAAGTGAGAGGCCCTCAGGGCCCTGTCAAAGGGACAGTCTAGTGATGTCATCTCTTCATCTCCCTTCCAGGCAGACAGTTCAGCATTCCTGTTTTTCTGATGTGGATGGAGAAGGTCTGCCTTGGTTTCTAAAGCTTGGTCATGGAACTATATAGCTATAATACAGTTCACAGCTTCTTACCTCTTGGTGGTATGGTTTATTTATCTTTCTCACAGGGTAAAAGAGGCATTTAATGTTTGTTGAGAAGCTCCTGGGTGTGGTGGTAAATCCCCTCTAGAGGGAACTCAGGGCATCATGATAGAGGAAAACTAAACTGAAACAGATCTATGGTGCTCTGTAGGCGAAAGCTACCTTAAGGACCTTTTGTCAAGTCCTTCTGATGCAGAAAGCCTTGGACAGTCTGGGACTGAGTTTGAGTCACTGAAAGGAGGTGAGCCTTTGGGCAAATTGCTTAACCCTCCCCGAAATCCAGTTTCCAAATCCATGAAGCAGCCCTCTCAAAAGAGGTAGATTCCATGAACTGACATGTCTGGTAATAGATACCCAGTGGTAGGTGGCCCAAAGTTGTTACAGCAACAGCCCTGTCTTCAGTGCTCCCTACCAACCTTATCAGCATGTGGTTGCCATTTCTCATGGCATCTCTGGGTCTAAGGTGCTGCTGGAACTCCTGTCTTCTCTGACTTTCATGTGTTACGAAAGAGAAGAAGAACAAAAATATCACACTCCACACCAGGGTCAGTTCCTTTGAAGCATATTAGCTCCAAGGGAAGCTGGGAAATGTAATCTTTTAGTTAGACTACAGGTGTTTCATTAGTAGGGAAGGGCAGCGTGGTGGGAGGAGATGGAGACTGGGTGGACTCCCAGCGGTTTCTGACACAGGAAACAATCCAGATTGGATGGGTACTAGGGATAGTGGTCACAGGGTCAGAGTCGGGAAACATTGTCCAAGAGAGAGTGAATATTTTTCTTATAGCGCCTTGGCATTTTGTTTTTTTATTCTGTCATTTAGTTGGGCATGAATGTGTTTTGCCCTGCAGAAGGGACTTTTTTGAGTCTCTCTTTGGTCCAGTGTAGGAGATAGAAGGTTTCTATGGAAAACAAACAGACCAGCTGGCAGCTGAGCACACATGATAAATTACTGCCGGGTTGTGGGGAGCACAAAGGAGCTCTAAGCAGTAATTCTCAGCCATCCTCCCTTCTATGAACACAAGGCCACACAAAGTCTTTCACAGTAACAGTTGTTCTAGCACCATGGTTCAGACTGGCTGATTTTGGAGAATTTCAGAATAGAATGCCATTTGCCATTTCTCTTATCTGGAAGACGTAACTGAGACAAGATAGGGATATTTTAAGTGGGAATTTTCAGCTATAGGGACTCAAGGTCATTCCCACTGCCTTCTTATTTATCCTTCAAACTCAGTCAATTAATAATATTGGTAATTTTTTTTTTCTTTCAGTTATCTCCTGCCTTCATCTATGATCTCATTCCTAACAGGTCTAGGTTACTGTCCCACCCACCTCCTAACTAGTATCCACATGTATCCTCTCAAGCTAACTAACCTACCAACCCTCCGGAGTGGATAGCTCTTCATCAAATATTTGTCATTCTGTTTCCCACCTGCTCAAAATTCTTCTGCTATTTCCTCTTTTGATGTGAAAATATCCATTTATTTGGGCTTCCCAGGTGGTGGTAGTGGTAATAAATCTGCCTGCTAATGCAGAAGATGTAAGAGACAAAGGTTCCATCCTGGGTTGAGAAGATTCCCTGGAGGAGGGCATGGCAACCCACTCCAGTGTGCTTGCCTGGAGAATCCCATGGACGGAGGAGCCTGGGCTACAGTCCATAGGGTCGCAAACCTTCTGACATGACTGAAGTGACAGCAAGCGCACACGCATCCATTTATGCAAAAATAACAAAAATGGTTGGAGGGGGTGGGCATACAGATTACTCTCATAAAAGAATGCTGGATTTCTCCATAAGATTCTGTAAGATGGCATTCCTAGGCTTTGTTTTCTTTCTTTTGTAAGAATAATTTTTGTTCGAGTATAGTTGCTTTACAGTTTGTTAGTTTCTGCTGTATAGCAAAGTGAATCAGCTCTATGTATACATATATCCCTCCTTTTGTGTTTCGTACCCGTTTAGGCCACTACAGAACGTTGAGTAGAGTTCCCTGAACTCCCATTTGTTGTTGTTCGGCCCCTCAGTTGCGTCCCACTCTTTGAAATCCTATGGACTGCAGCACACCAGACTTCTTGTCCTTCACTATCTCCCCAAATTTGCTGAAACTCATGTCCATTGAGTCAGTGATGCCATCCAACCATCTCATCCTTTGTGGCCCCCTCCTCCTCCTGCCCTCAATCTTTCCCAGCATCAGGGTCTTTTCCCACGAGTCGGCTCTTCACATCAAGTGGCCACAGTATTGGAGCTTCAACTTCAGCATCATTCCTTCCAAAGAATATTCAGGGTTGATTTCCTTTAAGACTGACTGGGTTGATCTCCTTGCAGTCCAAGGGACTGTCAAGAGTCTTCTTCAGCAGCACAGTTTGAAAGCATCAATTCTTCAGTGCTCAGCCGTTTTTATGGTCCAACTCTCATATCCATACATGACTACTGGAAAAACCATAGCTTTGACTAGATAGACTTTTGTTGGCAAAGTGATGTCTTTGCTTTTTAATATGCTATCTAAGTTTGTCATAGCTTTCCTTCCAGGGAGCAAGCATCTTTCAATTTCAGAGCTGCAGTCACCATCTGCAGTGATTTGGAGCCCCCCAAAATAAAGTCTGCCACTGTTTCCAATGTTTTCCCATCTATTTGCCATGAAGTGATGGGACCAGATGCCATGATGTTAGTTTTTTGCATATTGAGTTTTAAGCCAGCTTTTTCACTCTCCTCTTTCACTCTCATCAAGAGGCTCTTTAGTTCCTCTTTGCTTTCTGCCATTAGGTAGTGTCATCTGCATATGTGAGGTTATTGAGATTTCTCCCAGCAATCCTGATTCTAGCTTCTCATTTGTTATGTATTTTATATCTAGTATCAATAATGTATATATGTCAATCCCAATCTCCCAATTCATCCCACCCCTCCTTTCCCCCCTTGATGTCCATACATTTGTTCTCTACATCTGTGTGTCTATTTCTGTTTTACAAATAAGATCATCTGTACCATTTTTCTAGATTCCACATGTATGAGTTAATATACGATGTTTGTTTTTGTCTTTCTGACTGATTGCACTCTGTGTAACAGTCTCTAGGCCCATCCATTTCTCTACAAATGACCTAATTTCATTCCTTTTTATGGTTGAGTAATATTTCATTGTATATATGAACCACATGTTCTGTATTCATTCCTTGATGAACTAGAGTTTATTTTCTATGTTGATAAAAAAATTGTTCATTTTAACATTTGCCTCCCTCCAGTAGAATAATAGCTTGTGTTGTCTTTCCTTTGGATTATTTCATGTATTTTGTACAACCCTGTCAGTTTTCTAATTTATGTGTACACACATGCACGTGCACGCATGTGTGCGTGCATGGCTATTCATGGCAGTGTGTAGCCATGTACTTCTACCCTCCATTCTATACTCATTCCTTCATTCACTTATTATGTATGCTTAATGAGCACTCCCCACCCCACCCCCCCAGAATTTTCTGTTCGCCAGGCATTGTGTTAGCTGCTGGGTTTTTATTTGTGTTACAGTTGTGGTCCCATTGCTCAAATTGATGTGGATTGTTCTCACCTTATCAATTTGCTTATCTAAATTCAATCATCTTTCAAGGCCCACTTCTAATTTAGATGCTATCAGAATTAATCCCTCCACCCCTCTAGTATTCACAGGTTGGTTGTGAATGTCTGTGGGAGTGTGATACTACTATATTGGTCATACAGAGCTCTTTGAGTGTACGTGACAGAAATCCAACTCAACTTAGTTTAAGCCAAAAGGGGTTGAGGGGAGGATTCTGATTCTGATTGGTCTAGCCAGAATCCCAAGACCATCTCTGTGGCCTGTTACAATAAGATAGGCGTATTGAATGTTGGGTTGACAGGAACAGAAGCCATTGCAAAGGTTGTCCTGAAAAAATTTCTCCTAGTCTTGTTTTGAAGAAAGTTAAAAGACTCCTGTGTTGGTTATTCTATGTTAATTGTTGCCTGTGGCTCAATGTGCCATCCATGAGGGAAGTAATCACAATCTTGTCTTCTCCTGTTAGGGCAGGTCTTATCCTAGTTAATTTGAGGAAGATCTAGGGTAGGGCTCATTAGATGCAACCATTCCCAGGGAAGAAATCATGAAGAGCCACTGGGGTCTCTTTCATTTGAGAACCCAGAGCTCTTTGGAGACAAGTCACAGGGATTTCAAACACTGTCAATAGCTGTTGTATCCAAGTCACTTGGAGATTGCTACACATCTGCTCCAAGTTAAGTTGGAATCAGCAAACACTATTCTGGTTCTCTTTAGTCTGAGAGATGGCCTGAAAGATGGTGTGGCACCAGTGAACCCGGGTTCATGGTAGTTGTTATGTTCCAGTGTTCCTGCCTGGTCCTGGTGTCTCTCATAGGACCTTTCTTCTACTTAGAGTCACCCAAAGGCCAGCTTTGTCCAAGCAGCTGTTCACCAGAACTGATCAAGGTGGGTCAGGAGGACAATTTGGGGTGAACTCCCATTGAGAATTTTGATGTTGAGGCCATAAAGTATGGTGGCCAAATCTGAGGTCACACTACTGAGTTTAAATTTTGTTTCTGTAGCTAATTAGTTTTGAGGTCTGTCTGAAGTTACTTTGGTTTTGTAAATTCAGGATAATAAGGCATACTGTTAAACTTCAATAATCTTCACAGGTACTGACCAATTAGACCAAACATGGTAGACACTAGCCATGGTCCTGGAATGGGAATCTGGGACCCTCTGCTCTGCTGATTCTTTAGTTGTTAAACATGGTGAGTCCAGAGAGTCCTAAGAGGGGTCCACATGACCAGGGTGGCTGCAGAAACATTGAGGGGTTCAAGTTTTGAGTTTTATTACCAGTTAATATTTCAATATTTTCTACTGCTGTACCTGTGAGATTGGTGAAATATTAAGCCTGGGGATAGTAATTGTACTTCACAGAGCTCTTGTCACTCCCTCTAGTTACTATCGTATAAGCCAGCTTCTTCTCAACCCTACTGGCATCATTTGCCTTGGACCCACTGTAGACGTGTGGAGTTATAATGACAATTTTTTGGGCAGACAGAAGTAAATTGTCTCAAGGAAAGAATGCCTTTTTCTAATTTGCAATGTGTTGCCACATGGGTTAGTGGTGGGGGTGGTTGCTGTAGAGATTAAATGAGATAACCCATCCCATGTGCCTATGATAATGCAGGTGTATAGAAAAACCTCAGTGTAGGTTCATTATTTGTCTCTGTAAATGAAGTGATGCTGACACACTCACAGCATGCAAAGAAGTAGCTCTTTATCATTCAGCTTGAAGCTTGTACCACACTTCCTGCAATATAAAATGAATTCACATTAAAATAAATTCTATCTTTATCTTTTTTCCTCAATGTTGAAAAATTTCAAACATTCAGCCAAGTTAAAAGAATTATACATTAAGCATTCACGTGTCTACGATCTAGACTTAAAAATGAACGTTTTTCTGTATTCCTTTTGTCACACACCTACCTATCCTTTCCATCCACCAGTTCATTTAAAAATGCATTTCAAAGTGAGTTGAAGGTGTCAGTATACTTCACTGTTAAACTTCAATATGCATATTATTTTAGACTTCTATATTTGTTTTTGGTGTTTTTTTTTTTTTTGTTTAGGTAAAATTTACATACAGTGAAATAGACAAAATTTAATGTAGCCAAAGTAATGTAGCATTTGATAAGTTTTGATAAATTGTTGAAGGATCATCAAGAAAACAAGAGAATGTGACCTCAGGCTGACCTACAAGAGCAACCCTGGGCAATGGGGGGCTCCTCACCCCTGCCTCCCACTGTGGGTGAGTGTGCTAACTTACTTCAGTCGTGTCTGACTCTTTGCAACCCTTTGGACTGTAGCCCACCAGGCTCCTGTGTCCATGAGATTTTCCAGGCAAGAATACTGGTGTGGGTTGCCATGCCCTCCTCAAAGGGAGCCGTTTTCAAAGACATAGCTTTGAGAGAGTAAGGTGTCCTTGATGTCATCTGGACAGTATATATGTCTGAACCCATTAAAGCCTTTCTATAAAGCTGTAAGATTCATCTGACTCCTAAGACAAGCCTGGTATGTAAGTTCCCTTGCTTTTTATAACTGCTGCCTCCCTATCTGGAGTGGTCTGTCTCTGTCTTCCGGGTCTCTTTGTCTTCTCTGTGTGGGGACTGGCTCATGAACCAACATGAATGCATATACCTGGATAACTCCCCCCAAAACATGGAATGTTATCATCACTCAAAAAATTCCTTGTTTCCCTTCCCAGTCAAAGACCACCTCCATGACCATAGGCAAGCATGGCTCTGATTTTTTTTTTTCCCTCTTCTCTCTATTAGTTTTGCCTGCTTTGAAACTTCATGTACATGAACTGATTAAGTAGTTATTCTTTCATATAGGAGTTCTTTCACACAGAACAATGTTTTTGAGATTCATCCATGTTGTTGAATGTATTAGTCTGTTCCTTTTAATGTATGAGTAGTGTTACATTGTACAAATTCAATGCTTGTTTAGTGTTCTTTTGTTGATGAACACCTGGAATGTTTTCAGTTTGGAGATATTATGAATATATACTTGCTGTGAACATTCTTGTACACATCTTTTTGTGGACATATGCTTTCATTTGGGGGGATAAATATGTAGAACTAAAACTACTGGCTGATGGGAAAGGTGTATGTTTAGTTTTATGAAAACCTACAGACATTTCTCCAAAGTGGTGGAACCATTTTATGCTCCCACCAACATGTGCGAGTGTTTACAGTTGCTCTGCATCCTTGCCGCTATTTGGTATTATCAGTCTCTTTGATTTTGGCTATTCTGTTGGTTGTGAACTGTAATTGGGTTTTATTTTGCATTTTTCTAATGACCTGAGAACTTTTACCTGTGCTATTGGCCATTTAACATGGCTTCTTTCTTGAAGTGTCTGTTCAAATCTTTTACTCATTTTAAAAAACTTTTTTATTTTGAACTAATTTTAGACTTACAGAAAAATTGAAAAAATAGTATAGAGTTCCTGTACATGCCTCAACTAGCTTCTCCTAATACCAACATCACATGTAACCATAGCATAATTATCAAAACTGGGAAGTTAATATTGGCACAATACTGTTAACTAAACTATAGGCTTTATTCATATATACCAGTTTCCCTACTAATGTCCTTGTTCTGTTCCAGGATTCTGTCTAAGTTCCCAGTTGCATTTAATTATTATTTATTTTGCCCTTTACACTCTTTAAAAAATTGGACTGTATTTTTATTAAGTTCTAGGGATACTTTATATATTTGGGATAAAAGTATTTGTTAGACATTTACTTTAAAACTTTTTTCACATCTGTGGCCTTCCTATATTTGCTTAGTGTTGATGAACAGACTTTTAAAATTTTGATGTTGTCTACCTTATCAGTATTTTTATAATGGCTATTACTTTCAGTGTCCTAGTTTAAAAAGCTTTGTCTGTCCACAACTTGTGAAGATGAAGATGTCTTCCTATTTTATTACAGGAAATTTACAGTTTTAACTTCTGTGTTTAGATCTATAACCCATTTTAAATTAGTTTTTATGGATGGTGTATAGTATGAGTTGAGGCTACTATATTTTTTCCTTTATATGGGTATCTAGTTGTTCTAGGACCACTTATTAAAAAGACTTTCTTTCCTCCATTAATTGCTTTGGTCGGTAATCAAATGATTTTAAAGTGACTGGCATTGATCTATTTTTCTATCCTTATGCCAGTACTATACTTTCTTGATTACTAGTTTAGCTTTGAAGTAAATCTTTAAGTTGGTTAGTGTTAATCTTCTAAAGTTGTTCTTCTTTTTCAAGATTGCCTTGTCTACTCTAGGTACTTTGCATGTGTGCATGCTAAGTCACTTCAGTCATATCTGACTCTTTCTGACCCTATGGACTATAGCCCGCCAGGCTCCTCTGTCCATGGGGATTCTCTACACCTGGAGAATGATTGCCATGTCCTCCTCCAGGGGTTCTTCCCAACTCAAGGATGAAACCTGAGTCTCTTACCTCTACCTGCATTAGCAGGAAGGTTCTTTACCACTAGCGCCTGCATTTCCAAATAAATTTTAGAATCACCTTGCTGCTGCTGCTGCTGCTAGATCGCTTCAGTCGTGTCCAACTCTGTGCGACCCCATAGACGGCAGCCCACCAGGCTCTGGCGTCGCTGGGATTCTCCAGACAAGAGCACTTGAGTGGGTTGCCATTTCCTTCTCCAATGCATGCAAGTGAAAAGTGAAATTGAAGTCGCTCAGTCGTGTCCGACTCTTAGCGACCCCATGGACTGCAGCCCACCAGGCTCCTCCGTCCGTGGGATTTTCCAGGCAAGAGTACTGGAGTGGGGTGCCATTGCCTTCTCCAATCACCTTGCTAATTTCTACAAAAAAGAAAAAAAAACGCTATAGCATATTTACTGGGATTTGGGAAAAAAATGTCATAGTATAAATGTAGTCTTCCAATTCATGAGCATAAAACATTTTCAACATTATTTTAAAATATTTACAAATTTTTTATAATAGTAAAGTTTTCCTCGAGATTCTTTTAGCAATATTTTATAGTTTTTGTCTTATACATCTTTTGATTCATTTATTCCTAAATGTTTTATATCTTTTGAAGATATTGTAAATAGAATTTTAAGGAATTGTATTGTCCATTTTTTGGCTACCAATAATAAAGACATAATTGATTTTTATATGTTGACCTGGCAAAATTATTTTAGTAGTTCTAATAGTTGATTTGTAGACTCCAAGTAAATAATTACATCATCTGTGATTATAGAGAGTTTTACTTCTTCCTTTCTGATCTTTATTCCTTTCTCTCTTCTTGCCTTACTGTGCTAGGTAGGATCTTCAGTACGATACTGAACAGAATGGATAAAAATTTTCCTGATTTTGTGAGGAAAGTGTTCAGTATTTTATCATTGATTATATAAATGATAATGCCATTTTTTTTCCTTAGGTACACTTTACAGTTTGAGGTAGTTCCCTTCTATTCCTAAGTTGCTGAGAGATTTTAGCATAATGGGAATTGAATTTTGTCAAATTATTTTGTGTGTGTGTGTCAATCGAAATAATAAAAAAATTTCTGCCTTAATCTGTTAATATGATAAATTACATTGATTTTCCAGTGTTAGACCAAACTTACATATCTGGAATAAGCTCCAGTTGGTCATGACATATTGCCATTTTTTCTGTATTGCTGTATTTGGTTTACTAATATTTCACTGAGAATTTTTTGTTGATGTTCATGAGGGCTATTATTTTGTAATTTTTTTTTACCTTTCTTTTTAATTTCCTCATCAAACTTTTTATCAAAGTTATGCAGGTCTCAGAAAATGAATTGAGAATCAACCTCCTATTATTTTCTGAAAGAGTTCGTGTTAACATTCATATTAGTTAATCTATAAATCTTTGATACAATTCATCAGTAAAATTATCTGGGCCTGGAAGTTTGTGGGAAAGTTTTTGATAATAGACTCAATTTTATAAATGGATAGAAATGAGATTATTCCTATTCCTATTTCATTTTGCTTTATTATTATTATTATTTTTTTTTGCTTTACCACATGCATCAGTCCCAACCAGGGATTGAACCTGTGCCCCCTGCAGTGGAAGCACAGGGTCCTAAACCACTGCATCATTTTTGTAAGTTTTATTTCTTGAGGAATTTTCACTTTCATCTAAGTTGTAAAAAAATTTTCTTTACATTGTTTATAATATCCCTTTTTTTGTTCTTTTAATGTCTGTAGGATCGGTAATGATCATTCCTAAAGGTAACATGTGTTTTCTCTTAATCAGTCAGGTTAGGAATTTATCAGTATTGTTAAGGTTTTCCAAACAATCATGTTTTGGTTTAACTTCTTTGTTTCTTTTTATTTATTCTACTCTCATCTGTATTATTTTCTTCCTTCTACTTGCTTTGGGTTTAGTTTACTTTTCTTTTTCAACCTGTTTTGATTAAATCTTCGGTCATTGATTTTTGTGACAGACTGTGTTTTTCAAAGATGGTCATAGCAACATATCTTATCCCACCTGCTCTTCTAGAACTTTATTACAATCTATAATGAGTGAAGTTGAATTTCTCTCCCCTTGAACTTGGAGTGGGGAGAGCTTATGATTCACTTATAACTAACACAGTACAATGAAAGAAATGCAGTGTGAGTTTTGAGATAGGTTATGAAAAAGCAATGCAGCATCTGCCTTGCTAGCTGTTAGTTTTATGTTTGGAATCTAAATCTTCATGCAATAAGGCAAATTACCCTGAAACCTTAATGCCATGAGAAAGCCAAGACTTGTGTATATATTGGGAAGGTCCTAGCTTTTAAGTTCTTCCAGTCCAGGAGCCAGACAAGTGAATGAATGAGTACTAAGATGACTCAGGATCTAGCCCAAGTCCCCCTCAACCTTAATGTCTTCCCACTTGAAGCTTCTTTGCTTTCTAGATAGTAGCCCCCAATTAAGCATCCTACATGGTGCTTACTGAGGCCAGGAGAAGACTGTAGAAAACACAGAACTCAACCAGGGCCAATCCTTTCTTCCAAGTGTCAACAATCCTCTAATTTCTATCTGCTTCTGGCAATGCTAATACTTTAGGGTGTGTTGACCTGATAGAAGCCATTCATTACCAGGAATGGAAACTCAGCATCTATCTTTTAAATCCATGATTGTCTTATCTGCTATATTTACAGAGTCAGTCTAATACAAATATTTAGTATTTGTCACAGTTTTGGTAAACTTGTTTAGGGATTTTTTTTTTTTCCAATTTTTTTTTAACATATTGGGAGTCTCTCTCCTGGAAGGCCTGTGGTCCCTCTGAGCCCAGTTCCCCATCGGGTCCCAGAGAGCAGCCAGAGTAGAACTGACCTCCACTTCAACTGCTCTCACTCTGGAGTTCAGGATGGAGGTCCATGTGTCCTCTCCTAAATAACTGGCCTTGGACACTTTAGCAGACTTGTCTTGCTCCTTGGGTAGAATTTTCAGAGAATAGACATACCCAACTAACCCCCAAAACAAAGAAGTAAAATAAAAAACTGAAGAAACTTAGGGCGACAGGCTGGAGGGGCTGGGAGCAGTTAGAGAAGGTCTCACTTCTGGCCGTGGTAGCTGCTTCACCAGTGGGGAAGGATATACCCAACTGAATGCAGAGTTCCAGAGACTAGCAAGGAGAGACAGAGAAAAACAATAGAATGGGGAAGACTCGAGATTTTTTCAAGAAAATTAGAGATACCAAGGGAACATTTCGTGCAAAGATGGGCTCAATAAAGGACAGAAACAGCAAGGACATAACAGATGCAGAAGAGACTAAGAAGAGGTGCTAAGAATACACAGAACTATACAAAAAAAGGTCTTAATGACCCGGTTAGCCACAATAGTGTGGTTCACTCACCTAGAGCCAGACATCCTGGAGTGTGAAGTCAAGTGGGCCTTAGGAAGCATCACTATGAACAAAGATAGTGGAGATGATGGAATTCCAGCTGAGCTATTTCAAATCCTAAAAGATGATGCAGTTAAAGGGCTGCATTCAATATGCCAGCAAATTGGGAAAACTCAACTGTCTCCACAGGACTCGAAAAGTTTTCATTCCAACCCCAAGAAGGGCAATGCCAAAGAATATTCCAACTGCCATACAGTTGTGCTCATTTCACATGCTAGTAAGGTAATGCTCAAAATCCTTCAAGCTAGGCTTCAACAGTATATAAACCTAGAATTTTCAGATGTACAAGCTGGATTTAGAAAAGGCAGAGGAACCAGATCAAATTGCCAACATCCATTGGATCATAGAAAAAGCAAAGGAATTCCAGAAAAACATCTACTTCTGCTTCATTGACTACGCTAAAGCCTTTAACTATGTGGATCACAACAAACTGTGAAAAATTCTTAAAGAGATTCTTAATATCAGATCACCTTACCTGTCCCCTGAGAAACCTGTTTGCAGGTTAAGAAGCAACAGAACTGGACATGGAACAATGGACTGGTTCAAAATTGACAACAGAATACTCTAAGGTTGTATATTGTCACCCTATTTATTTAACTTCCATGCATGTGAAATGCCAGGCTGGATGAATCACAAGCTGGAATCAAGATTGCTGGGAGAAATATCAATAACCTCAGATATGCAGATGATACCACTCAAATGGAAGAAAACAAAGAAGGAACTAAAGAGCCTCTTGATGAGAGTGAAAGAGAGTGAAAAAGGTGGCTTAAAATTCAACATTCAAAAAACCAAGATCGTGACATCCAGTCCCATCACTTCATGGCAAATAGATAGGGAAAAAGTGGAAATAGTGACAGATTTTATTTTCTTGGGCTCTGAAATCACTGCAGATGGTGATTGTGGCCATGAAATTAAAAGATGCTTGCTCCTTTGAAGAGAAGCTATTACAAACCTAGACAGTGTATTAAAAAGCAGACACATCACTTTGCCAACAAAGGTCTGTGTGTGTGTGTGTAATCAAAGCCAAGTTTTTTCCAGTAGTCATGTGTGGATTTGAGAATTGGACAATAAGGAAGGCAGAGTGTTGAACAACTGATGCTTTCGAACTGTGGTGCTAGAGAAGACTCTTTTGAATCCCTTGAATAGGAAGGAGATCAGATCAGTCAATCCTAAAGGAAATAAACCCTGAATAGTCATTGAAAGGACTGATTTTGGAGCTCTAATACTTTGTCTTCTGATATAAAGAGCTGACTCATTGGAAAAGACCATGATGCTGGAAAAGATTGAGGGCAGGATGAGAAGGGGGTGACAAAGGATGCGATGGTTGGATGACATCACTGACTCAATGGACATTAGTTAGAGTAAACTCCAGGAGATAGTGAAGGGCAGGGAAGCCTGGCATGCTGCAGTCCATGAGGTCACAAAGAGCTGGACATGACTTAGCGACTGAACAGCAACACCAGGAAGGCATTGAATTCTGCATTCCTGTCTGCAGCCCACCCCATCCCAAGGTTGCACTGAGCTCATCTCCACATTATTGAATGCTCTCTGTTTGTCTGTGATGTTTTCTTTTGGGGTGAATTATTTTTGGCTGAGATAGAATATTATGTCCCCTTTTCCTCCAGGAGGCGGGAACAGAGATGGCTTTTTGGGAAACAAAAAGTGAGGTCTATCCTCAAAGTTAATTGAAGCCAACCAATCATTATAATTTATTAAAAGTGCAATTCTGTTCAGAACATGAAATGGGGATAATGGCTTAATAGACACATAAATGAGTGTGAAATCATGCACAGCTGAGAAGGGACCCAAGATAAAAGTGGAGAAGGAGTAATGGTGCAGAGAGGGGACCATAGTTTCTGATTAAAGCCACAGTTAACCATCTGTGAAGGTTATTACTAAGAATCTGAGAAACAGTCCTCTGGTAGGGAGGTCTGTGGGGCTTCCCAGGTGGCTCAGTGGTAAAGAATGCACCTGCCAATGCAGGAGACGCAAGAAATGTGGGTTCACCCCTGGGTCAGGAAGATCCCATGGGGAAGGAAATGGTAACCCACTTCAGTATTTTTGCCTGGAAAATTCCACAGACAGGGGAGCCTGGTGGGCTGCAGTCTGTGGCGTTGCAAAGGGTCAAATATGATTGAGCATGCACAGGGAGGTCTGCAGTGTTGTGTGTGTTTATGTATATGTATGTGTGAACTTAGGGGAAGAAGTGGGTATGGGAGCTCTGTAATATGAGAATACAAGCTGAGTACAGAGACTGGGGTAAAATTAAACCAGACATCTGCCCACTCTCTCTTTACTTTTCAGTCTCTACACTCTTTTTTTTTTTTTTAAACTAAAAGCACAGATCCCTAGGTTGGGAAGATCCCCTAGAGGAGGGCATGGCAACGCACTCCAGTATGCTTGCCTGGAGAATCCTCATGGACACAGGAACCTGGTGGGCTACAGTCCATGGGGTCACAAGGAGTCGGACATGACTGAACGACTAAGCACAGAACAGCACATACTCCTTGATGTGGAAAGGATCCTAGAATTTAAGAGAATTACCAGATACCTTTCAAGTTTCTGTTGTCACAAGTATTTATTTAACACTCTCTATGTGCCAATCATTGTGCCTAGAATTGGAATTCAGTATTGAACAGTATTAACCCAGTTCCTGCCATTTGTGGAACTTACAGTCTAGTGAGGAAAGAGGCTTTCTTTGAGCAGATATTATGCAGGTAACTGATCAATCATAACTGTGCTAAGTAGCAGAAAGCAGAAGTGAGTGCTCTGTATGCAAGTACAGTGGAACCTGATGTAGAAGCTGGTATAGACTGGAGGGCCAGTGCAGGCAAGGGTGGCCCCAGAAAAGTGGTTTTGGATTGAGACTTTAGGGATGAGCTAGAGTTGGCCTGGTGAAGAGTGGGAGGAGAAAAGAAGATCCATTTGAGAAACTGAAAAATGTCAGTGAAGCTGGAAAGGGGAGGGATGGGTGGGGAAGTTTTATGATCTTGGGTGGCTTGGGTGGTTGGGTAGTTGGAAGCTGTTGAGAAAAGAGGCTTAAGGAAGCTAAGCAGGAGAGGAAGGCAGGGGCTAGACCCTGCTGTGGAGGCATGGCCAGGGTATTGACAGGATAAACCAAAACATAACATAGCAATGATCTTCCTTTCCTTAGGGTATTATGGGTGGCTCTCTTTTGCTCTCCATGGCAATTCAAAGCTGTGTAGGGTAAACATAGAGTTGATGAGGGCATGAAGCTAACACTTTAAAGAAGTCAAGTCAAGAAGTCATTTCTGTCTAAATAGATTAATGTAATGCCAAACAATGAGTTTAAGTGGTCTTAGAATTTTTTTTTTTTTCAGTTGGTTACAGTCAAAGTGGAATGTTGACAGAAAATTGTATAGATTTTCATTTTCTTAAAATACAAGCAAACTTATTTAACCTGTTTTGAGAACACTCTCAAAGAATGCTTCTTTAGAATCTTTCTACCCAGTTTACTGTTAACTGCAGGGAACCCCTCACAGAAACCTGTAAATAAGCAACTCTGGAATTAAATTAGCTCCCAGCTATCTTAAGCAAATATCCTACAAGGGAAATTGTGTTATCTAACTGGCCAGTTGATTCTTGGCTTTTTTCAGCTTCAAGAAAGAATTTAAATGGAATCCCTGTGTGTTACTCTCATTTCAAATCCTTTGGAGCAGATAAACATTATCATGAAACTGGCCAAGGATGAAATTTAAATAAGTAGTGATTGGAAAGGATGACAGTAAGAGTTTCCAACTCACAAAAACAGACAAATTAGTTTAATTAACTGCAAAATTTGGAGGACAAAGATATGGGGGAAATTATTTATGTTGATGTGAAATGCATCCTCAATATTTTTGTAAACAAACCTCTTAGGTGACTGGATGCCCATGAATATAATTATCCCTCAAAAAATGTACCAACAAAGAGCAATTTGGAGCCAAAGACATAATGTTCCCCTTGTAAGTTTACTGTCCATTTATATGGCAGCATAGATGGCAGGCCTCTCCTCACCAAAGTGGATCTTCCTCTGTCGTGCCATTGTAGTGCTGGTCTGACTGTGTGTAGGGGGGATCTTGGTGGCTGCTCATGTGGTTGAATCATTGTCTGAATAGAGGAGATAGAGGCTGCCCTTGTGTTAGAAGCAGCCACCCTTTCCTGATGTCTGGGGTGGAAAGGACTTTGATTAGACCGTGGAGCACAGCATGGAGTAGTGGAATGTTATTCTCTTTGCCCAGTGGTCAGTGAGGGATGCTTTCACATCAAAATGGACAGCTAACTTCTGCTGTCCTTCCTCCCCCATGATGAAGCCACGTAAGTACCTAAATCTCCAATTTGCTCTTCTGATACTCTGGTTGTGTAGACAAGGACTAGTTCTGATAGAGTAATTCTTTCCTGGGATGGTAAACAGACATTGGGGAGGGAATATCTTTCTGTTGGAGAAGATAAGCTGGGAGGAAGTGACTCCAGGGCTGCTGCTACCATGTTGTTGTTGTTGTTGTTTTGCAATCTGGAGAGACACCAAGCTGAAAAGAGTGAGATGAGTAATTTCAGCATTGTTGAATCCCTGAGGTTCTGGTTCTTATAGAATTTGTCCTTCCTTCCTTTTTTCCTTTCAACAATCACTTCAGTTCAGTTCAGTCTCTCAGTCATGTCCAACTCTTTGCGACCCCATAGACTCCAGCATGCCAGGCTTCCTGTCCATCACCAACTCCCGGATTTTATTCAAACTCATGTCCATTGAGTCAGTGATGCCATCCAACCATCTCATCCTCCGTCATCCCCTTCTCCTCCCACCTTCAATCTTTCCCAGCATCAAGGTCTTTTCAAATGAGTCAATTCTTTGCATCAGGTGGCCAAAGTATTGAATTTTCAGCTTCAGCGTCAGTTCTTCCAATGAATATTTAAGACTGATTTCCTTTAGGATGGATGGGTTGGATCTCCTTGCAGTCCAAGGGACTCTCAGGAGTCTTCTTCAACACCACAGTTCAAAAGCATGAATTCTTCATCACTCAGCTTTCTTTGTAGTCCAACTCTCACATCCATACCTGACTACTGGAAAAAACTTGGCTTTGATTACATAGACCTTTGTTGGCAAAGTGATGTGTCTGCTTTTTAATACACTGTCTAAGTTCGTAATAGCTTCTCTTCCAAGGAGCAAGCATCTTTTAATTTCATGGCCACAATCACTATCTGCAGTGATTTCAGAGCCCAAGAAAATAAAATCTGTCACTGTTTCCACTTTTTCCCTATTTGCCATGAAGTGATGGGACTGGATGTCACGATCTTGGTTTTTTGAATGTTGAATTTTAAGCCACCTTTTTCACTCTCCTCTTTCACTGTCATCAAGAGGCTCTTTAGTTCCTTCTTTGTTTTCTTCCATTTGAGTGGTATCATCTGCATATCTGAGGTTATTGATATTTCTCCCAACAATCTTGATTCCAGCTTGTGATTCATCCAGCCTAGCATTTCTCATGATGTACTCTGCATATAAGTTAAGAAGCAGGGTGACAATATACAGCCTTGACGTACTCCTTTCCCTATTTTTGGAACCAGTCTGTTGTTCCATGTCCAGTCCTAACTGTTGCTTCCTGACCTGCATACAGGTTTTTCAAGAGGCAGGTCAGGTGGTCTGGTATTCCCATCTCTTTCAGAATTTTCCACAGTTTATTGTGATCCACCCAGTCAAAGGCTTTGGCATAGTCAATAAAGCAGAAATAGATGTTTTTCTAAAACTCTCTTGCTTTTTTGATGATTCAGTGGAAGTTGGCAATTTGATCTGGTTCCTCTGCCTTTTCTAAATCCAGCTTGAAAATCTGGGAAATTCATGATTCACGTACTATTGAAGCCTGGCTTGGAGAATTTTGAGCATTACTTTACTCACGTGTGAGAAGAGTACAATTGTGTGGTAGTTTGAGCATTCTTTGGCATTGCCTTTCTTTGGGATTGGAATGAAAACTGACCTTTTTCAGTCCTGTGGCCACTGCTGGGTTTTCCAAATTTGCTGACATATTGAGTGCAGCACTTTCACAGCATCCTCTTTTAGGATTTGAAATAGCTCAACTGGAATTCTATCACCTCCACTAGCTTTGTTCATAGTGATGCTTCCTAAGGCCCACTTGACTTCACATTCCAGGATGTCTGGCTCTAAGTAAGTGATCACACCATCGTGATTATCTGGGTTGTGAAGATCTTTTTTTTATAGTTCTTCTGTGTATTCTTGCCACCTCTTCTTTATATCTTCTGCTTCTGTTACGTCCATACCATTTCTGTCATTTATTGTGCCCATCTTTGCATGAAATGTTCCCTTGGTGTCTCTAATTTTCTTGAAGAGATCTCTAGTCTTTCCCATTCTATTGTTTTCCTCTATTTCTTTGCACTGATCACTGAGGAAGGCTTTCTTATCTCTCCTTGCTATTCTTTGGAACTCTGCATTCAAATAGGTATATCTTTCCTTTTCTCCTTTGCTTTTCGCTTCTCTTCTTTTCACAGCTATTTGTAAAGGCTCATCAGATAGCCATTTTGCTTTTTTGCATTTCTTTTTCTTGGGGATGGTCTTGATTCCTGTCTCCTGTACAGTGTCATGAACCTCGTCCATAGTACTTCAGGCACTCTGTCAGGTCTAATCCCTTGAATCTATTTGTCACCTCCACTGTATAATTGTAAGGGATTTGATTTAGGTCATACCTGAATGGTCTAGTGGTTTTCCCTACTTTCTTCAATTTAAGTCTGAATTTGGCAATAAGGAGTTCATGATCTGAGCCACAGTCAGCTCCTGGTCTTGTTTTTGCTGACTGTATAGAGCTTTTCCATCTTTGGCTGCAAAGAATATAATCAGTATGATTTCGGTGTCGACCATCTGGTGATGTCCATGTGTAGAGTCTTCTCTTGTGTTGTTGGAAGAGGGTGTTTGCTATGACCAGTGCATTCTCTTGGCAAAACTCTATTAGTCGTTGCCCTGCTTCATTCTGTACTCCAAGGTCAAATTTGCCTGCTACTCCGGGTATTTCTTGACTTCCTAATTTTGCATTCCAGTCCCCTGTAATGAAAATGACATCTTTTTTGGGTGTTAGTTCTAGAAGGTCTTGTAGGTGTTCATAGAACCATTCAACTTCAGCTTCTTCAACATTACTGGTTGGCACATAGACTTGGATTACTGTGATATTGACTGGTTTGCCTTGGAAACAAACAGAGATCATTCTGTCATTTTTGAGACTGCATCCAAGTACTGCATTTTGGACTCTTTTTTCATTATGATGGCTACTCCATTTCTTCTAAGGGATTCTTGCCCACAGTAATAGATATAATGGTCATCTGAGTTAAATTCACCCATTCCAGTCCAGCAATTATTATTATTGTTATTATCAAAAATTTATAATATTTTAGTTTCAAAGGGAGGGGGCAATTATGCTGAACAAGACATAGAAGTCCTTTCTGTCTTGGTCTTTACATTCTGATGCTCTTCAGTCGCTCACTTGTGTCCGACTTTTTGCAACCCATGGAGGGCAAAGAGGGTTATTTCTTAGGGGGCCTCCAGACTGCAGTTCTGGATTCCTTTCTGAAGCCAGAATGCTACTTCTATCCTATGAGTTGTCTCATTGCTGTCATAACACAGCCAAGATAGTCATTTCTTACTCAAGTTAGTTCATGTTTGATTTCTGTCCCTTGTTACCAATGTTCATGACTAAATATACTTACCCTGAGTAGATTGTGTTCTAGATGAGAAGAAGAGGATAAGTATAGATAAGTAAGGATTATAAAGGAAGAGTGTCTTGTCCTATTGAATCAGCTGAGTCAGGGACAGTGCTGGGCAGAATTTTCTGGGCTGTCAGTTTGGTAGTCCTTCTACTTGCTTGAAGCCTGTGAAATTTCTTTCCCTATCCAGCTTCAGTCATTATTTAAAATCATTCAAGTCAATGTCACTAGGCTCTCCCAAGAGAAGCAGGCAATGGCAGAGTCGACTCTTGTATGTGACTTCTGTAACTCCACTGTCAGGATTTATTGAGTTGCTCAACTGTAAGTGCCTTTTAGCTGGACACTGGGTCTGGTTTTATGTACATATCAGGTAAATAATGACCCAACCAGAAAGATTCAAGAAGAAATTACAAGACCCTCTTGTTTTTCATATTCCATAAACAGCTGAAGTTACAACATCCATAAATGAAGCAAAATCCAACTGACATCTAGGAGAGAGGAAGGGCATATAGCAACTCATTATCATATCCTCTTGAATTTGTTGACAGCATCGGCTATAAATTGAGTCACTCAGCATGGTAGGGGCCATAGACTGGGTACATTTTGATAATGCTGATGATTGACTGAAACAGTTCAGGACAAGATCATAGACTCTTAGGATGAAAGGAATCCTCAGGTATGTTTCATTTTCTGTCTAAGACCATGTAGTCCAGGGATGCTTAATTTAAATTCTAGACTTCAGGGAATTTACACATCTGCTAAAATAATATGTATACTTTATAATCTGGGCAATTTTTGATAAAGAAGATTGTTAATATCTTCCATTAGATTCTTAAAATGGACCTGTGACTAGAGTTAGTCCCTGAGGTCCAACCTCACCCCCTCCCATGTGTGGGTTCTTACAGCATCCCTTCCCGTGTATGAACACTCTAGTCAGAGAACCCCTCCTTCCTCCTCCTGGTCCCCTCTTTTCCTTTTGGAAAGCAACCAGTTTGGTGCCAGCTTCTCAAACTGCAGTATTCAGAGCTGTGAGGTATGTGAAGAGGGATGGGAGCTCTAGGATAAACCAGGACCATGTTCCCAGAAGCAAACTGTCACTAGATGATTTGGACAAAAACTCATTTTCATATTTAAGGACAAATCACATATATGATGATAGAGTGAACATGTACCATTTACATGACTTTGTAAGTTAGAACATGAAGCTTGCACCCAGCAGTTCCTCTGGAGTCTTTCCTCAGCTAATAAAAGAAGTCTAATAAAATGCCCCACAGTGTTGTGGGCTTTAAGGAAATGAGGACTGAGGGGTGCCTGGCTCACTGTAGGCCTGTTCTCAATGGTACTGCCGCCCCCCGCCCCCCCCAACCCTGCCCCTTCGACTTATATGATGAGCTGAAATCTGCCTCCAGGAAACTAGTCCTACTTCTGTCTTCTGGGGCCTTGGGATTGTGGATAGCCATCTTTTCCCTCCCTTCAGTTCAATCCTTTGGTCGCGTTAAAAAATTATGGTAAAATATACATAACATAAACTTTACATTCTAACCTCCTTCTTAAAGTGCACCATTCTGTGGCAGTTAGTACCTTCACAGTTATGGGCAGCCATCACCATTATCTAGTTCCAGAGCTTTTTCATCACTTCAAATGGAAGCCCTGTGCTGGTGAAGCATCACTTCTTTCTCCCTTCCCTCCAGCCCCTGGCAAACAATACCCTGCTTTCTGTTGCTATGGATTTGCCTGCTCTGGATATCTCATGCAAATAGAATCCTACCGTGTGTGGCCTTTTGTTTCTGGCTTGTTTTCCTTGAGCTCAGAGAAATAAAGGGACCAAGAGACCTTAGGAGAAAGAAAGGCCTAAGGGACTGACAAGTGGGGAGGGACACTAAGGGACTGACAAGGGTGAAGACAAACATATTTGGCCTCATACTGTAGCCCCAGGTCCTGGCTTTTATGCCTGGCTGTCAGAGTCCAGCCCTGTTGCTGTGGGCACACAAGGCCTGGCAAGAGCATCACTGCCAGGCATCTGAATATCGAGTCTAGGCCAGAGGCTTCTGTCAGATCCAAGGTCGGCTTGGGCAGCACGTGCTTGGGAAGCAATCTTTCAAGCTCACTGAGTCCAGCTGGATACCATGCGCCGTTTATCCTTGTATGGCACGACGGAGCCTCGTTATAGGAGCCGCGCTTGCCCAAACATTCACAGGGAAGGCAAACCAGACTGGCCTGGCCGTTGTGGCCTTTGGAAAAGCAGAAAGGCTGCTCATGTGTGCAGCCAGCACGCTGCATGGGTAATTAAATCACTCCCAAGGAAAATCTTGTTTGAGCACTAAAGGTCACGGCTATGATTCGTCTGTGATTCTTTGTCAATACGTTTTTCTAACCAAGTACCACATAAAGAGTCCATTATATGGGCTTCGGGGCTGCCTGCTTGCCCAGGGATGGGAAGGAAAAAATTTGTGGGCTGGCCCTGTTACATGCACCATTTAACACAGCACAATTGCCCTCCCTCCTCGAGGAGTCTGCCTTTTGTTGACTCAAGTCCTAATTCATGTGGGGGGAGTTTAGTGTAACTAGAAGTTTAGGGTCTCATAAAAGGCTTTAACTAGTTTCACAAAGATACTCACAGATGCCTGAACAGTAAACACTGGAAAGGCTCAGCGCTGGGTTAGAAGTTGGGAGAATGGAGGCTGAATTGTGTTTGTGTTTTGCTTTAATGACTAGGCTAGACCCAGGATTTGTGCTTTCCCCCGGGTCCTCCCCTGTCCTTTCTCACTTAGAGTCCCAGAAAAACCACTGCATCAAACTCGGGCTTAGGGCTTGAGAGGTGGGGGCATTTTCAGAGGTCTTTGAGGAAACTGGTGTTGATGGCAGCTCAAGCAGTTGGCCCCTCTGTGGGAGCAGGAAGGCAGGTGAACCACAACGCCTTAACTGTGACAACCCAACCCTCCAGAAGGAAAGGAGACTTCCCAGTTGCTCAAGGAAAAGTCCAAGTGGAGAAGCTTCTCCTCCTATGGAAACTCCAGCTCAATTCCCACCTCCTCCATGACACCCTAAATAATGTAAAATTTTATTTTTCTCTGAAGTAAAGTTAAGACGAGGGTAGATGGCAGCTTCATAACAGCATCAGAGACCTCGGTGCCTTTGATCTCTCTGCTGTTCCATACTTTAGTGTGTGGGCCGTGTGTTAGCTGGGACTGTATCTGTTGCATTTAGTGTAAAAAACAAAAATATGTGCTTTTAATTTTTCCTCTTCCATGAAAGAAGTCTGGAGGCAGACACTTCAGTTTGATGATTCCTTGATGTCACCGGGGATCAGACTTCTTCCAGGTGATCACTCTGCCGTTTCTGGGGTGGGCTTCTCATCCTCAGGGTGTCCTAGCTATCAGATCTGAGTTCTAGGCAACTTAGTAGGGAAAGAGAAGGGTACACTCTGATCTTGTTAATGTTATTAAAAAAAAAAAAGAGCCCAGAGTTTAGAGGCTGGGGAGATGACTGTGATTACCAGTAGTTGAGATCAAACTAAGATGAAGTGGTGATTTTATTGATTTATTCTATCTAAAATGCATGTAGAAGAATGAGCCCATAAATGTGTGAGTCCACACTTGGAGCCAGGATGCTGGGTTCACATCTTACTTGGTAATCAATGTGACCTTGGGCCTCAATTTCCTCATTTATGCATCAGAGGGGTTAGATTTTCAAAAAAACAAGATCATGAAGCTGGGCTCCCTTAGATTAAGGATGAACGAACCAAAATGGGCTCACTGGCAGGTAAGGTGTCCTCCGAGAGGATGAATCCATAGCAAAATGCTGAGTGGAATCTAGGAAATGGAGCAGAAAAGTCGAGAGCCATTAAGGTAGGACAGCTAGCATGTGACGCTAGAGATGGTAGGCTGCAGAGGAAATGGGAGAAACATGTTTGGGATTGAGGTAGCCAGAAATCACAGTGTGTTAGTCGCTTAGTTGTGTCCGACTCTTTGCAACCCCATGGACGTTAGCCCACCAGGCTCCTCTGTCCATGGGATTCTCCTGGCAAGAATACTGGAGTGGGTTACCATTTCCTTCTCCAGGGGATCTTCCTTACCCAGGGATCAAACCCGGATCTCCTGCATTGTAGGCGGATGCTTTACCATCTGAGCTACTAGGGAAGCCTGAAATCACAGTTCAGTTCAGTTCAGTCAGTCACTCAGTCGTGTCCAACTCTTTGCGACCCCATGAATTGCAGCTCGCCAGGCCTACCTGTCCATCACAAATTCCCGGAGTTTACTCAAACTCATGCCCATCGAGTCGGTGATGCCATCCAGCCATCTCATCCTTTGTCGTCCCCCTCTCCTCCTGCCCCCAATCCCTCTCAGCATCAGGGTCTTTTCCAATGAGTCAACTCTTCGCATGAGGTGGCCAAAGTATTGGAGTTTCAGCTTCAACATCAGTCCTTCCAATGAAGACCCCAGACTGATCTCCTTTAGGATGGACTGGTTGGATCTCCTTGCAGTCCAAGGGACTCTCAAGAGTCTTCTCCAACACCACAGTTCAAAAGCATCAATTTTTCGGCACTCAGCTTTCCTCACAGTCCAACTCTCAAATCCTAACATGACCACTGGAAAAACCATAGCCTTGACCAGATGGACCTTTGTTGGCTTTTTAATATGCTATCTAGGTTGGTCATACTTTCCTTCCAAGGAGTAAGCGTCTTTTAATTTCATGGCTGCAATCACAATCTTCAGTGATTTTGGAGCCCCCCAAAATAAAGTCTGACACTGTTTCCACTGTCTCCCCATCTATTTCCCATGAAGTGATGGGACCAGATGCCATGATCTTAGTTTTCTGAATGTTGAGCTTTAAGTCAACTTTTTCACTCTTCCCTTTCACTTTCATCAAGAGGCTTTTTAGTTCATCTTCACTTTCTGCTTTAAGGGTGGTGTCATCTGCATATCTGAGGTTATTGATATTTCTCCTGGCAATCTTGATTCCAGCTTGTGCTTCCTCCAGCCCAGTGTTTCTCATGATGTACTCTGCATATAAATTAAATAAGCAGGGTGACAATATACAGCCTTGACGTACTCCTTTTCCTATTTGGAACCAGTCTGTTGTTCCATGTCCAGTTCTAACTGTTGCTTCCTGACCTGCATACAGGTTTCTCAAGAGGCAGGTCAGGTGGTCTGGTATTCCCATCTCTTTCAGAATTTTCCACAGTTTATTGTGATCCACACAGTTGAAGGCTTTGGCGTAGTCAATAAAGTAGAAATAGATGTTTTTCTGGAACTCTCTTGCTTTTTTGATGATCCAGTGGATGTTGGCAATTTGATCTCTGGTTCCTCTGCCTTTTCTAAAACCAGCTTGAACATCTGGAAGTTCTTGGTTCACGTATTGCTGAAGCCTGGCTTGGAGAATTTTGAGCATTACCTTACCAGCGTGTGAGATGAGTGCAATTGTGCAGTAGTTTGAGCATTCTTTGGGATTGCCTGTCTTAGGGATTGGAATGAAAACTGACCTTTTCCAGTCCTGTGGCCACGGCTGAGTTGACATATTGAGTGCAGCACTTTCACAGCATCATCTTTTAGGATTTGAAATAGCTCAACTGGAATTCCATCACCTCCACTAGCTTTGTTCATAGTGATGCTTTTTAAGGTCCACCTGACTTCACATTCCAGGATGTCTGGCTCTAGGTGAGTGATCACACCATTGTGATTATCTGGGTCATGAAGGTCTTTTTTTTATAGTTCTTCTGTGTATTCTTGCCACCTCTTCTTAGTATCTTCTGCTTCTGTTACGTCCATACCATTTCTGTCCTTTATCGAACCCATCTTTGTGTGAAATGTTTCCGTGGTATCTCTGATTTTCTTGAAGAGATCTCTAGTCTTTCCCATTCTATTGTTTTCCTCTATTTCTTTGCATTGACCTCTGAGGAAGGCTTTCTTATCTCTCCTGGCTATTCTTTGGAACTCTGCATTCAAATGGAAATATCTTTCCTTTTCTCCTTTGCTTTTCGCTTCTCTTCTTTTCACAGCTATTTGTAAGGCCTTCTCAGACAACCACTTTGCCTTTTTGCATTTCTTTTCCATGGGGATGGTCTTGATCTCTGTCTCCTATACAGTGTCACGAACCTCCGTCCATAGTTCATCAGTTTCTCTGTCTATCGGATCTAGTCCCTTAAATCTATTTCTCACTTCCACTGTATAGTCATAAGGGATTTGATTTAGGCCATACCTGATGGTCTAGTGGTTTTCGCTACTTTCTTCAGTCTAAGTCTGAATTTGGCAATAACCTGGGGTCAAATGAGACTGTGTGAGAACTGATTCAGTACAGGGGCGCCATCTGCCCAACATCTCTCTTCTGTCTGAGCTTTCTGGGTCTGAGAGAACTCCTCAAAGTGGGTGGAACCTCTCAGTTTAGGGTTCCGTGGTGCTCAGATCTCCTACAGCTCTAAAATGGCTGTCGGTCTAAGTTGAATCAAGAGGTGATAAAAATGCTGAGGAAACATAGCTGGCCTGGGAGCTGATGCCTCTGACCCCTCTGGTCCTCCCTGATCTTGAAGTGAAGCCATAGGCTTCACTGACTCTGGAATAGGAATAGGCAAGACTGGTTTCAAGATATTCAAGGGGAAAAAGTTCTCTCTCAGTTCTAGATGAATGGGTTAATCCAACCCAAAAACCATGGAGAATTTCTGAGAGGAGTTGTGTCATCTGGCTTTTAAGATGATGAGACTTGTGTGGTGTTTCTCTCTGATTCTCAGGAAAGAAAAGATTGAGTGAGAATGAGCAAAGACAAAGAAACCTTGCAGGAGAAAATTTAGGGTTGGGTTTTAAACCTTCATGCAGGCAAATATTCTGTGTTGAAGAAGTGATTTTTTTTAATACTTCCTGAGGATGCAAAGAGTTTTTCAGATACCCTCAAGTAAGTAAGCAGAGTCAGGTGCATGCTTGCAAATAGTTTCTTCAGCTGTCCATGGGCTAGGATTTCAGAAGTCTCCAGAAATCACTGTGCTCTTCAACTACATTCTCCGTAATTACTCTGCATGGAATATGCACTAGTTCTTGATACTCTTGTATTTGATTTGATTGATGGCATGTGCAATAGAGAGGCAGGAGCAGGAGAATAAAACAGGGCTGTATTTTCTGCAGGAAACTAGCCCCTGTCTCTCAAGTAATGGGCATTTATCCTATTGGGGAGGGGGGTGGTGGTAGTGGGAGTGGAAGATGGAAAGAGAGGGTTTCTGAAGGGGCCATGGATCAATCCAACCTGCTGAGCTGTACTGCAGTCAGCTAAACCAGATGGAATTTTCTGGTATGATGAGAAAAACTGAGAGTAGTATAGTGTTTCAGCAAAACTAAAGGGCATTTTTATTTGCTTCTCTCTTGTATGTCTTGTGACTATCAAAAAATAGAATCAGGACGTGCTTTGGCAGTTAGAGATTTCTATATTTCCAGGTGGAGGCGAATAATTTACTAGGATCTATTTACAACAGGTGAAGTTCCTTTTTTCATGTTAGGAAAAACTACCTTGCTGACAAGGTAAATAGCAAATGAGTCCAAGGACCCTGAAAAAGAATGTTTGGAGGGTTTGCAATATTATCTTGAAGGTTAAATTGTCAAATACCCATGATTTAAGATACATTAATTTCATCCAGTTTATAGTTTAAAATAAGTAGTGAAGAAACAACATTGATTTTCTCTAATCTGCAGAGCTTACTTTTTTTTGAGGAAAATAGAGCAATATGAAATTTGGGCAATATTCTGCTAAATGGAGAAAAGTCAGTGAACAGGATGGAGGTTATCTTCCATGGCATATTTTCAGGAATTACAGTGTGTATTGGTATTCGTTAAGGTTGCAAGGTAGAAACATGAGTAAATGAATGAATAAAAGGTGATCTCTGTTTTTAAGAAGGCAAGATGCATTAAAAAAATATAACACATGGCTGCCAAAAATGAAGGCTAATTGAGAAGCCTCAGTTGTGTTCAGAGCTCCACCATCTGCCTGATACCCCAGGAATAGAAACTTGGGGTCATCTTTAACTTACCCCTTTCCCTTGTTCCCTACATGTGTTCCTTGATCCCTCCCCCTGGAATTCCCTCCCTCACCTGATCCTTCCCATCCCTCAAGACCAAGGTCAAATGTCGACTTCTGCACAGAGACTTCCCTCATGTCCTCAGTACAAACTAACTTCTGAGGCTTAAATCTACTTGCAGATTTCTAGTGATCTAGGGTGGACCCCATGGAGACTACTTGAGATAAAAGAGAAAAGAATAACAGAAGGTTTTCTTTTCATCTGTAAGACCAGAGCTGAACGGACTCATTGACCTTCCACCAGAGGCATTTTCAGGCCAGCTCTTCACACCTTCATACCTCACCTGTCTGATAGGAAGAATACAAAGTGGTGGGTGTGCATCTCCTCAGAAAAATCCTGAGCTTGTGGACTATACTAGGAGGGAGAGAGAGTGACAGCAAGACAGAGAGAGACACAGTGAGACACACACACACACACACAGACAGGCAGAGACAGAGGGAATGAGGCTGGAATGGGCCCTATCCTGGAACGAAGCAGGCTCAAAGCATCCCACTTCTTCAGTTTCATGATGAAACCATCGCAGCAGGACAGTGTAATATTGAGTGCTAAGTCGCTTCAGTCATGTCTGACTCTCTGCGACCCTGTGGACTGTAGCCCGCCAGGCTCCTCTGTGCATGGGATTCACCAGGCAAGAATACTGGAGTGGGTTGCCATTTCCTTCTCCAGGGGATCTTCCTGACCCAGTGATCGAACCCGTGTCTCTTAAGTCTCCTGCATTGCCAGGTGGGTTCTTTACCACGGGCGCCACCTGGGAAGCTGAGTATTGACCGTGTAATAATGGGACACATCAACTGCTGTGTTTCTCCCTCAGTGAATTCCTGTGATCTTTGGTTCTTTCCCATTCAGTCAGTGACATCTTGCTTTAGCACTCCAAGAGATGAGAACCTCAACAAAGAAGCAGTACTTGGTTTTTTGAAACTCATGAGAGCAATAAGACTCTTGAGAGATGGAGGTGAGGGAAAGCTTTGGGGTCTGTGTGAATCAGAAGTAAGAGGCTGGGGAGACAAGCAAGCTTCACCCCCCTGTCTAGACCCGAGGAAGATTCCTGGGCACGCGCAACTGGGGTAGTTGAATTCTGGGCAGTGACTGAGGTCCCAGCTTCAGGAGTGGGGCCCCTAGCTTAGAATGGACCAGTGTCTTGCTTCACAGGTGAAGCCCAGGAAGATATTAAGCTTCTCAGTTTTCTTGTCCCATCCACCTTGGCCCATGGCGTGTTTCTCATCAAAGAGAATCTAAGATGGCCCCACCGATCCTCCACAGCCCCAGGGTAACATGGAAAAACACCCCACAGCACCCCATCTGCCCTCTACCACCTTAGAGAAGGCCTCTCACCTATCAGAGAGGACCAGTGGGCCAGAAGAGATTACCACTGAATGTGGTGCTCACCTAGGGGGCTATGACACCCCCAGGAATGCCACAGCAGAGAGATGCAGGTGAGCAGGACTGAGGCAGGCACACCTTCATCCCAGGGAATGACCTGGTGGAGGGGTGACGGTGGTTGAGAATGAGATGCCTCCTCCTGACCAAAGCAGCTCTACACAACTCAGTGGGACATGAACACAAATATCTATAAATAGAAAGAAAATCCTGCTTTGCCTGAGCTTATCCTAAAATGAAGTTTCTCTTACCAAGAAGAAGTGGGATTTGAGAAAGAGCTATAAAACTAAAGAACGGTGTATTTATTTGTTCATCTCAATTTGTGGCCTAAAACAATTCATACCTGCTGCACAAAGTATTGCATACTCTTGAGTGTTGTGTCTCCTCATTTATTGACAGAATAAAAGAACGCCAACTATTAGTACAACTGCTGACCAGACGGTCTTAAACCTGATCCGCTCTTCCCCTTGGAGGTGAGCTGAGTTTGTGGGGGGTTGGGGGTGGGGGACACTGGGGAGGGGAGGAGACCTGAGCCTCCACTAGAGGCCACCAGACACCACAAAGCAGCACGCTGCAGTCTGATTCAGCATTAGCCACTTCTGTGGAGTTCTTGCAATCCACTCAGTGGAAGACTGTGTCATACTGAGTCTTAGCCTAAACTTGCACCCTATCCTCTATTTGCACTGAAACTTTTGGTGCTGGATTAAGAGGGACTTTGCTTTTAGAGAGCTTTGGTAAAAGATTCTCCTTGAGAGGAAGGCATGCTTCATTACTGGTTGTTTTGCAAATGGTTCTTTTTTTACAGAGAAGCTGATAACATAAAAACTACTAGGTACAGAATCTGGTGTTCTCAGAGATATTAGAGATGACTGAGTTGTCAGTAGAATCTCAGGGGCAGAGCCTTTTTCATTGGACTTCTGATTGATTGCATTGGATGCTTATCAGTTACCACAAGAAGCTCCTGGATTAGGGAACAGCTAAGAAGATGCTTTACCTTTGCCTGTTTCTGGGACATGTAAGCACTTAAAACGCCATCTCTTCAGCACTTAGGTACTTAATCAATTGTGTATCTCAATTTTGATTTTTTGATACAGTCTCTGAGTTTTAGGTGTTAGATACAATGGACATGATGAGTAGGTTGGAAATGCTCTCTTGTCCTGTCAAAGTGAGCGGTCAGCATCCTTTCTGTGGCCCAAGACCCATGTGCGTGCGTATCAAGTCACTTCAATCATGTCCGACTCTTTGTGACCCCAGCGACTGTAGCCTGCCAGGCTCCTCTGTCCATGTGATTCTCCAGGCAAGAATACTGGAGTGGGTTGCCACAGCCTCCTCAGGGGAGCTTCCTGACCCAGGGATCAAACCTGCATCTCTTGCAGCTCCTGTATTGCAGGTGGATTCTTTACCACTGAGCCACCAGGAAAGCCAAGGCCTGACACCCCACTTAATAGTCACCTCATCTTAAAACCAGATTAAAAACCTTCAGTGGATCCCCACTGAGTTCAAACTCCTTAGCCTGGGACCCGAGGGCTTTATTAGTCAAAGTTTACCTTGATGTCAGCTCTCACCTGGCATATCCTCATAGCCCGATACTCCAGCTATGAAAAAACAAGTGTTGTTCATGAAACATACCAGGTTTCTTCCACACCTTTGTGCTTTTGTGTATACTGGTACCCAAAATATCCTTCCCCTTTGTCCATCTAGTGAAAACCCACTTGTCTTTCAACACTCCCCCCCTCCCTAAATTCTTCCCTGAACTTCTAAGAAATCCCAACTCTATATCCCTTATAACACCTCTGCTGCCCCATATTTATAGCCTCATTAGGGCTTTGTTGGCATGTTTTTATCATGTGGCTCTCACCATTTCTAGAAAGAACTCTAAAGGCAAAGGCTACATCCCAGCTAGCTCTGTGTGCCTAATGCCTGGTGTCTAATAGACCCTCAAGAAGTGTTTACTGAGTAAATGCAGTAGGCTTTGATTTCTGCAAAAATTTTGTAGTATTGCTAGTTTAACAATGGTGACAGGTAGCTCTTTTCCAGGAAGCTGGATGTGGCTGTATTGAGGAGAAAGATTTCAGCTCATGATTCAGAAGACTTTGACTTCAGGTCAAAGGAACCACTGAGTTATCACCATCAAAAAACTGGGAAAAGAATTTTAATGCAATTCATCTTGTATGGTCTCATTTAAAGAGATTTTATTGCCATTAGCAGGTCAGCCAACCAAGACCAAACCCTCATTTGAGAAGTTCCAAAGAAGTTCTTGAAATTAACTTCTGGAGAAGCCTTGCTTGAAGGGTAGGTTCCAAGCAAACTGTAACACTGAGGACATTTGCCTTTACCCAGCAATTTTTCCTCTTCCCTCATTCCCACCCTGATCTTTCAGATTGCTACTAAGAGATTGAAGGTGCCCCTTTGATTTCCTTTTGAAGGTCATGATGAAATACTTTTGATTATTAATTTGCCTTACAGTGTATTATAATCACGTTTGTATGGTTATAGCCCCTGGGAGATCTCTGGGCTTCTGGAGGTCAGGAAAGTATATCATGTTTACCTTTCCATGTAAACATGAAGGTATATCATGCTTATCCCTGGGCTCTATATAGTGCTACCATGGAAGTGAAAGTGTTAGTCTCTCAGTCATGTCTGACTGTTTGTGAACCCGTGGACTGTACAGTCCACCAGACTCCTCTGTTCATGGGAGTCTCCAGGCAAGAATACTGGAGGAGGTAGCCATTCTCTTCTCCAGGGGATCTTCCTGACCCAGGGATCGAACCCGGTCTCCTGCATTGCAGATGGATTCTTTACCACCTGAGGTACCGATAAATGTTAGTTGAGAGACATCCCTGGCAGTCCAGTGGTTAAAACTTCACCTTCCAATGCATGGGGTACAGGTTCAATCCCTGGTCGGGGAGCTAAGATCCCATGTGACTGAAAACCAAAACATAAAACAGAAACAACATTGTAGCAAATTCAATAAAGACTTTTGAAAAATTCTAAAGAAGTTAGTTGGATAAAGGTATAAATAAAAAGTATAGAGATTTCTTACCTTGTACTATGTTTTAAGAAATTTCCTCGAATTTGCCTAGAAAAGACTATTCTGTAATTTTTAGATTAAGCAAAAGCACACAAAACTTAGCACACTTCTCACGGTTGCCCTAATTCAGTAGTGGAACTGGAAGATTTTATACCATTCATCTGTGGAGTGCTTTATAGTTTAAAAGGCATAATCACCACCTTTTCTCTTATTCGACCTTTCTAATGACCCTGTGAAAGAAGCGTTATTCTCAGCAGTTTACCAATGAAAAAACTGGTGCTCAGACAGGTTAGCAACACCCCTGAAGTCGCACACCTAGCAATTTCCTGAGCCAGAGCCAGAACTTCTTTTGAAGATAACTTGCTGTCCATAGGGTCGCACAGAGTTGGACACAACTGAAGTGACTTAGCATGCATTGCAGAAGGAAATGACAACCCACTCCACTGTTCTTGCCTGGAGAATCCCAGGGACAGAGGAGCCTGGTGGGCTGCTGTCTATGGGGTTGCACAGAGTCGGAAATGACTGAAGCGGCTTAGCAGCAGCAGCAATGTTCTTTTCATTATAATACACAGCCTTCTCAGCTTAGTCACTGCTGGGCCTAGTGAGGTCTCTGGGGGTAAGGCAATGCCAATTTTGGATGCAAATTTAATTGAAATGTTTTTAAACATGAGGCTGGTATTAGTGTTTTCCATTGTCCTAAGAGTTATGTAGTAAATTATCCAAAAAGCTATGCCTATTTTTCAGATACTTTGTTAATAGTACACATACTGCAAAACAGAATCACTAAAATACTCTTGGCTCTCTGCTGATACAGTGTATGCAAAATATGCTATACACTCTCAACTTTTCACTTAAACCTAACATAAGACATTGGGAAAATTCAGTAAAGTGAAGATATCTACAGTCTCTTCAATTTTGTGTATTTGCTCTATCTGTAGTATTAGGCAAATATGAAACTTTGTCATATCTATGCAATGTTTAACAATGAAATACTTGGGAAAATAGCAAACCAAATGCATGTTGTGCAGTAAATTAGGAAATCTGACTTTTTATAACCTTGGGCATTGTCAGATTCTCTACAATGCTTCTAAATCCTTTTGCTTTATGGTTTTCATATATCTGCTAGAGATAAGTGTATGTAAAATTGGATATTTTCCAGGCAATATGTCTTTCATTTGTAGCTCTTGAAGAGCTCAGCTATATGCAGTAATGTATTTGTGTTTTAGAATGCTGACTATGGGATAAAGTACTACACTTAAATATACAATACTTCTACCAGCATTCCTTAAACTATTTGGATAAACGTGGCTGTGACTTCTATATAATTTATTGCACTCTGTCAAATCATACTTATAACTCCCACTTTGTATTTTAGAAATTTGAAAACGTATCCTATTTCTACTACTAGAATATGGTTTCCTTGAGGGCAACATCTGTAACATTTACAACTGGTGTTTAAATGTTTAGCTACCAGTAGCAGAAAAGTTTGCTAAAAGGCTAAAACAAATAGGGCTTGAATTATTTCATAGAACAATACATCCAGAGGAAAGCAGCCGCTAGGGTTCACTAATTATATTAGAGCAAATTTTGTTGCAGTTTCCTTGGTCTTTTCCTCATGTTGTTACCTCATGGTTGCAAGAGGGCTACTGTCCCTCCAGTCATCAAGTCACCACTAAGGGCAGAAAGAAGGGGGAGTAGCCAGGAGATATTTCCGTCCTTTTTATCTCTCAGAAACCTGCTAGTAGACTTTTGACTTACTGTCTCCTTGGCCAGAGCCATGACCTGACCACTCTCCGTTGCAACAAAGGCTGGTAAAGTGCACATGTAACTCTTGAAGCTTTAACGGGGGAAGGTGGCAAGGCAGGGGGTGCTTGGGAGGGGCTGTTGGCTCAGCCAGCCAGCAGTCAGCTCCCCGAATCTCCTGTAGCTCTAAAACTGTGCTTAAACTGCACAGTTACTTTAAATGGATAAAATCACTTCATTGTAATCCAATTTAGGGATTATTATGTTGGCTTTGTTGCTGTAGGTTTTCAGGGGCAAAGAACTAACTGAGTGCCTGTGATGTGCTAGTAGGCAGTCCACACGCTTTGAATCATTTAATCCTCAGAACAATCCCCATTTTACAGCTAAGAAAACTGGAGCTCAGGTGGATGAAGAAGCTTGAGGTTGTAGTTAGTGAGGTGAAAAGACACTTTTCAAACATATCCATCTGATGCCAAAGCCCAAGCTATCTCTAGTCTACCACCTGACTCTTGAATGATTCAAATCACCATGTTATGAAGATCATCCTAGTATGCTGGCACATCCTTCATATTCTTTATAAATTGTGAAATGGAAAGTCTGACTCAATACTGTCAGTGACTTTCTGTGATAAAGTCATCGGCTGTAACATTATTAGACATTCCAAACTACATTTGTTTTTGAAAAAGTATGTCTGTTTAAGCAGAGGTTAAATGAACTTCCTAGTTTGGGTTGAGTGAGAGGTAAGGCTTATGCCAGTCTCTGCTGCATTTAAGGGTAGAGGCAGCACATCACCTTGGATCTGACTTTGTGCAGGGAAGGGTCATTTCCATGGTGCTTCTTAGTTACACAAACTGAAGGTAAGTACATACTCCTTGCTCAAGGAGGGCAGAAGGACCTCTTGTGGCTTCCTTTGGAGAGTCGACCTGAGTCCAGAGCCTTCAGGCCAGAGGGTGCTGAGACGTCAATCCCTGCTCCTGAGATTGATATTAAGGAAACTGATTGGTTGGTCCACTGGCAGACGACACCAGTGGATTAAAGACAGTTCCTCCAAAGGAAGTTTGAGGTGGTGAGCAGAGCCAACGCAGCATGTGGGAAAGGTTCAGGAGGCCTCTGGTAGGGTGTCCTAAACAGGGGAACAGGACTGAATAAATGAATAGAGACTGGGAGCGCCAGGCCTCCCCACAGCACACCAAGCACTGAGACAGCTGGTAGAACTAGCCCTCCTCTGTGACATCTTGCTGCTGTAGGAGGCTATAGCAGCAGTGGACTGCCAAACTCTACAGCTCTCTGCTTGCCTGGGGTCTGGTCAAGACCATGTCCCTGTGCACTGGGTGAGCCCAGGAGCTTTGGAGTGGGCTGTGAGAATCCAAGCAGGAAATCCCCAGTTTGCACCTCCACAGGGTTAATATAGGGTCTGAAGTCATGCTCTGGGGAAGAAGCAACTGTATTTTACAGGGAGTATATCATTTATGGGGGCTTCCCAGGTGGCTCGGTGGTAAAGAATCTGCCTTCAATGCAGGAGATGCAGGTTGGATCCCTGGATCAGGATGATCCCCCAAGAGGAGGAAATGGCAACCCACTCTAGTGTTCTTGCCTGAAAAATCCCGTGGACAGAGGAGCCTGCAGGGCTACAGTTCATGGGGTCACAGAAGAGTCAGACACAACTGAGCAACCTATAACCGAGTGTAGGTTATACCTTGAAAGTCAATAACAAAAATACTGCTCTGCTGATGAATTGACATTAATATATTTCCAGGCCTTCAGGTGGAGGCAGACAAAAGCACAGCTAGAGAATTTGCTATTAAATTGTTGGGTCTGGAACCTAGAGGTAGAGAAAAATGTTAATAAAGTCATCTCTTTCAGGGGAAGTGAGTCCTGATGCACAAAGATGAGACAGAAAGGGAGATTACAGAAGAACACTCCAGGGGGGTCAGTGTGTGCACACACAGAAAGCAGAGAGTGACTACATTGATAGGAAACAAGGGGTGGAATAGATGGGCGCAGAGATTAGCGGGGTTAACTGTGTAATCTATTATTTGTATCTGAATAGGTACTATGTTCACATGTTCAAAATTTGAATGATTCGAAAGTGTATAATAGAAGTGAATTCATTCCTGTCCCACCCACTCATTTCCTTACCTTAGAGGCAACCAAGATTTGAGGTCCTTACACACCTCTGGAGAGATATTTTATGCATATATAAGTAAGTGTGTGTGTGTGTAGCTGCAACGTTTACATAGCTGGTTTTATAGCACATATATCATTTTCCATCTTGCTTAAAAAACTTGGCAATATGATTTGGAGATCATTTCATATTAGTGTAGCGGGAGCTTTGCGATTTGCTTTTCTTTCTTTAGAGCTTTGAACCACCCATTGCTGGATGTGCCATACTTTAGCCAGTCCTCTCTTTATGCGCATTTTTGACTGTTGCCAATGTTTTGCAATGATTAATCTTGTATGTATCTCCTGTGTGTGTGTGTGTGTGTGTGTGTGTGTGTGTGTGAGAGAGAGAGAGAGAGAGAGAGAGAGAGTCTTGCTAGCATGAAGATTTGTTTGTAAGGATCCCGACTCTGCTCTGCAGCTACTAAACAGATCATGAAGGCTCCAACTTCAGTTATTAGATTTGCTCATGAGTGCTCAGTTGTTCAGTTATATTCGACTCTTTGTGAGTCCATGAACTGTGGCCCACCAGGCTCTTCTGTCCATGGAATTCTCCAGGCAAGAACACTGGAGTGGGTTGCCATTTCCTTTTCCAGGGGATCTTCAGATTCAGGGATCTAACCCATGTCTCGTGCATCTCCTGCATTGGTAGGCGGATTCTTTACTACTGCACCATCTGGGAAGCAGTTATTAGATTTAGTTGAGCCTAAAAAGCTCCACTATAATGGTTAACAAGAAGGTTTGGAGAGCCATGCTTGTTTTCCATTTTGCCTCTTTGAGACTTCCTAATTTTCCCTCAAAGTTTGGGGATGGATGACATTGTTTTCAGACTGTAGTAAGAAAGCAGTCTAAATAGATACCTCTAGATCTTCTAAGATTGGTTACTTCTCACTCTCCCACAGTCTCTGCAGGTAAAGGAGATGTTTGATTTTAAATACTTCTACTCCAAAGACATCCCTTTCATAACAGGTATAAGAAAGAGGCAAAGTAGAGATTTTGGTAGCAAGGAGGGTTGGGCTGGGAGAGCAGATAATCAGGCCAAGGAGAAGCTGAAATTAAGACTTGTTATGGTGGATCTACTTGTAGATATTTGAGAGTCGGTTGTAATTGAATTTTTATTGTTCAATCAGAATGCAATATATCCACTGGCCTTTTAAATTTTTAATTGAGGAGACATATTAAAGTTTTAAATTACTAGTTCTATTTTGCCTTGATTGGCCACTATATAAAATCAGGCAGAGTCCATCTATAGTAGCGCCCAATAGTTCCCTACGATCAATCAAAGTATGTTTCTCCATTTTATTTCTTGCCTCTACTATTAACTTGTCACTACCAACCTGCTTTTATTGTTTCACATGCTGTGTGATGGATTAAACTAGTTAGCTAGCCAGATAGATTATAAGGGATACATTAACACTTACTATTTTTGACGGAGCACTGAGCCAAAAAAAAGCCATTTCTTACAGAAGACAATGAAGCCTGCTGCTCTCCATGTTTCCGACTTTGTGGTTCTCGCTTTCTCTGAGTGGGTAGATAATAGCCATGTAACCATTTTAGTGAAGACGCATTTAATTAGCATCTTTCTTAAGAGGTTTCTATTATCACCTGATGGTCAGTTCTCTGGGTAGCCAGGATCATTATTATTTCAGGCTTTCCTCTCCGCTGCCCAGGGATCTATTTTTGGCAGAATGAATGAGAAACTCCTGAAGCAAACTAAGTCCATCGGGTTTTTGTTCCTAAGAAATGGAGCTCTGGGTTTCTGAGCAAGCAACTCCAGAGGTTTTCTCCAGGTTCGCAGTGTTTTAGTGGCCCCAAGTACCTGATGTTATATTTTCTGCTATTTAGAGGCAGGATCACATCGCCGGGCCGCTCGGCAGATACCCTGCCACGTGCACCGCGGATCTGGGGCGTGGCCACTCGCTCTGCCTCACCAGGTGAGACTGCTGGCCTGTGATTGGCCCCCAGGTGATCCTCATTGCTGCTCAAGACCCACACCCGTGCGCACGAGACGCCAGCTTGCTCTGAGTGGCTCCTATTGGTCCGCCTCCCCAGAGAAGCCACACCCTTTCTTTCCCCGCGATCTTGGGAAGGGTCCAGAAAGTCTTTGATGCCGCCAGCTCCCTGCGACCCAGTGATTGTTCCAGAGGGATTCTAACACCTTCGGTCACCTGGACCCACATCTTTGGCAATGTTTGGTGTCTGGGCGCAGGGCTCAGTTATATTTTCTGGTTTTCTAACTTCCCTGTGAGTTCCAAATTCCCGGGGTTGCTGGCTCATTCGAGTCTAGGAGGAGGAAGAAAACCCGGAAGGAGCTGAGGGAAAGGTTGGTTGTCTGTTTTCTGATCATCCCGGTTGTTCGGGAAAGCCGTCCAGACCCGGAGCCCTGGTGCGGTAAGCTTGCTGCTGACTCACTGTGGCGGGTGGTAGTTGTGGAATGGAAACTGACCCCCAACACAAGCACTCAGCGGCTGGCCTGCACCACGCTGGGCTAGCGAGGTGAGGCAGGAAGGGGATGAGAGTGGGCAGTGCAACTGGGGGCTTTTCCTTCTTGTTTGTTCTTGTGGGCGGAGACTGGGTCCCGTCCATCTCCTTCCCCACAGAAGAGGAACGGCAAGACTTAGAATAGGCAGCTGCTTGGCCATCACTCCACATTGCTGCCTGATCTTAGTTCCCCTACCAGGGATTGAACCCAGGCCCTCAGCAGTGAAAATGCTGAGTCCTGATTACTGGACCAGCCAGGGAATTCCCCCCTGTTACCTTCTACTAGTAATACTATTAAGGGCTGCAACAGGAACCAATGATATATTCTGTGGGAATGACAATGGGGCCTCTTGCCAGGATTTTTGGAAACTCCAGGTGCCCCAACGATCCATCTTAACGTCATTCATTCCCCTGGAGGCAACATGCTCTCTCACATTATTGATCTACCATGTGCGGGTACCTTACATACACTAGGACTTGACTTCTAAGCTTGAAGAGCCTGCCTTTTATCAGCCACTATATCATAGGTGCTGTTTTAGGTTACGCAGATCTTTCAGTCCTCACCATAACCTTGTATTGTAGGGCTCTTATCTATCCCGTGGCACCATTTTCCAACACCCATTTTATTTTTTAAACTCTATTTTGTATTGGAGTATAGCTGATTAACAAGCAATGTTGTGATAGTTTCAGGCGAACAGTGAAGGGACTCAGCCACATGCATACGTGTATCCATTCTCCCCCAAACTCCACCCCCACCCAAATCCGGCTGCCACATAACGTTGTGCAGAGTCCCATATGCTATACAGTAGGTCCCTCCAACACCCTTTTTCGAGCAAAGATGTTTGATAAATTAACAGAAACAGCAGCAGCAGGTGCTACCAGTTGTTGTACTTATTATGTATCAGGCACTGTTCAAAGCCCTTTGCATATGTTAATTGATTTAATCTCCATAATAACCTTGTGAGCTGTGAGGAAGGTGTCATTATCTTCATTTCACACATAAGAAAAATGAAGCAGAGGTTAAATAACTTTACCAGTCTCACCCACTGATAAAGCTTTCTAGCACTGCTACAAGCTAGATAACATTATTACTGTTTTAAATGTTAATAATAAGAAAATCAATGATATTTCGAAAGCTCCCTGAATTTGCGCAGATTGACCCAAGAGGAAGGCAGAATTAATTCCTCTTTCAGAGACAGAATTATTCTTTTGTTTAGGGAAATGCCTTAAGGAGCCTGTTTTTTTTTTTTTTTTTTTGGTTGAAAGTAAGGTATCTGGGCATGCCTGGAATTGAAGTTAAAATATAGGTGAGGAAACTGCTCTGCAGAGTAAAATACAGGAAGTTTGGGGTTGTGCTTTGGCACCTTGAGATGCTAGAAGGACGTGCAGGAGAAGAAAGTAGGAATGGATGAAAGAGAGAGAGAGTGGAGCTCAGTAATATGGTGGGAAGTTAGGATCCTTGAAGGAAAGTAGTCATTGACAAATTCTCTGTGGAGGGAATGGCCAACAAATCTCTTGGAACCAGGATAGTTGAAGTATCTTCAATGTAAGATTGCTACTCATTCAGTGTAGCGCTCCTGCTTTGGAGGAGTAAAGAGAGAGGACATGCCAGGCTTTCTAGACAAGTGACCAGCAGTGATAGGATTTAGACTCCTGGGCCACAGCTGGGAGTGGGTCTGAGCCAGGTGGCAGCAGCGAAACAAGCTGAAGTCAGGCTCTCTTGGAAACGGGTGGAAGGGCTCCACCCCTGTCTCGCCCACAAAGGATGTGTAGTCTTTCAGGACTTGGTCTTAGGTAACTGAAAGGGTTGTCTCAAATGGAACTAAACAACAAGGAAATTTATTATCTCCCACATTAGGAGGTCCAGAGGTAGGGTGACTTCCAGTTGGTTGATTCAGTAACTCAACTATGTCATTAAAGATGTAATGCTTTTCACTGTCCTCTGCTATCTTCAGGCTGGGTGGCTGGGTATCATCCCTAGGGTGGTAGCAGGATGGCTGCAGAGGCTTCCTCCCATCCTTGGAGCCTGGATTCCTATGGAATTAAGTTCTGCTGGACATAAACTCTTTAGTGTCAGACCTACTACTTGTCATCACCAGAGGGCTGCCAATTGGTGATGGCTTTTCTTTGTAGAACTTATTTGTTCCTTAGCCTGGGTTCTCTGGTGGAATAAGGAGAAATGGGAGGTAGGGAGAGCTAAAACAGTCTTTTCTAGAAGAAAACAATCACTACCACCACCACAAAACCCCCAGGATTTGTGGGAAAATGGTAGATTCCATGTTTGGGATAATAAATGTATAAGGTGAGCCTGGAACATTTTGTATCAGGAAACAAGGAAACCCCCAAAGACTTTGGAGGTTGTGTTAAAAAGATTCAGGAGCCAATTTGAAGGACTCTTATTGGCCAAAGATGGAAAACTTTGACAATCAAAAAGAATATAACTGTGAATGAATTGAAACACATTTTATATGTATAATTTATGATATACAAAAAATAATCAGTCACCTATGAGGAATGCTAGAGAACCAGTCCATTATTCTGAACCTAGGTGAAAAAGAAAGTGTCCAACTCTCTGTGACTGCATAGACTGTAGCCCGCCAGACTTCTCTGTCCGTGGAATTCTCCAGGCAAGAATACTGGAGTGGGTAGCTATTCAGGTAAATAAGAGCAAAGTACTCACTCTTTAATTTGTTTTTCCTGCATAAACTGTCCCATGGAGCAGCCAACTATTTGAAAGTTTTCTTTATAGAAAAATTCCAGTTGGTGAGGAGAATGATTGGTTTAAAATATCAAGATCCCAATCCTTAATGAGATAATTGATCTAAGCAATTAACATCAGTGCCCACTAAGATCGTTAGTTGACATGCTGATAGGAAACTTTGTAATGGATGAATTAGGCTGGCAACACCTGAACTCGTTGATCAATATTAACATCAGGTGTTATGTACCTCCTGATGTGATGCAATAGAAAGTACACAACCATCTATGAAATCTTCTTGCCAAAAAAAAAAAAAATTGAATCTAAATATAATCAAGCCTTCCAGTTTGCAGGAAATATTGGGGCATAGGAACAGAATATAGTATATGAACTTTTTAAGATTCTTATTTAAACAGCCCAACTTCTAAAAATATGAGACCACACTAACTGAATATTTTATGATATAAAGGTATTGTTAACTTTCTCAAATGTGATCATGGTATTAGGGTTATATTTTTTTAAGAGCCCTATTTTTAAATAGCTGCATAATGAAATATTCATGCTTGAAATAACATCCGGAATTTGTTTCAAAATAATAAAATGTATGTGTGGGGTAAGTGAATGAGGGTATAGGTTGACACGCTTGACCATATATTGATAATTGCTGAAGCTGAGTGATGAGTACATGTTCATTCTAGGTTTCTATCTGGCATATGTTTGATCTTTTTCATGATAAAATGTTGAATCAGCTGTGGTCAACCACTTTCGAATCTTTGCAATTCTGGCTTCAATACTTTGGCTGTAGGCAGGGGACTTGATGCAAAGACTTCTGGCAGCGACCAGTAATGGCTTTATAGAGGCTGCCTTGTGAGCAAGGACTGCATCCCAGGGCCTGTTTAAACACGGGACTGTTATTTTTCAGGTCTCAGCCGCATTGGTGTGTTGATCTTCCTTTTCTTGTTCTCCACGCCCCTCCTCCCACTCCTGCCATATTCTGGGCTGGTGACAGGATTCAGTGCAATAAACTGGGGATAAACTGTGGCATTGGCTCTTAATCAGCATCCTCTCCCTGCTGACACTTTGATTCTGGGAATTAACCACAGACTGTAAGTCGAAAACAGCCCTCTTCTACTAGTAGCTAAGACTTGACATCACTTCTCTACTGCTAAACAGTCTTTTTTTTTCAGTTTTGACATTTTCTTTTTATTGAACTATAGTTGATTTACAGTGTTGTATCAATTTCTGCTGTACAGCAAAGTGGTTCAGTTATATATGTATATATACATCCTTTTTTAAAAAAAATACTGTTTTCCATTATGGTTTACCATAGGATATTGAATATAGTTCTCTGTACTATACAGTAAGGCCTTATTGTTTATTCATTCTATATATAAAAGTTAACATCTGCTAACCCCAACTTCCCACTCCTTCCTTCCCTTAGCCCCTTCTCCCTTGGCAACCACCAGTCTGTTCACTGTGTCCATGATCCAAATATAAAGTCTTGTATCCTGTTAAAAGGTAAAGCCCATGAAAAGTGGCTGATTCTGTAAACTATTAGTTTTCAGGTTAAAGTTCCAAGGAACTTAAGTTCTCAGAGGTTTCTTGCTGCTCCGCTATAGCCATTTTCATTGACTCTGGTTAAAATTGTTAAAGGACGGGATATTATCAGTTGTAAAATTTTCTCTATTCAACTCTTTTCAAATACTATGAAAAAAACTCTTAGCATATACTAATACTGGAATCTAAGATGGGATCTGATTTAATAGAGAATTGTATAATTTAATTTTCAAAATTTTAGTTTTTATAAGTTTTAAATGATATTTCAAGAAGAACATGATTTTCAGGGGCTCTGCTACTTGATCAGATTTGAAACAGAGTACTGAGGTGTAGTTATTTACATTTTAGTGTGAGTGAAGGATTTCAGGGATGAGTTTGATGGAATGCAGAACAGCTTTATTCTGGGTAAGAACTGGGAATAGAAAACCCCAGTCCATTTCTTTTCTGGTTTAAGATTGTGTTTCCTTGACAGCAATATTGAAATAGAATGACTTAAGTGAGGATTAAACTCTCTTAGAAGCATCACCCAAGCCAAGAGAAATGATGTTTAAGTTCCAAGTCTCCTGGGTATTAGTGATTGCAACTGCCAGGTCCTAGGCTGTGAGATTTATTTCTTGCTTTAGAGGATAAAGCTAGTTGTAATGACACAGAAATGGAAATTAATCAGAAAGTCCTTCATTCTTTCTCATCTTTGGTTAAGTAGTTCAAAATCTTAGCTAAGGGATGGTGACAGTTGTTGGCAAGAGGAAGCTTTCAGCCTGGGTGTGGACATTGAATGAGTCTGAGTGGAAAGGGAGACATTTAATTTAATTGGCATTTTTAATCTGGAAAATTGGAAAGAAGGGCAGGAAGCACTTAGGCCATCAGTTAATTAATTGTTATTGTCTTAGGCATTTCCCTCAGCTCAACACCTTGGCCAGATGTTGCCTAGGAACATCATGCTTAAGTGGAATAGCTGGAACCCTGCATGCTCTGATTCTTCATAGTACTTGGTGTCTGTGGACTGTCTACAATTGTCCTCTGCAGGTAAAAGTTGTCATTTATTGTTGCAAGGATGAAAACATGTTTTAAAAAATATACTTTGAATTTGTATGATACTTCCCATTCTAATTGGTTCTAAATCTGTGTATTATCATCTTTCTCTCAAATCAGTTTTCATGCTAACTCACTTCTCTCATAGTAGACAGCAGAGTTGTACTGTTCACTGGCCATTGTGGCTGTTGAGCACTTGATGTGTGGCTAGTCCAAACTTAGATGTGAGTATTAAATAAACACCAGGTTGGGAGGACTAAGTATGGAGAAAAGAATATAAAATATTTCATCAGTAGTTTTTTAAAATAGCTTTTTAAAAAATTGATTGCATATAGAAATGAAAACATTTTGGATACTTGGGTTAGATAAAACATATTCATTTTAATTTCATCTATCCTTTAGAATTTTTTCAGTATATCTGCTAGAACACTTAAAATCACCATATGGCTCACATTATATTTCTTTTGGGCGGTGCTCCACTGGGAAATACTTGTGACACATCTAATTTGTGGTATCTTGAGTTCAGTGGTGTGAGATCACGGTTGGATTTCTTGGCTTGAAATCTGGTTCTCCACTTCATATATATGTGGCCTTAGGCAAGCTCTATTCCTCTCCAGGCCTCAGTGTCCTACTCTGTGAAATGGACAGAGGAAGAGTTGCTGCTGCATTGGGTGGTTGAGATCACCTGAGATGGTGGTTGGGTCAATGCAAGTTATAAGTATTATCCTTTACCCTCTGCTGATACTCCTGCTGTGTTGCTCTCCTCCAGAGTTACCCTCTTCTCTTGCCAAGCATCACAGACTCTGTTGAAAGGTGGTGTAGGCACCAGCCTTTCTAAGTCACCTTCCCCACCATCTACTTACTTATACTTGCCTTCATCTTCATGTCTATATGCCCCTTGAGTGTTTGAGGATGGAGACTGCACGTTCAATTTGTTTCACACACAGTGTTCTCCACAATGGAAAGCACACACAAAATTGTTTTAAACTGTGAAAAAAGTGACTTATCTGGGAAATAAAGATTTGTCAGTCATAGCAAGTTTAAGTGCCTCAGATGGTAAGGAATCCGCCTGCAATGTGGGAAACCTGGGTTCGATCCCTAGGTTGGGAAGATCCTCTGGAGGTGAGTGTGGCAATGCACTCTGGTATTCTTACCTGGAGAATCCCCATTGACAGAGGAGCCTGGTGGGCTCCAGTCCGTAGGGTTGCAGAGAGTCAGACAAGACAGAGACCAAGCACAGTGCAACAAGTTTCAGGGAGGCCTTTGGAAACATGCTGAGACTCTGTCCGTTGACATCACAGTGTCTTTCGTGTCTCATGGCAGCCTAGAGGTTTGTCAGATTATCTGCTGACTTCTGCTCTAAATCTATATCCAGCAAGGATTCCCTTCCAGAAGGAAAGCTATGCATTTTTTTTTTTCCAAAATGAAGGCAATGTGTAATATCTGAAAAGTCTTTGTTAAACATCATTGGCTGTTCCAAAAATAATGCTTACCTGCTTGCTTTTCTAGTTCTATTAAGAGTAAAGACAAGCTCCTTTATGCCTCAAATAAGCTACAATAATGGTGGTAGGATATTGCCCTGAAATCTGGCTCATGGAAGAAGGGAGTTAGGATGAGGTGACCTACTGATCCTCAATTTTTGCTCAGAGGAAACAGTCGAAAGGGGGAACACAGGCTTTCCTCTGCAGTCCTGAAGGAGGCTTTGCTGTAGGTACTGGGTGCCCCTGCTTTCGGCTATGCCCAGAGTCAAGTGAGCTGCTCACAGTCTGGAGTACAGGCGCATCTGGATAAATGAAGAGCACACACTTTAGGCAGAGGAACAGAGCAGAGTAGGGACTGTCCTGCGGCCGGGCTTTGTATTCCCTAGGGAGCAAAAGAATGGTAAACGACGTTGATTGGTCTCCTGTCCTAAAACCCAAATTACTAAGGTTAAATAAATCTGATTAAGTGCTGGCCCAGACTGGGGTGGCTTCTCTGGCTTCCCTGGTGTAGCACTTTTTAAAACTGGCCACCATAGTATTCTATGGAGTGTTGTTCATCCAGTATTGTGGAGTACAAGAGAACTATCCTCAGTCATTTCACCCAGACGTAACTTACATGTACCCACCTGAGTGGGTATTGGTGGAGCATGAGAATGGCCCCAAATCCTACTCAAAGAAACTTCTCTGTAAGGCATATTCAGAAAGTAAAGTATAGAAAAACTCTAAATTTTAAGAGATTTCATTTATTCATGATGTCTGCATCAGAGGAATCCTGAATTATTGAGCTGATAAAAAATACTCCATTCCTCTTGGCAAAATGCAGAGAACAAATAATTTTACACAAAATTTAGAAAGCCACTTTGCACAAAGGAACAGGTGACCAGAAGGTCACTTGCTTCTGGCAATTTCCTTAGACAAATTTGTAAAACAAGTTACAGCCGATTCAACAACCAGAGGCTCTGGTTTTGTTTTAAATCTTTCTTCTCTGGAACTGGCCTTTTGCCTAGCTTCCTCTAAAGCTAGAGGAATTTTAGACCTATTCTATGTCTTTATTTTCCTCTTCTAGATGAAGAACACCCGTTTTCTGTTCAGATACAATGTGCTCTTGTGAGAATGAAACTAATAATGTTTCAGCAACCTTTAGAGACTTCAAGGTTCCCACCACATCAATTTCACACTCCTTTGTCAAGCTTGGGGACCCTCCACTATGGTCAAACACATAGTCTTTTCCCATGTGTGCATTCCTTGCCTCTGTTGATTTTGTTCATCTCATCTGAAATTACTTCTGCTCCTCAGGTTCTAGCTGACATTTAGGCTTAGTTTAAGTTCTGCCTCCCCTGAGAAGACTTCTTTGTTTCTTTTCAGCCTTCCTGAGTGCATTTAATCAGTCTGCACACCATGCACACACTGCCGTGCATTATTCACTATTGTTTCAGATGTGCAAATCATATCTCCCAGCTAGTGGCTAAGTGCCACTTGTCATTTTACTTTTCACCCCCCAAACCTAGCTACTCATAAGGATACTTGGATGGCATCCCACTCCAGTACTCTTGCCTGGAAAGTCCCATGGACGGAGGAGCCTGGTGGGCTGCAGTCCTTGGGGTTGATAAGAGTTGGACACGACTAAGCGATTTCACTTTCACTTTTCACTTTCATGCATTAGAGAAGGAAATGGTAACCCACTCCAGTGTTCTTGCCTGGAGAATCCCAAGGATGGGGGATCCTGGTGGGCTGCCATCTAGGGGGTCGCACAGAGTCGTACACAACTGAAGCAACTTAGCAGCAGCAGCAGCAGGTTCTTACTACAAGAGAGATGTTTCTGACAATTAGAAATGCACCAGATAGAATGTGGACCCACGGGACATAGGGAATTCCTTGTCACTGCAGGATATCAACAACAGACCACTTGAAAGGACCTTCCTTAGTGGATAGGTGGTAGTTTGTGTTTTATACATTTTTGATGAATTAATAATTGTAGGGTACTGGAAAAGAAATTCAAACATCCAGTTGGGTGTCTTTCAGAATTCTATCAGACTTCTTTAATGTTGAGCTTCTATCGTTCTGTAAAATGATTGTTCTCTAAGAAATAAGCATTTGTTACATTCATGGAAATATTTTCTCATTTGAAAATTATTTCATATGCATCGCTCATTTGATTTTAGCAAACTTGTGAGAGGTGTGAATCTTCTCAGTTATCTAACTGGTATACATGAAGATAATGATGGAATCCTAGCAAGGTTGTGCAGAAAACACATGATAGAAGGGGAACACAAATAACCAGAATTCACTGTTCTCCATGCTCTGACCTTAAGCCAGTTAGTGGAGCAGGGAGGGCTTGGGAGAGAGGTCAGTATTTTATGGGTAAAATCATCCATAATAGAACTTACTTTTTTGGTATGGGTCTGACCTCCCCATTTGTGCTTGGGTCTAATTTGTGCTTGGGTTTAATTTTTAGAAAATATTTATTGAAGTATAGTTGATTTACTATATTATACAAGTTTCAGATGTATAGCAGTGATTCCCAATTTTTAAAGATTATATTCCATTTATAGTTATTATAAAATATTAACTATATTCCCTGCCTTGTTTAATATCATCTTTGTAGCTTATTTATTGGGGCTTCCCTGGTAGCTCAGCTGGTAAAGAATCTGCCTGCAATGCAGGAAACCCTGGTTTGATTCCTGGGTTGGGAAGATCCCCTGGAGGAGCTTTAGGCTACCCACTCCAGTATTCTTGGGCTTTTCTGATGGCTTAGGTGGTGAAGAATCTGCCTGCAATGTGGGAGACCTGGCTTCAATGTCTGGGTTGGGAAGATCCCCTTGAGGAGGGTATGGCAATCCATTCCAGTATTCTGGCCTGGAGAATCCCCATGGACAGAGGAGCCTGGTGGGCTACAGTCCATGGGGTCACAAAAAGTCAGACATAACTGCGTGACTAAGCACACAGCACAACTTATTTATTATATATATAGTATTTTTTACCTCTTAATTCCCTACCCTATCTTGCTCCTCCCCACTTCCCTCTTCTCACTGGTAATCACAAGTTTTGAACTACCTATTAAGTCAGAACTCTACGCAGAAGTGTTTGATTTCACTCTTGATCAGAGAAGTTAGAATTGCATTTGGGTGAACATTTTTAGCTGAATTGTAGTCGCTATTTTGTTGCTTAGTGATAGAGTCTAAAAAGCTCAGAAAATTAAAAAATTCCAAACCATGGGTCTTTAGAGGGTGTACATATTTGGAATTTATTTCCTGCTTTGGAAATGGTATTTTAATGGAATGGTTTATGGTTAGGTCATCATATAACAAAGGATGTTTATTTTAAAAGTAAAATGTGTTGAAGGCCTGAGGTAAACCATGTAGTATTTTGCTATGCCTTCCTGTAAAGCATGACAGTATAATATCAACTCAGCAACAAAATTATCAGTCATATATTATGTGCAAATCATAAAACTTCTCTTGAAGAGGCCATCCTGAAAAGACCTGGACAGCATCATAAATGTCAAGTAGGAGAGTGACCAGTTGATCAGTGTGTATGAGGTGTGATTGTTTTTGTGTTCTATTACTGCATAACAAATTATCATAAATTTAGCAGGTTAAAACAACATATTTATTGTCTCACAGTTTCTGTGAGTCAGGAGTTTGGGCACATCTTAGCTGGGTTCCCTGCTTTGGATCTGGCAAGGCTGCAGTCACAGTATTAGTTGGCTTATGTTGCTTTCTAGAGCTCAGAGCCCTTTTGCAAGCTCTCAGGTTGTAGACAGAATTCAGTTCCTTGTGGTTGTAAGACTGAAATCCCCATTCTGTAGCTAACTATCACATGGGGTCTTCTCTCTGCTCCCAGAGGCCACTCCGTTCCTATATGGTCCTCTCATAGGCCTTCTCAGTGTGGCAGCTTTGGGCTTCAAGTTAGCAGCAGAATTCTGACTCCCTCTTTGACTTATAGACCCTCTTTTAAAGGGCTTATCTTATATTTTAGGTCTATCCAGGATAATCTCCTTTTTGATTAACTCAAAGTCAGCTGATTAGGGACCTTAATTACAGTTATAAAATCCTTTCACTCTTGCTGCATGTGTGTGTGCACATAACTAGTCGTGTCTGACTCTCTGCGACCTTATGGACTGTATGTAGCCCACCAGGCTCCTCTGTCCTTGGAATTTCCCGGGCAAGAATCCTGGAGCGGGTTGCCGTTTCCTACTCCTTGCTGCATAACAGGACCTAATAAGAGAAGTAAAGTCCTGTCATAGTCACAGGTCTTGTTCACACTAAAGGAGAGGATTATATAAGACATGCACACCAGTGGTGGGAATTCTGGGACCTCCTTAGAATTTTGCCTTCCTCACTGGGCATTTAAGAAAGCAAAAACACTATTTGTTAGGGATTGGGGTGGGGTTATGGGAGGGTATTGTTTTCCCCAACACCAATTCTCTTACACCAGCTGGGTACAATGTAATGTAATGTGTTAGTAGCTCAGTTGTGTCAGACTCTTTCTGACCCCATGGACTGTAGCCTGTCAGGTTCCTCTGTCCATGGAATTCTCCAGGCAGGAATACTGGAGTGGGTTACCATTCTCTTCTCCAAGGGATCTTCACAACCTAGGGATTGAACCTGGGTCTCCTGCATTGCAGGCAGATTGTTTACTGTCTGAGCCACCAGTCTGACTAACTGGATGTGCTGTAGTTCAATTCTGACACTAGCTACCTGGAGTTAGTGTCAGGTAAGGTCTCAGTCTCACCAGACTGCTCTCACCTTGGATGCCAGCTACAAGTTCAGAGGTATTCCTGTAGTTTCTGCTTGGAGAACTACAAACTATTAGGGTTCCCGTCACCACCCTCTTGGGTTCAAGAATTCACTAGAATGACTCACAGAACTCAGGAAGGCACTGTGTGTATGAATACTGTTTTATTATCAAGGATTCAAGTGAACAGCCAGGTGACAAGAAATAGGGCAGCAGGGTCTGCGTAGTCCAGGGCAGAGCACTCCAGGTTCTCTCTGGGTGCACCATTCTGCCATTACATTGTTGTATCCACCATCCTGAAAGCTTCCTGAACTTTCTTGTTCCAGAGCTTTTATGTGAAGCTTCATCATGTAGGTGTTATAGACTGAATATTTGTGTCCCTCCAAATTCATATGTGAAAGCCTTAAGTCCTAATGTGATGGTATTTGGAGATGGGAGATAATTAGGGTTAGATTAGATCATAGGAACAGGGGGAACAAAATGGGATTAGTGGCTTTATAAGAAGAGGACAGAGGAGTTTCTCTGTATGTGCATGCACCAAGGAAAGGCTGTGTGAAGACGTACAAGGTGGTCATTTACAAGCCAGAAAGAGGGCCCTCAGTAATAATGGAACCAGCTAGCACCTTGATCTTGGGTTTCTAGCCTTGATCTTGGATTTCTGTTGTTTAAGCCACCTAGTGTCTGGTATGTTGTTATGGCAGCTTGCATAGGCTAAGACAGTAGGTGTGGTTGATTATGTTGTTGGCCCTATGACTGAACTCCATCTCTAGCCCCTGTCCCTTCTGAGGACTTCCCTGGTAGAGTAGGGCTGCCGGATCCAACCATGTCGTCCGGTGGTGGTTTCCTGTAGTGACCGCCCCTCCACCCCCATCTTGAAGTTATCTAGGCTCCTTCCACATGAACCATCTCATTGGCATAAGCTCAGGTATAGTCCAGAGAAGGCAATGGCACCCCACTCCAGTACTCTTGCCTGGAAAATCCCATGGATGGAGGAGCCTGGTAGGCTGCAGTCCATGGGGTTGCTAAGAGACGGGCATGACTGAACAACTTCACTTTCACTTTTCACTTTCATGCATTGGGGAAGGAAATGGCAACCCACTCCAGTATTCTTGCCTGGAGAATCCCAGGGACAGAGGAGCCTAGTGGGCTACTGTCTATGGGGTCGCACAGAGTTGGACACGACTGAAGTGACTTAGCAGCAGCAGCAGGTATAATCAAGGGAGTCCCTTACGAATGACGAAAAACACTCTTTCACTCAGGAAATCTCAAGAGTTTTATGAGCTCTGTGCCAGTTACTAGGGACAAAGACCAAAGATCAAATATATTCTCTATTATACCACAGAGGGTATTACCTTCTTTGTGTACCTGAAATTTGACAGAAAGTGTCAGTTTGACTCAACCAATTCAGATACTTCTTAGCAACACCTGGAAAGGTTATGTAAGCCTATATATATATATATATATATATATATATATATATATATATATTCATTAGGAAATACACTATGCATAGTGTATATGTAGTGTATTATATATAGTATATATTTAAGCTACTATATATATAGTATACATATTTAATGTGTGTATATCTACACATTGAATAGCTGTGATTTTGTTTAACACAAAATTTCTCCACTCAAGGAAATGGTTAACCAATGTTGCTAAGGGGATAACACTTTGTTTTATTCTAAATTTCCTTCCTCAGTACATTCATGGTTATTCCTGATCTCATACCAGTCTACCTCTGACGTGAATCCATGGTAGATTGGAAGTCTCATTTAGGTGCAAGGACTGATAAAGGACCTCTGGAGAAATGTTAGTCTGCCTGGATGTACTTGCATTATGTTTAAGCTTTGTGGAAGCATCTTTAGCACCTGGGAGTCTCCAGGTGTATTTTGCCCATGTCATATTTATAACTGCATTCCTAGCCAGTGCTGAAACTGAGGCAAATTGCCCTCAGCTGATGCCTGATATTTAATAAGAACTGCTTTATTCCTCACTGTTATTTTAGTGGGATTTTATAATCTATTTTTTGCTTTGAGAACAAGAAGGGTAATCTTCATGCAGAGAAATGCTTCCAAAAGTTTTCACCATTTTCCTTCAGATATGTCCATATTGCACTCTCAAATGTGTCCCTTGGCTGCAGCTGTGTTTGTCGTCATTTCATTTCCATATGTGCTTGTGCTATAGATGTAAACTGCTTTAAATTGTTCCTCAACTGTTCTTCAGTGACTTAACACAACTTTGAACTGACTCTGTGTGTACGGAATGATGAGTGTCTTTTTTATCCTTGAGCATTATCAGGCAAGTAAGCAATGCGTGTTAAAGGATGTCAGAAAGGTCCAGGTAATTGTCAGGGGCAAGAAAGGAGAGAAAGAAGGGAGAGGAAAAAGACATGGGAAGGAAAATGAAAGTATAGGGCAAAAGGAGAGAAAAAGAAACTAGTCTACATTGTAGCAGAGGACCCAAATGCCCCCCAAACCATCCAAATAAACCCCAGCTTACTCTGGGTGACAATCATTGATTAAACCTATTTGAAACATAGTTTTAAAAGTAATTTAGTTTTCTGAGGTGTTCTCTTCTAGAAGTGGCCTACACAGGGTTCCAGGTGAGCTCATGGAAGGGCAGGAACCTAGATAGGGGACGACATGGGGCAGAGAAACTTGGAAGAGTAAGAAGTGAGGTGTGGGAAGCCTGGAAAGGATGGCAGGGTTGGGTGCAAGACAGTCCTGGTTGTGGTTTATGGGGCTCCTTGCTGTAGGGCTCAGAGTGAGGAGTGACAGAGCGGGATAGAGAAGTGCCTCCTGACCCCATTGTGAAGCACAGTGATCTCTGAGGCCCAGACCATGAAGGAGGGCAGCACATCTGATTATGTGACTCTGACAAAATGTCAGAGAAATGAAAATAAATGGCTGAACAGTCCCCAGAGGGATAAAGAGTTCAGTTATTAAGCTCCCCGACCAGAAACATTGCGATTTAGTCATCTAGAATGATTTTATTCCATTGTCTATTATGAGCTGTACCACATAAATCTGTGTTTTATTGCTGGAGTGAGATGCTGGAGAATTTCAAGATTACTTTTGGCACTGTCTGAGTCGGCTTACTGCTGTGCCGACAAGTGCTTGTGGAAAATTAGCAGCAATGATATTAATCACCTTCTTTGGGGCTCCTCCCCCCCCCCCAACTCTGTTAGGGCTTTATTTTTGTCCTTCTTTGAAAACAAGAAACAAAAGAACAAAACCCAGTCTGAGCCATGCAACTCTTTAAAACACAAGTATGTCAGGTGAAGTTAGAGAGTAGTAGTCAGGAGAGCTGGTTGTCAGGAGCTGGGATGGTGGGTGGGAGGAGTGAGGTGTCATTTGTATGATGCTATTACTATGTCACATCTTATGCCTGGAATTCTCTGGGCTGTGGTTTTTGGGAAGAGGAAGTAAAACAAAGAGAAGCGGTGTTGAGAAACATTAAAGAGTATGGCCAGTTTTCTTTGATCAGCATATTCAACTGATATGTAAGAGTGTAAAGGAAGGTAAGAAATAGGAAGTAGATGGGTGAGGGGGTTGAATACATAGATACACAAACCCAGATACACACATTCATTCACTTAAGGGCTATAAGAAGGCAGTTTAATTGGGGGCCAACTGCATGAACAACTGATGCCCTTATTCTCTCTCCCACAAACACTCTCCTTTCAAAAGCTGGTTTAATTTCTCTCTCCTTCTACTGCTACCTCCTAGTCATTTTTTTTTTTTTGTAGTCTCAATTTTATTCCTTTTTCCTAATTTATCTCTGCAAGGTTGCTCTTCCTGCCTCTGCTTTTGGGTAACTTCATCTATTTGGTTGGTTTCCAGTGTCATCTCTCTGACTTCCAGTGTATATCCTAAGCTCTGCTCTTTCTCAAGCAGGAATAGGTGTCACAGTTAAGCCCTGGGTGAGGTAGAAGGAGCTAAGACAAAGCATAGGTTGACCTTACAGTTATGCACCTGGGTTTGTGAGAGGCAGGATGCCGATGAGCCATGTATAGGGATAACAGGCTGGGTTTTTCCCAGTGTTCTGATGTCTGAATATGCTTGATCTGGTCTGACCAAATTAAACAAGGTAGGGCCTGGTGGGGACTTTGTATGGGCACTCTTGGCATTCCATGCTTAGAAAACAAGTGCAGGTTAGTGATCAGTGTGTGCCTGGGAATCAGAATGCTTGGATTCATCTGACTCTACCACATACTCTGCTGTGTGCTCCAGCACAAGCTCAGTGAGTAGCCCTCTACATCTTTCTTTCCTTTAAATGCAAAAGAGAGTCACAATCGGCTCACTCCCCTACAGTTGCCATGAGGATTAAATGAGATAATGCCTGTAAAATGCTGAGCCCTGCACAAAGTAAGGACTCACTAAATCTTAGCTCTTGCAAGTCATTTGGCTTGTTTCTTTCCCTAAAGAAAGAAGAACGTCTTTTCCAAGTAACCTGTGACAGAAAGCAAAAGGCATTAATGTGGAAAGCTCTTTCTTTTATGAAATAAAATGCTGCCCCCAGGTCTGGGGCTTTGTGATGGGTTCCTTTCCTGCTCATTATGAATAGGTTGATGAGAAGTAGATGGGTTAAAGATGAGTGAAAAGCTTTGTGACGGAGTTTATCCTGTTTTCTGGGCCCAGCTCTCAGAAAGCTGATTAAATGAGGCCGGGGCTGTGCAGGCTGCCCTACTTATGGCTTTTGTCAGCACTTCTTTTGTAGATTCTAATTTCCAGGGCCTAGAAATGGCTGTGTTGAAAATATTCTCTGAGGGCTTGAGCTTGGTGTGGAAGATCTTTATCAGGCACCAAATAATCTTGTCAAGTTTTAAAAGAGGAAGCGAGAAAGAAAGGAAAAGACTGTTGGCAAGGGAGGATGAAAGAGGAGGACGGCGAAAGAGAGAAGAGAACTGAAGAGGTAGAAAGGCGAGGGAGGAAGAGGGAGAGAACAGATTCTTTTAAGAGTTTCTAAGACTCATACTTTAAAATAGCTCCTCTGTGTCAGGTATTTCTCCCTTTTATAGCATCCTCATCCAGGCCCTGTGCTGTTATAATTAATTGGAAAGAGCTCCACTACAGAGCTTCCTGCTGCTGGGCTGTCACTAAGGTGTGTTCCCTCTTCCCGTAAGCTGAACTTGCCATCGGTTGCCTGCCCTTCATTCCTGTCAGTATGTTCGCCATACTGCTTTCCCACCAAAGAGCTACATCAACGCGGTCTCTGGCATCTTTCAAATTTGAGGCCAGTGTTGGTTCCCTGGAAGGATCTTTGCTTCCCTTCCTGGAGGCTACCGAGTGGGCCTAGAATTAAAGGTGAGACACAGATAAGAATCCTCAAAGGGAAGTAAGGCCACAGTGAAGTCTCACTGTCTGACTACCCATTGTGAAATGTTGGGTGCCTTGAGCATGAGGAGACCCACTCCCTATGGCAGAATCTGTGGTGATGACTTGAGAGGGTCTGGGGTTGGAGTCACCTGGCTGGCACAAGCATGCACAAGAGGAGTGTGAGTAATGGTGCCTCCACCCCTACAGGAAAGTGGGGGTTCTCATCCCATCTCACTGGGATGCCCTGTCTTGCTCTGAGAGCTCTGGATGTGGGTAATCAGTAATACACAGAGAGGAGCCACATCCTGGAGCTCCCTCTTCCCTTCATTGTCCGGTCTAGTTCTCTCCACACTGGAAGTGTGGTACCCATGAGAAAGATGCCTGGAGGACTGATTGCATGTGACTACTTTCCTTGCCAAGCCCCACAGTAACACTAGAGTGATAAGATTTGTACACACTCAGAAAGTACAGAGAGAGGAGCAAAGGGTGCAGGGAAGGAAACTGTCCATGTATTTTAGGAAGCTGGAATGTGGAGACTGCTGATGGACTCAACAAAGTGGAGCTGGTGGCAACTTAGTGGCAGTTGGTCCTGTGGAACTTCAGAAAATCTCGTAGGACCTGTTTGGTGGGTAAAGTAGAAATCTGTAATTAGGAACATTTATGGAAAGCCTGAGTATAGGGTAGTCTAATCCCAGGTCTCTTTTCCCCTTATACAGCTGGGCTGTCACTTTTCTGAGTACAAGGGTGGTAGTAATGAAACTCAGAGCTGAAGATGGAGGAATTTAATGAAAACACACACGGAATCATAGAACACCCACACTGTTTCCCACACAGCTTTTCCACATATATTAATAGTTTTATAGGCAGGGGGTTGGATGAGGCTTCTCTGAGTTTGAAAGAGTTTGGGATCCCACCAAATATAGGAGCCAGTTTACGAGATGTTCGTCCTCTGGTAAAAATTGTAAGTTGAAAAGTCTCATGCACATACATTGTATTTCCAGTCAGCTTTTAGTGATTCATTTCTAAATCTGAATGGCCAAGCAACAAACACAAGATATTTGATGGGAGTCATTCAGTCTGTACTAAAGAAACCAAAACTAGAAAGGAACCTAGAATCTCCTTCCACCAAGAAAAAGAGAATGCAGAGAGCAAAATGAGGTCTAAAATAGTCATAATTATATTCTAAGAGAGATGGAGTAAATATTTTTGGCTGGTGTTCAGTCATTAAAGCTGACATTTGAGGCTTCATCTGGAGTGTCAGTTGACCTGAATCCTAGAGGAGTTCCCGTCATCTAACCCCTAACCTTTGACCCTATGGTTTAGGTGAATCCTAAAAGTGATACAGAAGCCAGATCAGAGCATATGCTTTATTAATGAGAGCTCCTCAGTTGCCAAAGGTCAGGGAGAAGCCAGGCTGGGGAACACAGCGGGGACCTGTGGCCACGGAGGAGGCTGCTTTTCCAAAGCCTGGGCAGTGGCTCCACCTTTGAGGAACTGGCTCCATCGAATGGACTCTGACAGCTCAGCCACTGCAGGAGGACTACTGCCCACCTCACAAAGCTGGTGCTGGCACAGGGGATGCTTCAGGGAGGCAGGAGGGTGGTAAAAGTATTTCAGGTGCTGACCACTTCCAGAAAACCAGGAGGAATGCTGGAAATTCCTCCTTCATGCAGGCGGCCATGTAAAACAGAAGGTAAAGATGGTTTTCTGCTTTTGTTTCTTCTCCATGCTGGTATGTAACTTGATGGATTGGGTTCTTCAGTGGACTGAAACCTCCTCTGGGGAGGTGTGGGAAAAGGGGGGAAAGAGGAACCCTATAAAAAGTTCGTTTGAATATTATTCTTTGCCTTGGAGAGGGACATGTAAACTGGCTCCTCTAGAGACCCAGAGATGATGGAATGCAAGTGAAGACCATGGAGGATTTTTCCTCTCCCACCAACAGGTAATTATATAAAGGCAATACAATGACTAATCATTGGTAGAAGAGAGCTGGGAAGAGGAACCTCTGGGGATTTTGACCCAAGTAATCTGGATGAGAAGGCCAACCCTTGGTCTATTTGATAGCAGGTAACAGTACATCATGTGAAATGCCAGGCTGGATGAAGCACAAACTGGAATCAAGACTGCTGGGAGAAATGTCAATAACCTCAGATATGCAGATGACACCACCCTTATGGCAGAAAGCAGAGACGAACTAAAGAGCCTTTTGATGAAAGTCAAAAAGGAGAGTGCAAAAGTTGGCTTAAAACTCAACATTCAGAGAGCTAAGATCATGGCATCAGGTCCCATCACTTCATGGCAAATAGATGGGGAAACAATGGAAGTGGTGAGAGATTTTATTTTTGGGGGGCTCCAAAATCACTGCAGATGGTGACTGAAGCCATGAAATTAAAAGATGCTTGCTCCTTGGAAGAAAAGTTATGACCAACCTAGACAACTTATTAAAAAGCAGAGACATTACTTTGCCAACAAAGCTCTGTCTAGTCAAAGCCATGATTTTTCCAGTAGTTGTGTATGGATGTGAGAGTTGGACTACAAAGAAGACTGAGCGCTGAAGAATTGGTGCTTTTTAACTGTAGTGTTGGAGAAGACTCTTGAGAGTCCCTTGGACTGGAAGCAGATCCAGCCAGTCCATCATAAAGGAAGTCAGTCCTGAATATTCTTTGGAAGGACTGATGCTGAAGCTCCAATACTTTGGCTACCTGATGTGAAGAACCGACTCATTGGAAAAGATCCTGATGCTGGGAAAGATTGAAGGCGGGAGGAGAAGGGCTTGACAGAGGGTGAAATGGTTGTATGGCATCACTGACGCGATGAACATGAGTTTGAGTAGGCTCCAGGAGTTGGTGATGGATGGAGAAGCCTGGCATGCTGCAGTTCATGGAGTCACAAAGAGTCGGACACGCCTGAGTGACTGAACTGAACATTGGTATTAACAAGATGAGCCACCAGAGTTAGGAACTAGCATAGGTTCCTAAAGAGTCAGAAAAACCTATCCCTATTTCAGCTCTTCCAACTTGGCTTTGCGACCCTGAGAAAGTCTATGGCTTCTCCAAGCCTTAGTTTCCCCATGTGTCAATCGTTTCTTGGAATTGTTGCAAAAGTGAAATGGGAACACATTTACCCCATTCATTTGATAAATCTTATTTCAACTCCAAAATGTTTGGCACCTATCATGTGTCAGGTGCTATGCTATGGGTATAATTAAAGAACTTGGCATTCATAGAAGTTAACACATGTTAGTCTCTCCTCTCAGACTATTCCAGTTCTTTCAATATCCAGTAGTCCCAGTTACAGCCTCATGATTTCAGAGCTTCAGTGTAGGGTTGACTGTTTAGAAAGAGGGAGAAAGTCATAGTAGATCATCATTCATGCTCTGGCTAGGCTAGACTTGCATTAAGTGTGTTCTGTCATTATTTCCATCCATCAGAGTTGTTTGCATTGGTTTAACAGTTGTGAACCCTGAAGCCTTCTACCTAGCAGCAGCCATTTCCTCCTGGCCTTCCCAGCCCTGACAGCTCTAAGCAGGGCTCAGCTCCATCTTGAGGACGCTGTTTATGGTTACAGGAGGCCCTTCAGTGTCTGTGGCCTTTGCACTGTGGACGACAGGACCTGAGGTCACCTCCTTTTCTCAGAGGGGAAATGGTCTGATGAGGCACCCTGAGTCATAGGGTAGGCCACTGTCTGCTTACAACTTGACAGAATGCAATTGAGTAAGGATGACTAGCCACTTAATGGATGTTAATTATGGCTCGCAGCATCCCTGTAGGTCAGGGGACAGGGGGACTCTGATGTCAGGGCTGACACGCTGTGGCTGGCGGCAGGCTGGCACTTACATTTGACGAGGGCTGTGGCTAGTTTAGCAGAGCCAGGGGGACCCAGATGGAAAGTCTGAGACTGACTTGTCTGACTTGCAGAGGGACAGTTCACTGTTACACTCTCCTCTTCAGTGAAATTTTCAGCGTGTGCTTCTGCCTTTGTTTCTTCCATCCCATGCCTGCATACACAGAACCAGTTCAAACCAGGACTCACAAGGTGCATTGTCCAGTTTCCGAGCTCCCCCTTCCTTGATGGAAATAAAACCATTAACTCTGGAGAGCGTGGGATCAACCCCAGTCCTCCTTTGTCAAATCCTTGCACTGTAACTTTGCAATGCTTTTAACTGTAGAGGCAGATTGAAAAACACAAGAGTAATTAATGTTATTATAAATTAGAGAAGCACATGGCAGTCCTCTTAATGCTAACCTCTGGTTTCTGCAATAAAGCAGAGATGTGTACAGGCTTCTATGCAGTGCATAATTTTAAAACATCATCTCCTAAGCACTCATTAGTTCCGTTTTAGCCGAGGTGGCATATGGAAGGTGTCAGTTGTGAATATTTATTGGGATTGAAATGGACTCTTAAGAGGTGAATGCTGAGGGGAAGCATCTTGTGATATTAATGGAGCCCATATATGTCACCCAGAGATGACTGATGGGCCGGCCCTTCCCTTCTCCAGGAGCTGGGGGATGGTTCCCTCTGGGACCAGAGCAGAACAATGTGAGTTGTAACCATCCTGCATTCTCTCCAGCTGTTTGGACTTGAGGGATTTTTGAATTAAAGTACAGATTGGGGAAAAGTTACCTGGCAGAGAAGATAAGAGGCAAGGCTTCTCTCCCATGTAAGTGAGGAGTTTGACATCACTGAGAGAGCCATCAGCCTTGGCAGCGCCCATGGGACGTGCTTGGCCTCTCTCCATTTCTGTGGTAAATCCATCAACATAAAAGCGTTCTCGTTTCAGAAAGAGTGCTCTGGAGGTGAACACAGTTGCGCCAAAGGAAGAGCTTTCAATTTTGATTTCACAAATGCGTGGAAGCAGCCAAAGACACTGAAGGTGCCTTGGACTTGCTCTGAAGTTTAAAAATAGTTTCAATGAGAATCTCTAATGTATGTACAAGTACAGTTAGGTAGGAATTAATACATAATACACTGTATCTGTTTATAAAAGCATTCAACTTTTAAAATTAAGATATTTATATACAGTAAAATCCACCTTTTTTAGGGTACAGTTCTGTGAGTTTTGACAAATGCATACAGTCATGTAACTAACACTCAGCCCAAATATACAATAGTCTCATCACCTCCCACCCCCCCAGATTTCAATGTGCCCCTTTGTAGTTAATTCCTCAGCCCCTGACAACTACTGATTTGATTTTCATCTATGCTTTTGCTCTGCTCTTCTAGAATGTCATAAAAGTGTCATATGTATTATGTAGCCTTTTTAGTCTGGTTGTTGTTCACTTAACATTTGAACACTGTTTCACTTAATATTGCCTTTGAAATTCATCCCTGTTGTGTCAGTAATTTGTTCATTTTTATTGCTAAATATTCTGTTCTACCCAGATGTATCAAAGTTTGTTTATCCACTTCCTCGAAGGGGGATATTTAGATTGTTTCCAGCTTTTGGCCTTATGCATAAAGCTTCCTGTGTGCAGGTTTTCAAGTGAATATAAAATTTGTTTCACTTGGGTCAGTTTTAAGCTGTGGGATGACTGAATTGTATAGTAAGTGCATGTTTCACTTTGTAAGAAATTGCCACATGTTTTTCCAAAGTGGGTGTACATTTTGTATTTCCACCAAAAGAATGAGATTTCCTATTCTCCACTCCTTGACAGTACTTAATATTATCTACTTTTAAAAAACTTAATTATTATATTAGGCGTTGAGTGATATTTCATCGTGGTTTTAATTTGCATTTGTAATGACTAATAATGTTGAGCATCTTTTCCCATTTTTATTTGCCCTATGTATATATATGTTCTTTTATGGAATATCTGTTCATCTTTTACCTATTTGAAAGCAAGTTGTTTGATAGAAAAGTATTTTGTTTTATTTTTAATTATTACTATTATTTCTGATTAGGTGTGAGTTTTCAACTGTTAGTCTGACTAGCTAAATTATTTCCCCCCACTGCCAGCCTTTAGCCACCAGAAAGACATTGAGCTAATAGTGTAGATAGAGTCATGTTTTCTCAAAGTCAGACAGCAGAAAACTATATATGGAACATTTTTTTCTGGATGGCTTTGGAAATAAAAAATAACTGCTTCTGTTCTCTCTGGAGGCAACTACTCCCACCCCATGAATGGTGTCATTAAACCAAGTTCCCCTTGTAAGAGAAGAAACAACTATAGATGGCTCTTTCAAGAGGATGACTTGTTTTTCCTAGAGCTATAAGGCACCAGAGGATTATAGGATTCTGGTTTTTAAAACAGCCCTACGATTTCCTTGGGGCAACTATTGATTATTTGTGACTTGAAGTCTTAAATCAAGAAAGGCAACATGCTTCAGATGTCACTTTAAAAAATAAAATGTTGAAGCATCTGTAGGATCTGACAAAGCCCTTTTAGATGGAAGATACAAATAGAAGCAATAGCAACACCTGATTGAAGAAAAAAATCAACAAGACCTTGAACTATTTTATTGTCTTGGTGAAACATACTTGCAGTGGCCTTCCTTTAGGATTTTTCTCAGCTCCCAGTGTTTTCTTTCTTGAGATCTACCTTCTTTCTTATGTCATTTCTCATCTGCCAGAGACATAAGATCTCAGCAACTATGTTTGTAGTATTTAACCCCACCCACCTCCTTGGCCAAATCACTGTGATCAGATAGTTACCTAATTCAGTCTGGGGCAACCAGATATGCAGTACGGCTACTGACTAGGATATGTCAATCTGGGGGACATGGCATTTCTTGCCAATGAACTTGGAGTTAGAGGAGCCCATTTTACAAAAACAAATAAAAATGAGGGTGATTCTTGGAAAGTCTAAGATTAAAGACAGACAAGAGGCACTCCTTAGATTCCTGATGGTCCAGGTCTCAATTTCTGCCCCTTCCCTAAGAACCTCTACACTTGAAAACCATGAAGCACTTCGATATGCTTCTGTTGAATTCTTTCTTAGATTGAAGCTTGATTTGGCTTCTAATGCTGCAGTCAAGAGAGTCTCATTGGAGGAAGCAGTGGATGATCTTGGCTAAGGAGCCATTCTGTCTGACCTGGGATCCTGTGAAGAATTCTGAATTACAAGTGGCACAAATGCAGGGCTCAATAATGCCAGATGAATGACTGGAGTTGAGAGGGGACAGATATTTTGAAGGTATGTCTTAGTGAAGATATGGAATTGCTTCTTTATTTCAAACTCTAGTCAGGTTCCTAGAATCTTAGCTTTGGAATGGATCTTAGGGGTTATACAGGTAATTTTGTCCCACCTTACACATAGAGAGCAGGAGGTCTTTCTTGAAATCAGCAGATAACCATCTGACCTCTCTAATTATATTAAATCATTTGGTTCAGTGCAAGGTCTACACATACCTAGAAAGATACATGCTGTTTTATGTTCTAAAATTCACATTTCTCTCCTCACCCAGAACCTTTTCTAAATATTTTAAGACTGTTATTATTTTTAATACTCTCTTGAGATTCCTGTTATTTACTTCTAAGGCCATTGGTAGATAATGAAGAAACTTTTGCCAGCAGGCATTCCAATTTGGATTTAGAAACACTGATCAAACTTACTTTTTCTTCTTTGTTGTATGTTGATGACTGATGCTCACAATGCCTTAGCTCACATCTTTTGCATTCTGTGCACTCATAGAAAACTCTGTGTGCTTGGGCCACCTCATTTTTGACAGTGTGAAAAAGACTTGACTCACACAGACTCCATTTATATCAAAGGAGTCCCAGTCTTTGGGGGCCCACACAGATTAATGCTGGGAAAGAAAATAAGGAAGCACCAATAATGGTGCCTAAACATAATAGATGCTCAACGTGTTTGGTGAACTGACTGAGTGAATTATTGCTGAGCAAGTCAAAACTGTTCCATATAGAGAAAATTTGTTTAACCCCTTCCCCCCAAACTGGAAAGAAAGCAGCCTTGAAGCTTGTGATTAGATTTCTCTTCCTTCAGAACAAAAGCTAATATAGAGCCTGTAAGAATAGCCCCGGTTTGTAGCTAGTTTCAAAGTGTCATAGACCAGCTGGGATCGGATGCTCTCAGAACTCCAGAGGTGTTGGGCTGTGTCAGACTGATGAATTATGTAAAACCTGTTTTCTCTGAGTATTATTAATCATCCTCAAGCAAATGAAGACATGCTAATTAATTTGTGGTGGTTTTTACCTGCAAATGCCAAAGGAACTAAACCAAATTAAATCTTCTATTCTCTTTAAGACCAGCACCCCGTTAAACACCCGATGACTCATCCAATTCAATTTGAAAGATGTGGTTCTTTGGAAACTTAGTTTGCCTGCAGTTTCAGACTCCTAAAGGATCTTTCTTGAAAGTGTAGCCCAAAGTTTCATGCATAATGGCTTGGAAAATGAATGGATGGAATGAATTGTTGTGATTTATAGAGGATCCAGCATCCCTCTGACTCTGTATTAGATAGTTTACCTGTGTTGCCTCATAGGTAGGTATTATCATTTGAGTTGTGCAAATGATGAAACAGACTCAGAGACTTCATATAAATTTCCTAGGTCATACAACTTAATAGTAGTTAGCTAAAACACAAATGCTAGTCTGACTCTGTAGCCCCTACTTGTTCTATCGCACCATGCTTCTTCCAAGGAGAAAATCCACTGTACCTATGTACAGTGCATTGAACACTTTGAACTATATTTGAAGAACTAGGGTTTCCCATTTTCTTTCCTCTATTGCAGAAAAGTCTTAGAGAAAAGAGTTTTAGGGTATTCTAATGATTTCCAGAGGAACAGCATCATGTGGTACCCCTCCTTTCTCACTCTCAGCTCCATGTGTACTCTGATGTTTTTGAACCAGGCCATTTCCTTTTGGTAACAACTAAAATATTATTGCCTGAGGAAGATATACCTTTCCAACCATGGCCATGAGTTTGCCAAATGAGCCATGTTTAATGTGCCTCTGAAATAAGTGGTCTCTGAACATCCCAAGCACGACTCTGGGGAGACTAAGAAAAAGTATCAGACTTAGCTGATCATAGATGGTTTGCATGGGATTGCATTGGGCACGTTACATTCTTGTCTAGTTCAGTTTCACGGTTTTCTTGCCCAGTACTACCTAAGTGACTAAATATGAAATTAAAGGTTCATTTTTGTCGATATTGATTGCCATTGCCAGTGTTTTTTCCTTGGCAACTAACTTGCATGCCCATAGTGGGAAGAATGGTGGCTAATGCTCCATAGATTGCTTTGGTGTTAAATGGAGTCCTTTAATATATCTCCTGACAGCCAGTCCCATCAAGGATGGATGTGCTTGATTGGCATCAACTCCAGAGCTGTTCACTCCAGAGAAGGATCCAGGAAGCAGGGTCCTGGCCAAAGTGTCTTGGGTCATTTGGGGAGGACTGGCACTTCCTGTCCTTCATGCATGATCGATCCATCTTTCAAGGACTCAAAGGCACTAGGACTGCTGTTAGAGTAGGAACTCCATGGAATACTTTACTGATGACAGAGATTATCTAAACTGATGTGCACTTTGCTGCTTTTGGGGATGACCTGAAAATTATCTTCACTCTTATTTTATTCATCCTAAATTATAGAAATACTGGGGCTTTCAATAAAGATTTCAGACTTGGGCATCTCTTTTTTTCACTGTTTTAAGCAACAGATGCCCCTGTTTTGTCAGAGAGCTGGTGAGATATACAAGAGCATGTACTCCCAAATCTCCGTCTGTCACTAACTGTGTCACATATGGCAAGTCACATTCTCACTGAGTCACATTTTTTTTTTCTCACCTGTGAAATGGGGTGATTATGTCTGCGTTAGAGGGCTGTTCTGAATTAAGATTAAATGTGAATGAAATTAGCACAAAGTCTGGCATACAGAGGATGCTCAAAAATGTTTGTTTTCTTTTTGCTAAATGAATACCATTTCTTTTTATTTCTAAAAGTCCCTAGAACCCTCCCTTATCATCCCTTCACACCACACACACACACACACACACACACACACACATACATATGCACGCACACACACACACACACACCACTTCTTTTCCAGGCAGACATTTCAATGTTGTGTTGTAGTGCTTGCAAATTGTAGTCAGCATTATTAAGTTAAAAATTTCCTCACATTTCTTCTCTTGCACTGTCCTTCTCCACAGTTGAGAATGAGAGAAATGGAAATTAGAATTGTATTGCATATTGCTTGATCTTTTTCTTGGCTCTTAATTAGAACCTCCTTGCGCGCACACATACACATGCACACTCCCCACCTCCACCTGTTACATGTTGTGTTTCTCCTCCTTCCTTTTCAGGTGTCCTCACTGCACATGTTTTTCAGTGTTGGATGTGTTTTTGCCAGAATCAGAAATAGTGAGTGTGTCCTCTCTGAAATAGTACAGTAGTGTGTTGGGTAACTGTATCAAAGCCTTATGAAAAATGTGAAAAATGTCCTCCTATCTCATGGGCTAGCTGAATGGGAAAGTGGTAGAGTTGGTGGTGGTAAGAGTGACAAGTGGGAAAAATACTACTGCTTTCTCCAGGAGTAAAGAAGGGAGATAGTTACCAATGGGTGAGTCTTTATTTTCCTACAGACTGGATTGACTGTGTCAACTATCTCAGAAAGAAAATGAAAGCAAATCCTTCTGCATCCCATGGCTCTTCTGTATCTCCAGAAGCTCTCTGGAGAAGCTGGTGTGGTGAGGAACTGAGGCCTCCAGCCACCAGCCAGCCATATGACTAAAGCTTCTTTACATTTTATCCTCCAGCCCCAGTCAAGCCTTCAGATGACTGCAGCTCCAGTCAGTAGTTTCACAGCAGTCTCGTGGGAGACCCTGAGCCAGAGTCACCCAGGTAAGAAACTGTGAGCAAAGATTCAGTTGAAAACTGAGAAGGATGTGAGATCTTACAGTCTGTAAGCTAAATCAGCCTCTAGCAGTTCTATGGACACTAGCAGAAGTCATGGGACTGCTGAATCAGAGACAAAAAACTTGCATTGTTCACAGCACAGCAGTCAGCATGAGATCGTATCTGCCCTGGATCCTCCTGCCCTCCAAGTCCTATGGGGCTGTTGCAGGGATGGGCATGGGTGCCTGCTCCAAACACAGCAGGTTTGACTCATAGCTGAGAAACCATAGCATAGGAGACCTTGAGCTTTTACAAGGGGGCTTCAAAAAAAACTACTCTAACTTTACCTTGGAGGGAGACATTATTTTTTATACTGGATGGCAAACAATTCTGGCCTCTTCTCCAGAGGGATGCTATCTCCACCTTGCAGTGTTGTTTACTATACAAAAACCGCTGTAGAAGATAATCTGGACCAAAAACTGTCAGTGCCTCTGCTCATAAGGAACACAGTCGATCCAATGGAGACTTGTCTACCAGCAGACATGGGGTTTTGGAATAAGTTTCTGTGCAGCAGTAGATAGCCAATACATGGGATACCTATGTCTGTGTCTTCATCTGTCAGAGTCGTTGGACTGGTGGCAGGTGTGGTAGAGTTATTTTTATTTTTATTTAGTTTTATGTATTTGTTTGGTTAGTTGCAGCCTGTGGGATCTAGTTGCCTGACCAAGGATGGAACCCTTCCCCCCTGCATTGGGACCACAGAGTTTTGTGTTTCCCACTAGGCCACCAGGGAAGTTCCAAGCTGTATTTATAGATAGAGAATACATGTGGGGTCTTTGGTTTTGGTAATAGGTGAAGATACAAGGAAGTCCTCTGATTTTGGAGGGTGATGAAGAGAAAGAAGGGGAAAAAGAGATGTTAGGAAGGGGCCAACATATAGAACTGAATATATTAGATATGCCTAGCTTCCTCTGAAAACAAATCTTTTACTTGAGAATAGTTAGATTGGTAAAAGGAGATAATTCATTACTTAGTATCTTATTCTGTTAAAAAGAAGTCTTTTTGTTATCACTAGTGAACTGGTTGTTTTGGGAAGTGTGGGGTTGTTGGTAGTGGTTACTTTTCACACTATTTCCCCCAGGGAAGGAAAACGAGGGATAGTTGATTTTGAAGCTATCTATATAGAACTAAATTTAGATAATTCTCTTTGAAAGCTACATGAAAGAAGATACTTAAAAGATTGTTTTTGTTTGTTTTATTCTGTGAAAATGAGGGATCAAATAAAAGGTATCTTGGGCTTTCTGCTATTGGGCAATATCTTCCCTTCTCTTTATGAAATCAGTTGAGGGAACTCAGAATTGAGAATGATTTTAATTTGAAATGAGATTTGGCCTTATGTTTCATTCAGTTTTAAGAATACCAAGTTTCAGAAATATTAAGTGATGTTCTTCATGGAGTTATTTTTAGAAAGTAGAGTACAGTAGCCATGAGTGAGACTGAGTTTCCCTTGGCTCATAAGAAAAAGAGGACCTGAGATGCTTAAGAGATAAAATTACTCCAGGCTCCCCCTAGCTGGGATCCATTGACTGGACAAGGCTCAGCGATGCTTTCTTAGATCTTCAGTATGTACACCTTAGATGGTTATCCAGATGTTCAGCAGAAACTCTCTATAAAGGAACTCAGGGCAAGTTATAACCTTGCTTATATAGCGTGAACGATTTAAGAACATAGGTTAAATGCTAGCTCTTTAATTCATTTTGTCTTAGTTTCTTTAAATCTTAAATGAGAACTGTGATGCTAATCTCTCATGATGTTGTAAAGTTTAAATATGTTAAAGGGTACAGAGTTTAGCATTGTGCTTTATTTATAATAAATGCTTAATAAATTAAGGTTAATTTTTAATCCAAAGATACTAGAAATGTTCCTCTATGGGTTATTTTATGTCATATCAAATGTAGTAAGTCCTGTTGGATGATATCTGGCTCTGTCGTATTCTATTTGATTACATTACAGGCCAATTCATACTTCTTATGTGTACAGAGGTCTTGTTTATATAACATTAATTATGTGCTTCCTTTTCCTGGCACATGGCAAATTCTCTCAATAAATGCTAGCTCTTGATCTTGTCACCTTGATACGAGGAAAATAATAAATCCTACCCAGTGACCAAACTTAGCAAAGCCTGGCTATTCTCAAAGGATATTGATTTTAATTTTTTCTTAAACAGGAAGGCTGTTTATGGAAAATTTTGCTAGAGGCCGGAATAATGGGTTCAGCCTGTTTTGTGTCTAAAACCCATGAAGCTGGTGCAAGAGGAGGCCAGGGCTGTGCGTTCTGCAGGTGTGACTAGGAATGTGGTGCCCAGAGTCATTGCCTTTTGTGGGCCTCCTAGTGGTGCAGGCAGCAGGTATCACCACACACAGTGTTCTAGGACTTGTACAGCCGGGAGAACATCTTGCAGCTCTGGCAGCGAGAGCAGGCGTTTCATATCCCAAGGGCCTCACAATATTTTGGGGAAGAGACTGAAGATTTGGCAAATGCTGCCGGTTCCCCGGTCACATTCCTTGGTGTCCACTCCTGTGTGTGCCTTCCTTATGGCTCTGTTGAAAGGACCTGCAATTCTTTGCTTAGTCTCATTGCTGGCCATGGCAGTCCTCTCAGCCCAAGTCAGGGGCAGATTGGAGGTGTGTAGGAGTTAGCCCTGGGGACAGAGGGACTTGAAGATTAAATGCCAAGCTCCCTTGCCCCTCAGGTGGGAAAACTCCAAGGTGTCTCCTATGCTGCTTCCAGAATTCCCCAGTGGGGCTGAGGCCCATGTGCCCAAGGTGGGGCCATGATGGTGCTTTAATGCCTTTTCTGCTTCCTTCTCTCACTTTTCTCCTCCCTTGACAGTGCTTCTTAGGATCATCTTCCAAACACACTCACATTCTTATCTCAGACCCTGCTTTGGAGAACATCCTAAAACCAAGAACCCACTCACATTGTGTCACTTCCTCCATCAGCAGTCAGAATGTGTCCTGTGCATCCTCATTCCCCAGAACACCCCTTCTATCTCATAGGAAGGAGAAGAAGAACTTGATGTTGTAATCATCCACTTTTCAGGTGATTTCAAATTCTTCATCTCATTTATATCTCATTTTAGTGCTATGATGTCATAGTTCCATTTTACAGATTAGGAAATCGAGACCAGAGGATTACGTATCTTGATTGAGGTAACAGAACTTCTAATGAAGGAGCTAGACCCGGATCCCAGGTTTTCTGATTCTGTTCTATAATCTTGTTTCCACACTATTTCTGAAGGTGTGAACAGATCATGGGAGGAATAATGTACACCTCTGATTCTGTGTTAGAATTTTTAAAAGAAGCATAAATCACATTATATCATGTCAAAGGTTTCATGTAACAATTAAAATAGAATTCCAACTCCATCTCATGGCCTACACTGTCTTCCATGGCCAGGCTTCTCTTTGTTTCTCTGATTTCACCTCTCACTTTTCACTCTCTCCCCAATCCTGTTCTGTTCAAACCATTCCTGTGTTTGTGCATACACCACGTTCATCACATCTGTGGTCTCTGCCCTTTCTGTTTCCTCGGCCTGAATGCTCTTCAGATCTTTGCAGGGCTACCTCCTTCTCAGTCTTCTAGTCTCTAGAAGTGACTTCCTTAGAGAAGTCCTGACTATCTAAGCTAAAGTGCCAGCTCCCCTCCTTCTGCCCAGCCCCATGCATTCTCTTTCCAGTTTTCCTTTTTCACTCTGTGCAGTATACTTATTTCCTTCTTGCTTGTTTCCTAACCCTGCTAGCTTGTAGGCTGATCGAGGGCAGAGATCTCTAGTTTTGTTTATTACTGTTTTTTCAGGGCCTAGAACAGTGCCTGGCACACAGTTTTTGTCAAATGAATACATAAATAAATTAAGAGGAGGCCATAAAGAAGAAATGTTCTAAGCATGTATATGAAAGGACCTTAAAGCATATTTTGTGTATAACTAAGATTTATTTACTTGGCTCTTTGTAATCAGCAGAATTAATATAACTTGAAAGCAAATGCATCTTACTGACATTTTGGAACCTGTGTGCAAGCATTAATACCAATCAATTTAAGTGTGTGTTTCACAGCATGCCATTCGGATGAGAAATGCTGGAAAGGGAGAAGGTGGACAGCTTCTTAGCTTCTTTTTTCTGGCACATTTAACATCATTCCAGTAAACTGGGCTCTGGGTTTAATTAAAGATTGTTTGAGGTGGGGAGAAAAGGTATGGAGATAGTCTTAACAGTCTCTTACATTTTAGACTTAAATTTAGAAACAACAAAAGATTTTGTGGTTAAAGGCTTTTAATGTTAAGTCCTTGGAAATCTAGTTTTTTGTTTTTTTTTTTTTTGGCTTTCCTGTCTCTTTTGATATTTGTAATTTTGATCAATGAGTGTTTTAGGGTAAGTGAGAGGTAGAAAAATGATATGCCTATGCTTATAATTTTGTTTTGATATTCTTTGCTTTTTCTGATTATGCAGTTTATCAGTATTTATTAGAAAATTTGAAAAGTAAAGAAATGTAAAATAAGAAAGTAAATATTATCCATAAGTCTATCCCTTAACAAATGACTACCAACATTTTGATGTATTTCATTCCAGGGATTTCATTTCTGGGATTGTGAGTATCTAGGGCTTCCTGGTTAGCTCAAATGATAAAGAATCTGCCTGCAATGCAGGAGGCCGGGGTTCGACCCCTGGGTTGGGAAGATCCCCTGGAGAAAGGCATGGCGACCCACTCCAGTATTCTTGCCTGGGGGATTCCATGGCCAGAGGAGCTGCACGGGCTACAGGGCTTGGGGGCTGCAGAGTCGGACGGGACTGAGTGATTTCAGTCACTCACTTTCATGTGTAGTACAGTTCTTCAACTCTGATATACTATCTATTTTGAAGTACAATATTGATTTAGTTACTATATTATTTTTAAAGGTAAAGATACATTTCTTTTTTTAATAAAAATGGCAATTATGTACTATTTTCTTCTCACAAAGTTTGAGGTTAATTTTCCTTCTCATTCTGAGTCTAAAGTTAGTTCCAAATTTCTTTTGGCCAACCATAGCTGTACAGATCGTCCCTATTAGATGCCGCTTCCCATCTTGTGTGCATCAAATCTTGACCCCATGACATTCTTTATCTGTGGTCTTATGTCAAAGTATATTTTAAAATAATGAGATTTATCTGCATTTCCTACGTGGTTAAACTCACGATTTTTTTCCTTATTAAATTACACGTCACAAGTTTCTCTTGAAATTCAGCCAGAAGCTTTTACTCATGAATTTTTTGGTGTCCAAATAATAGTCTTTCATAATGCATGAATCAGTCACAGCAAACTCTCCCAGCTTTAAAGATTGCATGATATATTTAGAGAGACCAGGCACCATTCCCATATGCATTGCAAGAAATGACAAATATGTCACAACTTAATCTATTTGGCAGTTTATAAGTTCTTTCTGATATAAAGTATTAAATGCATCCTAATTTGTAAAAAATCAAGCTGTGAAAAAATATATGCACCGTAGAATCAAATATATATCGGATATGTGTGACAATGTGAATGTCTTTATTTCAGCACAGAGTATTTCAACTCTGCTGCACATTAGACTCACATGGATATTAAAAATAAACCGAGGTAAAATCAAACCATCAGACCTTCCAGAGAGGCCAAGGGAGTAGTATTTATTTTAAAAACCCACAAAAATACAACACTTCTCAGAAACTCCAATGGGTAACTAGAATTGAGGACCACTGTTTTAGCAGCTGATATATCAGGATTACTCTGAGGGTAGGAACCATCTTTATTTGGCAAAATACCTGGACAAGCAGCCTGTGATAGGAGGCAGGACTCAGAGAGGACTATTGTCTAGAACTTCAGCTACAAAAGAAACAGTTAAGTGGCTGCCTGAAAACATGATAGGATGTAGTGCTCTTAAAGGAGGAGATGTGATGAGGAATAGGAGGGTGAGGGACCATGTGCCCATCAATGTAAAGCTGGCTGATCTAACAGGCAAATGATCAGTGGCAGTTTCATGTGGTGGTGGTGGGGGGTGGGCAGCTAAAAATAATGTAAACAAGAGTGATAATGTTCATTTGGAAATGGTTTACATATTATTGGATGGACTTCTCTACCTTCCTTCCAAAACTGGATTGTGTTATACTGTTGAGTGTTCTGTATGTCTTTCTTTTTCTTGTTGGAAATAGAGGAAGAAAGGAGCTGAGAAAAAGACCTCAACTCTGAGCTGGTGCAGGGTGAAACAGAGGAGGATCCGGGAGGTTGAGGTGACTGAATATATCACCCTCCAGAAAACCTTAGAAAGGTTTTGCTTTTTCATAGGGCATAAAATTAGTGGTTTGAACCAATTTAGTTCAATACATAAACCCAGGGATCTTCACGTGCCATGCCATTCAGCAGAAACAAACATGCCTTCGTCTGCATGCATTCATATTTTAAAATCGGTTGGGATCATACTGCATACCCAATTTTCTGTCCTGATTTCTTCACTTAATATAATGCCATAAAATTTTCCCATATCATTAATTATTCTGAGAGAGCTTGAATTTTAATTAATAGCCCTTATAATCACACTCTGATTTATTTGAACTTTGTTGTATGGGATATTGTGTAGGATAATATGAGTACTCAGAATCTGCAGCCAGATGCTCTGCCTTCACTCACCCAGCTGTGTTGCTTTGGCAGGCATTCCCACACCCCGGCCTCTGTGCTGACACAATATTTCCCTTTACAAAAGGATTTGCAGTTGCAATGGCTAAAAATTGTAATTGTTCTGAATTTACGTTTCTTTGATAATTAGTGCATTTAAACTCCATGTCAAGTGCTGTTAGTATTTTACCAACTTATTCTTCCCAAATCAAAATTTTAGGATGGAATTGTTTTAATTTATTTGAAGGGCTAGTGTCCAGTTGCTCTGTTGACAAACAAAAGTTGTAAGTTATTGTAGAGAAAGCAAATCTCCTGCAGAGGAATGATGCTGGCTCATCTGCATGATCATACCTTGAGGGAGGTATATAATTTATATAAAGAAATTATACTTTAAGATCAAGTATTCCAGAGTTACTTACCAGGTGGAATCAAACCCATCTGAAGGTATCCAGAGGAAAATTTAGCCAAGAATCAGGTAGAGAAATAGTTATGAGAAGAAAAGCAGAAAAGCAGTGAGCTGCCAGTTGCCAAGAGGTTCATATTAGGATCTTATTAGGGAGTGATTTAGAGTAACTGAGCATAATCAGCTTTGTAATAGTGATAAGCGAAGCACAGGAGGTGCTAGGTACCCAACCTGCCAGACAATCTGGCCAAGTTCACTGGGCTGTGCATGGAAACTGTGGAAAGCAGCTTATACTCAGCCCTAATGGGCACTTCTCAGTGGATCATTTCATTAACAAAATTGGCATAACAATTATAATTGATGTATTTTGGGATGGGAGTGGGGAGCAGTTTATTGAGAAGAGAAGGTTATGTTCCTTGCTTTCACTCTTTAAAGAAAAATTAAGATGATATTTTCTGAGTGCTTCAAAAGCTCCTTATTGACAAGGTTTGCACATTCCTATATTAGGCCGCTCCAGACTATCTGTGCCCACGTCAGGCCACAGAATATTCCCGTGGCCCCCTTTGACCTCCCTAGCTAAAAGTCATCTATTCATTTATACTGTGTCTGTAGAGACACCCTGATGAAAAAGGGCCATATTTAGTCTGTGAGCCTAGGAATGAAAGAAGATGAGAGAGAAGGAGAGGAATTCACTGCTAAATTTTAGGTGAGAGGGAGTAAAGGAGGAGGGCAATCTAAGGATGGGAAATTTATGAGATGTTAGAAGCAAAATCCTCCTTTCCTCGGCTGGCTAGGCAGCTGGGCTGTGAGTTAAAGGAGGAAGAGATGGTGAATGGACTTCCAGTTCAAAAGGGAGGGCTGAGGGCAAAGTGGAAAGCTTTTTAAAGAGAAGGTGGATGGTCTCAGAGAGCCCTGGATACCACTTGACTCTGTTAAAGATACTTGGAGAATATAGATTATGCTTAAAAATAGCAAAGCTGTACAGGTCAGGCTTTGGCTCAGGGGAGAGGTAAGAGAAGGGCATTGGTGGAGATCAACAGCCTTGGAAACAAATGCTTTCCAGGCTGCCAAAAGGCATGATCAGAGAATAAGAAATAAAGAGCTTCCAAGGATAGAACTTCTAAAAGCAAAGACTTGAAGGGGAAGGGGGATGGGTTAGCAAAGCCACTACATCCAGCAGGAAGTCTGGAGATGGTTGCAGTTGTACACTATTGGGGTTTAGCAAAAATAATTTATTTTTATTCTGGAATCCTTCAGACCCACAGGAAAGACCCCACTTCACCTTCCTTTCTGTATATACACTGTCATTTCTCTTCTGGCAAAATATCCCAAAGAGGGTTGCAGTCATTACACATTACCCCCCAATATGTCAGCACGAACCTCCCAAGAACGTAACTATTTCCTGTGCAAACCATATTGCCCTATTGCTGCACCTTAAAAAAAAACTTTTAATTCAATAACATTATTAACAGAGCCTGAGCGCAAGCTTCTCTAGTTGTCCCTAAAATACCTTTTATAACTGGGCTCTGTGCCCAGTCAGGATCCAGTCAAGGTTCATGCATAGCATTTTGTAGTTAATGTCTTTTTAGTCTTTTAGCCTGAATCAACTCTTCTATTGGATTTCTGAGTGGTGATTTTATAGCCTGTCATTCCTTCTACATTTTTTTTGTTGGTGGTTTTCTGTAGAGAGGGTTTTTTTCTCTCTTCTCTCTCAACATTGTTTTGAATATCATGAGGGCTTATATTTTTTCCATGTGTTTTTTTTTTTTTTTCCAGTGGGTTTTGTCATACATTGATATGAATCAGCCATGGATTTACATGTATTCCCAATCCCGATCCCCCCTCCCACCTCCCTCTCCACCCAATTCCTCTGGGTCTTCCCAGTGCACCAGGCCGGAGCACTTGTCTCATGCATCCCACCTGGGCTGGTGATCTGTTTCACCATAGATAGTATACATGCTGTTCTTTTGAAATATCCCACCCTCACATTCTCCCACAAAGTTCAAAAGTCTGTTCTGTATTTCTGTGTCTCTTTTTCTGTTTTGCATATAGGGTTATCGTTATCACCTTTCTAAATTCCATATATATGTGTTAGTATGCTGTAATGTTCTTTATCTTTCTGGCTTACTTCACTCTGTATAATGGGCTCCAGCTTCATCCATCTCATTAGGACTGGTTCAAATGAATTCTTTTTAATGGCTGAGTAATATTCCATGGTGTATATGTACCACAGCTTCCTTATCCATTCATCTGCTGATGGGCATCTAGGTTGCTTCCATGTCCTGGCTATTATAAACAGTGCTGCGATGAACATTGGGGTGCACGTGTCTCTTTCAGATCTGGTTTCCTCAGTGTGTATGCCCAGAAGTGGGATTGCTGGGTCATATGGCAGTTCTATTTCCAGTTTTTTAAGAAATCTCCACACTGTTTTCCATAGCGGCTGTACTAGTTTGCATTCCCACCAACAGTGTAAGAGGGTTCCCTTTTCTCCACACCCTCTCCAGCATTTATTGCTTGTAGACTTTTGGATAGCAGCCATCCTGACTGGCGTGTAATGGTACCTCATTGTGGTTTTGATTTGCATTTCTCTGATAATGAGTGATGTTGAGCATCTTTTCATGTGTTTGTTAGCCATCTGTATGTCTTCTTTGGAGAAATGTCTGTTTAGGAACATACCTCAACATAATAAAAGCTATATATGACAAACCCACAGCAAGCATCACCCTCAATGGTGAAAAATTGAAGGCATTTCCCCTGAAATCAGGAACAAGACAAGGGTGCCCACTCTCACCACTACTATTCAACATAGTGTTGGAAGTTCTGGCCACAGCAATCAGAGCAGAAAAAGAAGTAAAAGGAATCCAGATAGGAAAAGAAGAAGTAAAACTCTCACTGTTTGCAGATGACATGATCCTCTATATAGAAAACCCTAAAGACTCTACCAGAAAATTACTAGAGCTAATCAATGAATATAGTAAAGTTGCAGGATATAAAATTAACACACAGAAATCCCTTGCATTCCTATATACTAACAATGAAAAAACAGAAAGAGAAATTAAGGAAACAATACCACTCACCATTGCAACAAAAAGAATAAAATACTTAGGAGTATATCTACCTAAAGAAACAAAGGACCTATACATAGAAAACTATAAAACACTGATGAAAGAAATCAAAGAGGACACAAACAGATGGAGAAACATACCGTGTTCATGGATTGGAAGAATCAATATTGTCAAAATGGCTATTCTACCCAAAGCAGTCTATAGATTCAATGCAATCCCTATCAAGCTACCAACGGTATTTTTCACAGAACTAGAACAAATAATTTCACAATTTGTATGGAAATACAAAAAACCTCGAATAGCCAAAATAATCTTGAGAAAGAAGAATGGAACTGGAGGAATCAACCTGCCTGACTTCAGACTCTACTACAAAGCCACAGTCATCAAGACAGTATGGTACTGGCACAAAGACAGAAATATAGATCAGTGGAACAGAATAGAAAGCCCAGAGATAAATCCACGAACCTATGGACACCTTATCTTTGACAAAGGAGGCAAGGATATACAATGGAAAAAAGACAAACTCTTTAACAAGTGGTGCTGGGAAAACTGGTCAACCACTTGTAAAAGAATGAAACTGGAACACTTTCTAACACCATACACAAAAATAAACTCAAAATGGATTAAAGATCTAAATGTCAGACCAGAAACTATAAAACTCCTAGAGGAGAACATAGGCAAAACACTCTCCGACATAAATCACAGCAAGATCCTCTATGATCCATGTGTTTTAATTCATTACCATCATTGTGGTTTTTTTCTTTTTTTTGATGATCAAATATTACCAGTGGTTGTCCCCTTGGGCCAGCTTCTGGGTTCATCAAATTTTAAGTATGTGCTTGCTTTTTGGTACAAGGTGTTCCAGGATTGTCTTGTATTTTTCCTATTTCAGACCTGGAATCAGCCATTTCTCCTAGGAGTCTTGGTGACTTTTACCAGAGAATAGTGCAAGAACCAGGCACTGATTGTCCCTCATTACTATTGAGAGTCATTTCTTCTAGGGCCTTTTGAGCATACAGTTAGGAAATTTTTTTGTTGAAACCTTAAATTCAAAGTCATATAGACCTTTACCAGTGCACATTTTATATTTCTTTTTCTTTCCCTTCCTTCAAGTAAGCACCCTGCTTCCTAACAAAGTTAATGTATTTTCTAATTTTCTCTATTCTGTAAAACACAAAATGTTTTCAGAATTATGATACCATTCCACTACCAGGAATCATCCTACTAAGTAAAATTCAAGTCTTCACTGTATTTTTTTTTGTCTTTAGGGCAAATCCAGGATAATGGGCTCTTCCAGGGGTCTCAGATAAACTTCATTGCAGGTTCTAGATTGTACTGGGTTTGTAGGCAGAATGGAATTTGGGAGGACATCCAGCTTTCTTAGATAAGTAAATGAATCTGTAATTAATTTTGTAAATTATCTCAAATTGATCCATCAAAAATATATACATATATATTTAACATTCCAATCAAGTTTTACACCTCTCCAGTAAAGTATGCATATTGTAATTTGAAATATTGTCTACTAGTACTTCTTCTCTTAAAAATTACTTTGTCTTGTGTTAATGCAGAGACACCAGGTTTTATTTTTGCATCCTTTATTTTCAACTTTTCTATACCTGCTATTTTACATGTTTTGTTTAGTGATGCGTATCTATACCATGATGGTAGTTGTGGTTTTATGGATGTATATATACTTATCCTCAGACTCATTGAGTTGTATATACTAAGTATGTATAGCTTTGTACATGTCAATCGTACCTTAATAAAGTGGCTCAAAAATGCCTCCTGTAAGTAGCGTATATGCATCTGTGCCAAGTCATGTCCAACTCATTGTGACTCCCAGGGCTGTAGCGTACCAGGGTCCACTGTCCATGAGATAAATGTTTTTAAAGTCTGTCTTCTTTCATCTTTACCCTTTAATGGTTTAATTTGCTTCCATTTAATTAATTACTAATACATTTAGGCTTAAATATATTATATGACTATCTTCAATTTATCCCACTGGCTCTGATTTATTGTGGCTGTTTCTCTTTGTTTATTTTTTCTTTTCCTTTTTTTTTGTGTGTGTTTTGTTGTAATGTCTGTTTAATGCCTAGTTTTTTTTAATTTCTGTTAGTCAATAAAAATTGTAGACATAGTTTGAGCCTTTGAATAATGTTATATATCTGCAAAGAATAATTACTTTTGTTTCTGGTAAGCAGTTAAAATGGGGACAAATCACCTTAATATAGTCAGGGAATGAGCCATCCAAAATTAAGGTTTGATCTCATGGGTGCTATTCCATTATTGGTTTACCTTTAGTTCAAGGGTATGTACCTTGGAAACCTCAAATAAAAGTCTGAATTTTATTGGGACTGCTCCCTTTTCAATAGACCTTGAACTCTAATTTTTTTGCATCCTTAGCTCCATGAAATGGCTCAGCATTACAACCTCTTGAATATAGCTTTCAAATCAACAAGATTTGAGAGTTAAGTTGATCTGCAGCAGCTATTTATTTTTTTATAGACTAATTATCCAATTCCAGAGATGGAGTGAGAAGCAGTATTTTCTTCTATGTAAGTAGTTTATTCTATTTTTGGATGCCCGATATGAGATTGCTATCATAGCTTTAAGCTCTTTCCATCTTATGTAACAGTGTTCATCATCTTGAAGTTAGAATTTTGGCATATGATCTTAAAATCCATCAATAAAGGGTCACAGACTTTGATATATGTATGTATTTGAAGTATTGTTGATTCACAGTGTTGTGTTAGTTTCTGGTGTATAGCAAAGTCTGTCTATCTATTATCTATGTCTGTGCTTAGCCACTCAGTCATGTCCGACTCTCTGCGACCACATGGACTGTAGCCCACCAGGCTCCTCTGTCCATGGGATTCTCCAGGCAAGAATGCTGGAGTGGGTTGCCATGCCCTCCTCCAGGGGATCTTCCCAACCCAGGGACTGAACCCAGGTCTCCCTCATTGCAGGCAGATTCTTTACCATCTGAGCCAAAACCAGGGAAACCCCATCTATATGTCTACCTATCTCTATTTTATATATTCTGTTCCATTATAATTTATTGTAAGATATTGAATATAATTCCCTGTGCTATACAGTAGGACCTTGTTTATTTTATATATAGTAGCTTGTGTCTGCTAACCCCAAACTCCTAATTTATCACTTCCCTTCCCTCTGCCTTTTGGTAACCATAAGTTTTTTATATCTATGCGTCTGTTGCTGTTTTGTAAATTAGTTCATTTGTATCATGTTTTAGGTTCCACATATCAGTGATGTGATCAGTGAAAATCATATTTGTCTTTTTCTGTCTGATTTCACTTAATAAGAGATGATAATCTCTGGGTCTATTCATGTTACTGCACATGGGACTATTTCATTCTTTTTTATGGATCAGTAGTATTCCATCATGTATATACACACACATACCACACCTTTACCCATTCATCTGTTGAGGTACATTTAGGTTGCTTGCATGTCTTGGTTATTATAATTAATGCTGCTCTGAACGTGGGGATGCATGTACCTTTTCAAATGCCCGGAAGTGGGATTGATGATCATATGATAACTCTAATTTTTAAAGGAACCTCCAAACTGTTTTCCATAGTGGCTGAACCAGTGTACATTGCCCTCAGCTGTATAGGGGGATTCTCTTTTCTCCATATTCTTTCCAACATTTCTTATTTGTAGACTTTTTAATGATGGCAGTTCTGACTAGTGTGGAGGTGATGCCTCATTGTAGTTTTGATGTGTATCTCTGTAATAATCAGAGATGTTGAGTATTCATGTGCTATTACTGCATCTGCGTGTCTCCTTTGGAGAAAGTAGGGTTCTGCCTTTAAAAGTTTTTTTTTGTTATTGATTTGTATGAGCTGTTTGTACATTTTGGAACTTAAATCCTCGCCAGTTGCATTGTTTGCAAATATTTTCTCCCAGTCTTTAGGTTGTCTTTTCATTTTGTTTTAGGTTTCCTTTGCTGTGCAAAAGCTTACACATTTAATTAGGTCCCATTTATTTACGTTTGTTTCTTCTGCCTCAGGATACTGATCTAAAAATATTACTATGATTTATGTCAGAGGATGTTTTGCCTGTGTTCTCTTCTAGGAGTTTTATGTCATGTCTTATATTTAGGTCTTTAAGCCATTTTGAGTTTATTATTGTGTATGTTGTGAGGGAGTGCTCTAGCGTCATTGATTTACCTCCGGCTGTCCAGCTTTCCCAACGCCACTTGCTGAAGTGAAGTGAAGTGGGAGTTGCTCAATCGTGTCTGACTCTTTGCGACTCCATGGACTATACAGTCTGTGGAATTCTCCAGGCCAGAACACTGGAGTGGGTAGCCTTTCCCTTCTCCGGGGGATCTTCCCCAAACCAGGGATGGAACCCAGGTCTCCTCCATTGCAGGCGGATTCTTGTTGAAGAGACGGTCTTTTCTCCGTTGTATACTCTCACCTCCTTTGCCAAACATTATTGACTGTAGGTGTGTGGGTTTATTTCTGGGCTCTTTGTTCTGTTCCATTGATTTGTTTGTTTTTGTGCCAGTACCATAGTATTTTGATTATTGTAAGCTTTGTAGTCTAAAGTCTGGGAGGATTATGCCTCCAGCTTTGTTCTTTTTTCCTCAAAATTGCTTTGGCAATTTTGGACCTTTTATGGTTTCATATAAATTTTAGGATTATTTGTTCGAGTACTGTGAAAAATGTCTTGGGTACTTTGATAGCTGTTGTTGTTTAGTCACTAAGTCGTGTTTGGCTCTTTGTGACCCCATGGAATGTAATTCACCAGGTTCCTCTGTTCATGGGATTTCCCAAGCAAGAATACTGAAGTGGGTTGCCGTTTTGTTCTCCAGGGGATCTTCCTGACCCAGGGATTGAACCTGCATCTCCTGCTTGTCAGGCAGATTCTTTACCACTGAACCATGTGGGAAGCCCTGGGTACTTTGATTGAGATCACATTAAATCTGAAGATTGCTGTGGGTAGTATAGTCATTTTAAGATTGATTAATTCTTACTTATTCTTCTTCCAACCCAAGATCATGGTATATCTTTCCATTTTCTTTGAATCATCTTAAATTTCCTTCATTAGTGTTTTATAGTTCTTAGCATGTCTTTCACCTCCTAGGTCAGGTTTATTCCTAAGGTCTTTTTTTTTTTTTGAAAGTGATTTTAAAAGGAATTTTTTCTTTTTGCTTTCTGATATATCATTGTTACTATAAAGAAACACAGCAGATATTGTACATTGATCTTGTATCTTCCTACATTGCTGCATTCATTTAGCAGTTCTAATAGTTTTTGTGGTGGTGGAGTCTTTAGGGTTTTCTACATTTAGTATCATGTCATCTGCATATAATGACATATTTATCTCTTCCCTTCCAATTCAGACACCTTTCATCTCTTGTCTGATTGCTGTGGCTAGAATTTTCAGTACTATGTTTAATAGAAGTAGTGAGGTGGGCATCCCCATCTTGTTCCAGATTTTAGTGGGAAGGCTTTCAGCTTTTCACAATTGAGTATTATGTTTGCTGTGGGTTTGTCATAAATAGTTTTTATTATGTTGAGACACATTCCCTCTGTACCCACTTTGGTAAGAGTGTAAGAGCTTTTATCATTAGTGGATGTTGAATTTTATCAAATCATTTTTCTGTATCGAGATAATTGTGTGATTTTTGTCTTTTCTTCTATTGATGTGGTATAGATTGATTTTATGCATAGTGAACCTTCCTCGTGACCCTAGGATGAATCCAACTTGATCGTGGTATATGATCTTTTTTATGTGTTGTTGGATTTGATTTGCTAATGTTTTGTTGTATTTTTGCATCTATAGTTATCAAAGATATTAGCCTGTAATTTTCTTTTTTGATATTGTCTGTCTGCTTTTGGTATCAGGGTGATGGGAACTTCATAGAATGGTTGAGAATATTCCCTCCTCTTCAAGTCTTTTGAAAGAGTTTGAGAAGGATAGGTATAAGTTCTTTGTGTGTTTCATAGAATTTCCTGAGTGAACCAATCTGGACATGGACTTTAGTTGCAGGGAGTTTATTATTTATTTTTCTACAGCGTGTATTTTACTTCTACTGATTGACCTTTTGAAATTATTTCTTCTTTGGTGGGCTGTCTGTTCTAGAAACTTGTCCATTTCTTCTAGATTTTCCCATTTGTTGGCATATGATTGTTCATAGTATCCTTTTATGGTTTTTGTATTTTTGTGGTATTTTTTGTGATTTCTTCCCTTTCATTTCTTATTTTTGTGTATTTGGATCCTCTGTTTTCTTCTTGGTGAGCCTGGCCAGAGGTTTGCCGATTTTGTTTACCCTTTCAAAGAACCAGCTCCTGGTTTTATTGATTTAAAAATTTTTTTAGAGTGCCACAGATTTCTAATTGGATCCTGGAGATATAAGAGTAGAGGGGATAGAGGCAGAACTGGAGGTCTGGCATTAGAGTCTCTAACGCTGGCAGCAGGGCACACTGTGGTATCTGTGTCAAACAATAGCGGTCTTGTTTAGTTTTTGTTTTTTTTGTAAGTGTAGTCCTCAAGCATACTTTGATGTGTTATTGCTGGCTGTAGAGCCTCCAAATCTAATTTTCAGCCTTGTTGTCAATTCCTTGAACTACATAAATTATTCAAACACATTTCTTTTCTATGTAGAGTAGGCAGGATTTGTTGTTTGCAACTAAGAATCCTGGCTGATAACATAAACTTTAGGCAGACAGATTCAGAAGGTGTAAATAAACATAAGGAGCTTTAATGACACCTATTATCCTTTGTGCACCAGAGGCCAAGGAACGGTAAACTCCCTAGCAAGATGGTGGTTTAGGTTAATTGTTTTTCACTTCTCCAGACAGTATGTGGGGTATGGTGACATTAAAGAAGAAAGGGAGTAATATTAACATCCCATGGGCTTCAAGGAAACTGGATTTTTCCTTTTGTAGCAGAAGAGGAAAGCCACTTCTGTTGAGGAATCTTAGCGGTTGCATCAGTGTATTACTTTGGGTCCTCCAGGAAAAAGATGGAAAGAAAGAATTAGAAGTGCCTGAAATGTATTGGGGGAAAATGCCTGTGAAGGATGAAGGGGAGAGGAAGTAGGAGTAGGTAAGAAGAGCCTCAGATCATGATGCAAGTCTGACAGTCAAAGGAAAGAAGGAAGGAAAGAGAATTGTCTAAGAAGAACCAGACTGTAGTGCACTTCTGAGAAAGTCCCAACCTGGTGTATAGGGAGCCCTCAAACAAAGACCACCCGTCAGAAGAATCCTGTATTGGTCAAAAATGGCAGGTTTTTGTAACCTCATTGTACATGGTTATTGACTAGAAACATCTTAGGGAAAGATGAGGCTGGCATGAGCCTTGTTGTGGATCCTGATGATGTGACAGCTGGAGGGTGTCCGCCTATTCCTCACCAAAGAGCAGATTCTTTCCCGAAGGGAGAGCTGAGTTGTGCACTCCCATATATGTGGCTGCCACATATGAGCAGCAAGTTTGGGGGAAGTGTTAAATGTCTTAAATGATGAAGAGGGTGAACACTTCAGGTATAAGCAATTTACTAATCCTTTGAAAGTATATACCAAAAGACTGTCAAACTCTGGCATTTCAAATGTAGCTAAATTCAGAATGCTATATCAAGTTTGTAACATTCAATTTAGGGCATAAAGTTTTTACTGTATTGGGGACTGACTAGTCAGTGATGTAAAAAAGTAAGGGCTATTACAAAATGGCTTTACCTCATAAAAAGGGTGGAAAGGGGAGAAGATGTTCCAAACTCTAGGGAAGTGGCCATCCAAGAGATTTTATTTTATTCATTTGATGACATTTAACAAATGCATACACTTCTGTTTATATTCTCTCTAGCCCTTGGAATTGTCAGGGTTTTTATTTTTAGTTACTCAAATGTATATGCAGTGATATCTCCTTAAAGTTTTAACTTGCATTTCCTTGATGAATAATGATGATTAGCATCTTTTAATGGGCTTATTTTTCTTCATGTATCTTTTCTGGTAAAATGTCTTTCATATATTTTGTCCATCTCTTCTTGGATTGTCTTATTATTTAGTTGTAAGAATTATTTACAGTCTAATATTTTGTCAGATAAATGTTTTGTGAATAATTTCTTCTATTGTCTGACTAGCTTTTTCATTTTTAAACACTGTCTTTTAGTTATAATAAAATCCAACTTATCAGTATTTTATGATTCATGTGTTTTGCACTCTATCTAAGAGTGCTATCTATCTTTGTGTCCATCCCAAGGTCACAAAGATTTCCTCCTATGTTTCTTCTGGAAGTATATAGTTTTAACTTTTACATTTAAGCCTAAGATCCATGTCAAGTTAGTTTTTATATATGTTATAAAGTGAGTATTGATATTTATTTTTCCCAAATGGATATCTATTATTCCAGCCTTATTTTTTGAATAAATTTTCCTTTCCTCAGTGAATTGCATTGAAATGTTTGTAAAAAAAACAATCAATTGAACATAGTTGTCTTGGTTTTTATTCCCTTTCATTGATCTGTGTGTCTGTTCTTACACCAATCCCACCCAACCCAGGTTTTTGTTAGTTTAAATCAGCTACTGATTCCCTTTACTTGCTCTTCTCTTTTACAATTGCTTAATTTTATTATTTTTTTAAATTTATTTATTTTAATTGGAGGCGAATTACTTTACAATATTGTGGTGGTTTTTGCCATACATTCACAGGAATCAGCCATGGGTATACGTGTGTTCCCCATCCTGAACCCCCCTCCCACCTCCCTCCCCATCCCATCCCTCTGGGTCATCCCAGTGTACCAGCCCTGGGCACCCTTGCTTAATTTTAGAATCAGCTTTTCAATTTTACTAAAAAAAAATTCTGAAATTTTGATTGGGATTATGTTGAATCATAGATTATATTGAGAAGATCTAACATCTAAACAATATTGAGTCTTCAAATCTGCTTTGGTTGTTTATCACTTTAATTATATAGGTCTTTAATTTCTCTCAGCAATGTTTTGCAGTTTTCAAGGAAGAACCATGCATATTTTTCTTTGTTAAATTTATTCCTGAGTATATATTCTACTTTTTTTGTGGTGTTTTTAATAGAATTTAAAAAATCCATTTAATAACTCTTTGCTGCTATACTTAAAAATAATTTATTTTTTAGTAGTAACCTTAGATGCTGCATCTTACCAACTTATTAGTTACAGTGGGTTTTATGTAGGTTCCTTAAGATTTGCTACATTAGCAATTATGTCATCTGCAAATGGAGACAGTTATTCTCCCTTCATTGTCTTTATTCTTATTTTTTTTCTTCCTCTACTACTGCCTAGGAATTTCACTGCAGTTTTGAATGGAAGTTGTAAGAACAGATAACCCTGCATGTTTTCCAATATAAAGGAGAAACTGTTAAATATTTTATACTAAGTCAGTTAGCTGTAATTTTTATAGATGTCCTTGGTCCAATTGAAAAGGTTCACTTATATTCCAAACTTTTGAGAGGTTAATAATTAAAAAATTATTATTGGATGTTGAATATTGTAATATTCTTTTGCTGCATATTTTGAAAGTCATATGGTTTTTATCCTTTATCCTATTAGTATGTTAAATTAACTTGATTGCTTTCTATTTTTTTTTTTAAGTTTATTTATGTGAACCATCCACAACTGGGTATTGTTTTTGCTTTGGCTCCACCCCTTCATTCTTTCTGGAGTTATATCTCCACTGATCTCCAGTAGCATGTTGGGCACCTACCGACCTGTGGAGTTCCTCATTCAGTATCCTATCATTTTGCCTTTTCATACTGTTCATGGTGTTCTCGAGGCAAGAATACTGAAGTGCTTTGCCATTTCCTTCTCCAGGGGACCACATTCTGTCAGACCTCTCCACCATGACCCGTCCGTCTTGGGTGGCCCCACACGATGTGGCTTAGTTTCACTGAGTTAGACAAGGCTGTAGTCCTGTGATCAGATTGGCTGGTTTTCTGTGATTGTGGTTTCAGTGTGCCTGCCCTCTGATGCCCTTTCACAACACTTACCATCTTACTTGGGTTTCTCTTACCTTGGACGTGGGGTATCTCTTCACGGCTGCTCCAGCAAAGCGCAGCCACTGTTCCTTACCTTGGACGAGGGGTATCTCCTCACGGCCACCCCTCCTGACCTTTAGTAGCTCCTCTCGGTCCGCCTGCGCCTGCGCAGCCGCCGCTCCGTACTGTAAAGAGCTGTAAAGAGCAATGTTGCATAGGAACCTGGAATGTTAGGTCCATGAATCAAGGCAAATTGGAAGTGGTCAAACAGGAGATGGCAAGAGTGAACGTTGATATTCTAGGAATCAGCAAACTAAAATGGACTGGAATGGATGAATTTAACTCAGATGACCATTATATCTACTACTGTAGGCAAGAATCCTTTAGAAGAAATGGAGTAGCCGTCATGGTCAGCAAAAGAGTCTGAAATGCAGTACTTGGATGCAATCTCAAAAACGACAGAATGATCTCTGTTCGTTTCCAAGGCAAACCATTCAATATCATGGTAATCCAAGCCTATGCCCCAACCAGTAATGCTGAAGCTGAAGTTGAATGGTTCTATGAAGACCTATAAGACGTTTTAGAACTAACACCCAGAAAAGATGTCCTTTTCATTATAGGGAACTGGAATGCAAAAGTAGGAAGTTAAGAAACACCTGGAGTAACATGCAAATTTGGCCTTGGAGTATGGGATGAAGCAGGGCAAAGGCTAATAGAGTTTTGCCAAGAGAACACACTGGTCATAGCAAACACTGTCTTCCAACAAAATAAGAGAAGACTCTACACATGGACATCACCCAATGGTCAACACCAAAATCAGATTGATTATATTCTTTGCAGCCAAAGATGGAGAAGCTCTATACAGTCAGCAAAAACAAGACCAGGAGCTGACTGTGGCTCAGATCATGAACTTCTTATTGCCAAATTCAGACTTAAATTGAAGAAAGTAGGGAAAGCCACTAGACCATTCAGGTGTGACCTAAACCAAATCCCTTATGATTATGCAGTGGAAGTGAGAAATAGATTTAAGGCACTAGATCTGATAGAGTGCCTGATGAGCTAAGGATGGAGGTTCCTGACATTGTACAGGAGACTGGGATCAAGGCCATCCCCATGGAAAAGTAATGCAAAAAAGCAAAATGGCTGTCTGAGGAGGCCTTACAAATAGCTGTGAAAAAAAGAGAAGTGAAAAGCAAAAGAGAAAAGGAAGGATATTCCCATTTGAATGGAGGGTTCCAAAGAATAGCCAGGAGAGATAAGAAAGCCTTCCTCAGCGATCAATGCAGAGAAACAGAGGAAAACAACAGAATGGGAAAGACTAGCGATCTCTTCAAGAAAATTAGAGATACCAAGGGGACATTTCACGCAAAGATGGGTTCAATAAAGGACAGAAATGGTATGGACCTAACAGAAGCAGAAGATATTAAGAAGAGGTGGCAAGAATACACAGAAGAACTGTACAAAAAAGATCTTCACGACCCAGATAATCACAATGGTGTGATCACTCACCTAGAGCCAGACATCCTAGAATGCGAAATCAAGTGGGCCTTACAAAGCATCACAATGAAGAAAGCTAGTGGAGGTGATGGAATTCCAGTTGAGTTATTTCAAATCCTAAAAGATGATGCTGTGAAGGTTTTGCACTCAGTATGCCAGCAAATTTGGAAAACTCAGCAGTGGCCACAGGACTGGAAAAGGTCAGTTTTCATTCCAACCCCAAAGAAAGGCAATCCCAAAGAATGCTCAAATACTGCACAATTGCGCTCATCTCGCACGCTAGTAAAGTAATGCTCAAAATTCTCCAAGCCAGGCTTCAGCAATATGTGAACTGTGAACTTCCAGATGTTCAAGCTGGTTTTAGAAAAGGCAGAGGAACCAGAGATCAAATTGCCAACATCCATTGGATCATCAAAAAAGCAAGAGAGTTTCAGAAAAACATCTATTTCTGCTTTATTGACTACGCCAAAGCCTTTGACTGTGTGGATGACAATAAACTGTGGAAAATTCTGAAAGAGATGGGAATACCAGATTACCTGACCTGCCTCTTGAGAAATCTGTATGCAGGTCAGGAAGCAACAGTTAGAACTGGACATGGAACCATAAACTGGTTCCAAATAGGAAAAGGAGCATGTCAAGGCTGTATATTGTCACCCTGCTTATTTAACTTGTATGCAGAGTACATCATGAGAATCGCTGGACTGGATGAAGCACAAGCTGGAATCAAGATTGCCAGGAGAAATATCAATAACCTCAGATATGCAGATGATACCACCCTTATAGCAGAAAGTGAAGAGGAACTAAAGAGCCTCTTGATGAAAGTGAAAGAGGAGAGTGAAAAAGTTGGCTTAAAGCTCAACATTCAGAAAAGTAAGATCATGGCATCTGGTCCCATCACTTCATGGGAAATAGATGGGGAGACAGTGGAAACAGTGTCAGACTTTATTTTTTTGGGCTCCAAAATCACTGCAGATGATAATTGCAGCCATGAAATTGGAAGATGCTTACTCCTTCTAAGGAAAGTTATGACGAACCTGGGTAGGATGTTGAAAAGCAGAGACATTACTTTGTCAACAAAGGTCTGTCTAGTCAAGGCTATGGTTTTCTAGTGGTCATATATGGTTGTGAGAGTTGGACTGTGAAGAAAGCTGAGCACCGAAGAATTGATGCTTTTGAACTGTGGTGTTGGAGAAGACTCTTGAGAGTCCCTTGGACTGCAAGGAGATCCAACCAGTGCATCCTAAAGAGATCAGTCCTGGGTGTTCATTGGAAGGACTGATGCTGAAGTTGAAACTCCCAATACTTTGGCCACCTCATGCGAAGAGTTGACTCGTTGGAAAAGACCCTGATGCTGGGAAGGATTGGGGGCAGGAGGAGAAGGGGATGACAGAGAATGAGATGGCTGGATGGCATCACCGACTCAATGGACATGAGTTTGAGTAAACTCTGGGAGTTGGTGATGGACAGGAAGGCCTGGCGTGCTGCGATTCATGGGGTCGCAAAGAGTCGGACACGACTGAGCGACTGAACTGATGTGAACCATTTTTTGAAAGTCTTTATTGAAATTGTTATAATATCGCTTCTGTTTTATGTTTTGGCTTTTTGGCCATGAGACGTGGGTTCTTGATGAGGGATCACATCCACACTCTGCATTGAAAAGTGACATCTTAACCACTGGACCATCAGGGAAGTCCCTTTATTGCTTTTTGAATGTTTAAACAGCTATGTGTTCGTGGGACAAACACTATTTGAGATTTTATATACATGAAATACATAGTTTGTTAATTGTTTGAAGGATTTTATATATGAGGGATGCATGTGTGTGTGCGTGCTAAGTTGCTTCAGTCATGTTCAACTCTGTGCGACCCTTTGGACTGTAGCCCTCCAGGCTCCTCATCCATGGGTTTCTCTAGATGAGAATACTGGAGTGGGTTTCTGTACCCTCCTCCAGGGGATCTTCCCGATCCAGGGATTGAACCCATGTCTCTTATCTACCTGCATTGGCAGGCAGGTTCTTTACCTCTAGTGCTATCATATGAGGGATATTGGATGTAAATTTTTTAATGATGTCTTTTTCAGATTGTGATAATAAGGATACGCTAGACTCAAAAAATGAGTTTGTAAATTACTTCTTCCTCTTCTGTGTTATGAAAGATTTTAGTAGAAGTGTGTTATTTCTTCTTTGAATGTTGGACAGAATTTACCAGAGAAGTCATATGAATTTTCTTGGCAGGAATGTTTTATATGAAGAATTAAATTTCCTTATTATAGTGTATAAGATGTTTTTGTCCATTTTGTATCATGTTGTTAAGTTGTATTTTTCAATGATTTTGTTGACTTCAACTAAGTTGTTAAATTTACTGACATAAAGTTGATGATAATTTTTTAAAAAATACACTTTTAATAATTGTAGTGACTATACTGATAATCTTAGTTTTTTATTTTCACAATTTGTGTTCTCATTTTCTTTATTAGTCTGGTGATGTCTTTATCAATTTTATTGATCTTTTAGAAAACAACTTTTGGGCTTTGTCAGTTTTCTCTGTTGTTTGCATGATTTCTATTTAGTTTATTTCTGTAATTATCTTATTTTTATATTGATTTTGCTCTTCTTTTTCTAGTTTCTTGAGTTGGAGCCTCATTATTCTAGGCCTTACTGATTTCTAATAAATATATTTAAATCTATAATTTTTCCTCTCACACTACATCAGTTACATTTCACATGTTTATATTTTCATTACATTTTCATTACTGCATTATAGTTTTTTTTTTTTTTGATTCACGGATTACTTAAAAGTGCATTGTTTAATTTCTACATATTTGGGCTTTTCTTAGATCTTTCACTTTTATTGATTTCTAATTTAATTCCATTGCATTCAGATAATATATTCTAGAAATCCACTTAAATTTAATGAGATCTGTTGCACAATCTAGCATATTGTCTGCCTTGGTGAATATAACATATGTACTTGAAAATAATATGAATACCAAATACCAAAGTGATTTTGTATATGGATCTATAATATCAATTAGTTCAGATTGATATTGCTTTTCAGATTTTATATGCTTTTACTGATTTTTTTTGTCTATTCATTTTAGCAGTTACACAGAGAGGTTTTAAAAGCTCTTATTATCATTGTGGAATTGTTTATTTCTTCCCTTAGTTCTGTTAATTTTTGCCTTGTGTATTTTAGAAACTCTTATGAAGTATATACATATAAATTATTATAATTTTTGGATATATTTACTTTTTTATTATTATGAAATGTCCAATTTTATTGCTGTAAGGCTTTATCTTGAAATTTATTTTATCCAGCTTTCTATTGCTTATTATTTGTATGGCACAGTTATTTATATTCATTTACTGTCACCTATCTTTGTCTTTCTCTTTATATCGTGCTTGTCTTTATTTCCTTTTTTACTCTTTTTAAAAAACTGAAGTATAGTTGATATACAATATTATATGTTACAGGTGTACAATATAGTGATTCACAATTTTTACAGGTTATACTCCATTTATAGTTACTGTAAAATATTTGCTGTATTCCCCATGCTATACACTATATCCATATAGCTTATTTTATACCTAATAGTTTGTACCTCTTAATCCTCCAACCCCATCTTTCCCTCCTGGGCTCCTCACTGGTAATCACTAGTTTGTTCTTTATATCTGTGAGTTTGCTTCTTTTATGTTGTATTCATTAGTTTGTTGTATTTCTTAGATTTTACATATAAGTGATATGTTACAGTGTTTGTCTTTCTCTGATTTATTTCACTTAGCATAATAAACTTCCAAGCCATCCATGTTGCTTCAAATGGCAAAATGTCATTATTTTTTATGGTTAATTAGTATTCTGTTATATATATTATAGTGTTTGTCTTATAGACACCATATAGCTGGTTTTTCTTTTTCTTTTTTATCCATTTTGATAATGCCTTTTAACTGCAGTTAAAGCATTTAATATAATGAATAATATTGTTGGATTAGGTCTACTGTTTTATTGTCGGTTTTCTATTTGTCCCTATATTGTTGGTTGTTTCCTTCTTCATATCTTCTTTTGGATTATTTGAATATTTTCAGACATGTTTTAAGTTATTCATTGGCTTTTAAAAATATACCTCTTTGAGTTATATTTTAGTGGTTAATCTATAAGTTACAGTACATATTCTTGAAGTTTCATGAGTTGATTTGAAAGTTAGTCATTCAGTTGTGTCTGACTCTGCTACCCCATGGAATGTGTAGCCTGCCAGGCACCTCTGTCCATGGAATTCTCCATGCTGGAATGGATTGCCGTTTCCTTCTCCAGGATTTCTTCCCAATTCAGGGATCAAACCCAGGTCTCCCTCATTGCAGGCAGATTGTATACCATCTAAGCCACCAGGGAAAATTAATTGTTGTTGTTTGGTTGCCAAGTTGTGTCTGACTCTTCATGACCCCATGAATTGCATCACACCAGCCTTCCCTGTCCCTCATGATTTCCTGGAGTTTGCCCAAGTTCTTGTCCATCGAATTTGTGATGCTATCCAACCATCTCATCTTCTGTCACCCTCTTCTCCTTCTGCCTTCAGTCTTTCTCAGCATGAGGGTCTTTTCCAATGAGTTGGCTCTTTGTGTCAGGTGGCCAAAGTATTGGAGTTTCAGCTTCAAAATCAGTCCTTCCAAAGATTATTCAGGATTGATTTCCTTTAAGATTGACTGGTTTGATTTCCTTGCTGTCCAAGGGAGTCTCAGGAGTCTTCTCCAGCACCACAGTTCAAAAGCATCAATTCTTCAGTGCTCTGCCTTCTTTATTGTCCAGCTCTCACATCTGTACATGACTACTGGAAAAGACCATATCCTTGACTATATGGACCTTTGTCGGCAAAGTGATGTCTTTGGTTTTTAACACGCCGTCTAGGTTTGTCATCGCTTTCCTGCCAAGAAGCAATCGTCTTCTAATTTCATGGCTGCAGTCACCATCTGCAATGATTTTAGAGCCCAAAGGGAGGAAATCTGTCACTGCTTCCACCTTTTCCTCTTCTGTTTCCAATGAAGTGATGGAATCAGATGCCGTGATCTTGATGAGTTTTAAGATAGGTTTTTCATTCTCTTCCTTCACCCTCATCAAGTCTTTTGAGTTCCTCTTCACTTTCTGTCATTAGAGTGAAAGCATCATTCAAATTAATATTGTACCATTTTATATAAAATGTAGAAAACTTGAACACTGTTAGTCCATTTATTCACTTACCACCATTCTTTAGGCTTTATTGCCATATGTGGTAGCAGAAAGGAGTACGTCAAGGTTGTCTATTGTCACCTTGCTTATTTAACTTATATACAGAGTACATCATGCAAAATGTAGGGCTGGATGAAGCACAAACTGGAATCAAGATTGCCAGGAGAAATATCAATAACCTCAGATACGCAGATGACACCACCCTCATGGCACAAAGTGAAGAAGAATTAAAGAACCTCTTGATGAAAGTGAAAAAGAGAGTGAAAAAGTTGGCTTGAAACTCAACATTCAGAAAATGAAGATCATGGTATCTGGTCCCATCACTTCATGTCAAATAGATGGGGGAACAATGGAAGCATTGACAGACTTGATTTTCTTGGGCTCCAAAATCACTGCAGATGGTGACTGAAGCCATGAAATTAAAGGATGCTTTCTTCTTGGAAGAAAAGCTATGACCAACCTAGACAGCATATTAAAAAGCAGAGACATTACTCTGACAACAAAGGTCCATCTAGTCAAAGCTATGGTTTTTCCAGTAGTCTTGTATGGATGTGCGAGTTGGACTATAAAAAAAGCTGAGGGACGAAGAATTGATGCTTTTGAACTGTGGTGTTAGAGAAGACTCTTGAGAGTCCCTTGGACTGCAAGGAGATTCAACCAATCAATCCTAAAGGAGATCAGTCCTGAATATTCATTGGAAGGAATGATACTTAAGCTGAAACTCCAATACTTTGGTCACCTGATGTGAAGAACTGACTCCTTGGGAAAGACCTTGATGCTGGGAAAGATTGAAGGTGGGAGAAGGGGATGACAGAGGATGAGATGGTTGGACGGCATCACAGACTGGATGAACATGAGTTTGAGAAAGCTTCGGGAGTTGGTGATGGACAGGGAAGTCTGGCATGCTGCAGTCCATGGGGTGGCAGTTGGTGATAGGCCTCACCAACTGAACTGAGCTGATAGTGGCAGAATGTATCGGAATGTATATTTTAAGTACAACAAAGTAATACTGTGTTTCTTTTCACTTCAATCATATGTATTCTAAAGAAATTAATAGGAAAATTGTGTACCAAGCCATGGCTTTCTTTGCATTTATCCAATGTGGAGTTCATTAGTGTACTTCAATCTGTATATGTAACTCTTTGCCAGATTTGGCTAGATTTTAACTATTTCTTCAAATATGTTTTCTGACCTATAAATATTTTTTCTCACCTTTCAGAGTGTGGCCTTCTTTTTCTGATAATCTTTCATACATTCTTAATAATTTGTTTAAATTTTTCAGCCTTATTTCTCTTTTTTTTCCATACTGGATAATTTCTGTTTGTTTATGTTCACTGATCCTTTTCTTCATCTCTATTCTGCAAATATGTCCATCCATTGATATTTTAATTTCAGGTATTTTTAATTTTTAATTAGAAATTTTTAAGTTCAGGTATATTTAAGTAATTTTAATGCTTTCCTTTACTTAATAACAGTTATAATTACTGCATTTTAAAGTCTTTTCCTTTTAATTTTAACATTGAATCATCTTGGTGTTGGCCTCTGCTAATTGTCTTTTCTCATAAATGTAGATCACGTTTTCTTGTTTTTTTTTTTTTCCTGTTCCTACTAGGTAGTTATAGATCACATATTGGAAATTTTGGAATATTGTGGAAATTCTGGATTCTGTTACATTCTTCCAAAGAATATTAATGTTATTTTAGTAGGCTCAAATTGCAGAGTCTTTTTCTTGCATTTGTAGTAGCTTAAATCTCAATTCAGTTCTTCTGGCTTTAACTGCAAGCTGCCCAAGTATTGAGAGGTTGAGAAGGTCACCTAGAGATTTGGGCAGAGTTTATACTCACAATTTATGGTTTCCTCATTTTCATACTCTATTTTCTTTCTGATATTCCTCTTCACTTTCTTGTGGTTGTGGTGCCCTCCACTGTGTCCTCTGATTATTTTGTGTAGAATGATGGAAGGTTTCCTGTTGGAGTTTTTTTTCCTGTGTGTCACACTGTGATCTGCCCTCAGCATAAAGCTAAAAAAAACCCCAAAAAACTGGAAAATTCACCCTTTGTCCCTTCTTTCAAGTTTGATTCATCTCTAAAATCTTCTTGCTTTTGTTCAGTCTGCTGAGCCTTTAAGTAATTGTTACCTGTGTAAAGGTTGGTCTGTCAGTTTATTCTATCATGTCAGAAGGGGAACTCAATGTAATTAAACTATCCTGAAAGTTGGCCTAAAAATATAGTGCTATTGGTATTTTAAAATCTCAGAGAGATTTTGAAGAGATTGATTCTAACTTTTCTTTTTCCTGGTAAGGAAATGAAGATTCTTTGAGGTTAAATTCATTTATTCCTTTGCTCAGTAAACACTTTTTGACCATTACTATGTGCTGTAGACTGTACTGGGTGCTAGGACAACAGAGGCAACTTCCTCAAGCCTGGCTGTTGGCAGAACTGGAACTAGGATGCGTACCTTTTCGTTGCATTTTCTGCTCCTTTTGGGGAGAAGGCCTGGACTGTGGTCACCAAAATGACCACATTTTGGCAACTTGAACCATATACTGAGGTATAGCAGCCTTGAGTTCTTATAAACTTTTTCTGTCAGAGTCCTGGGGGTTTCAAACCATGTACATACAGAAACTTTCTCTAGGCTCACTGTTGATGCAGTGAGCATATGAGATGTACTCCTAAACTGGAAGTGCATCTTTCACTTAGGATAATATCCTCCAGGGTCATGCATGTGGTTGCATAAGGTAGGATTTCCTTCTCTTTTTAAAGCTGAATAACACTCCATTGCATGTATAAACCACATTTTTTTCTTCCATGCATCCACTGGTGGATGAAAGCGACCAGAAATAAGCTATTCACAGAAGGACAAATACTGCTTGATTCTACTTATCCCAGGTGTCTAAAATAGTTAAATGCTTAGAAACAGAATTGAATGGTGGTTGCCAGGAGCTGGTGGGGTGGGAGAATTGGGGAGGTATTTTTTTAATAGGTCTAAAGTTTAATTATGCAAGCTGAATAAATTCTAGAGATCTGCACAATATAGTAACTATAGCTAACTATACTGTATTGTGCAATTAATTTGTTAAGAGAGTAGAGCTCATGTTCAGTGTTTTTACCACAATAATAAGTATGAAACAAATAATAGCAAACAGAAAAATATCCCTCAAAGCCTACCTTAGAGAAAACTGTCTGACGCTCCCTGAAGAACAGCAGGGTTGAGGGTGATGTAGTGATTGTAATTTGCATCAACAACAAAAAATTGCTTGGCTTTACACACTTATGTCTTTAGCTCTGAATCTTGGTTAAGGGACAACTGCCAGACTCTCACCCCCTTAGGCTTATGGATCACTTCAGGCAGCTGTGAGCTGCTGCCTTCTTCCTGTGAACTTACTGCCACGTGGATCCCCCTCAGCAGGCAATAAATTAGCCCTCCTGGCTGTGGCAGTGGTTGACTTGGATGGGTTTGATTTCTTTCCATGCAGAGACTTAGGAATTAGCTCTGTAAGCAAAGAAGGGCTGAGACTGAAGAGTTTAAACCTCTTTGTCGGACCTTTTCAATTATTCATGGAAAAATCTATATGCTCTGTTATCAGCTTTAAGCAAGGCAACTTTGTTGTTTCTATTGATCATGCAATTTATTATCTTTATTTAAACTCTTCGGGCAATAAATAAATAAAAAGCAGTTGGAGGGAAAGAAGCTTCTCAGAGAAAGTAATTTCCCAGGAAAGTAGCTTAATCCTTTTAAAATTAGACTTATAAACTTAAAGATAGTATCTGATTATTCTATTTGATCCCCTTTAAAAAGGACACTGATTTTGGTTTCTCTCTTTTAGCTAAAATCTTTCAGTTTTCACTTCTCATCAAACTTTCTTTTTTTCTTTTTTTACTCATAATTACCCTGAAAAAAAAAAAAGTATCAAAATACAGCAGCTGGAAATAAGAAAGCTTCTATTCAGGTAACAGTTTCATTTCTCTAACACAGGCTGGTGTACATAGTTTATTTAACCTCTTTAAGCCATTTTTCTATTACTAGCAGCATTGGGACACTGACACTTGCCCTTTGTACTTCATGGTCAAATGAAGATTACAAGATAACAATGATGATGAAAATAACTTTTGTATAGTAGTTCACTCTTTATTCAATTATGATTTTAATTTTCTCTAGGTCTTCTGCAATATAGCATGTGATTTTATAAACAGAGAATTGAATGAGATCATCTCTAAAGTTCTTTTTTTAAATTTAAAACTGATTTTATTCCAACTTTTCATATGGAATTCCTTTCAAGCCAGAGACTCTCACAAGTTTCTATTGTGAATTTCCTTGAATCTTGGATAAAATTGTCATTGGGAGAGTCCATTTCTTGGGCGACTGAGCATTTATCATCTTCACGTGTTCTCATCCTCCCTCTGCAGGTCTCCTCCCTCTGTGTCTAGGTCCCTGGTTGACTGTGTTTATTGGGAGAGAAGGTTCCTCTTCGCAGCTGACCCAGTTCTGTCTGTATGAACAGCCTTTCCTGCTCTGTGTGATAATAGTGTGCCTCCCTTGGACCCATGTTGATATTATCCTTGTTCACTTCATCTGTGCTCCTGGTCTCACTGTCCACACTGTGGTCAAATTTCTTAGATTATAAGAAACTCCTTCCTTCACTTTTCCTGGGTAAATATCTCCAAATTATTTTTGTTGGTTAAAAATTCTCAGTTTCTGAATTGAATCTCTTTTATCTTTTTAAGTATGTCCCTTTCTTAAGACAAATATTTATTTACTTCTACATAGTCATTTACAAGAACTTTAATAGGTTTCCATATGGACATGAAAAAGTCAACAGGTAAATTTCTAGTTCTTTACTTGGGTGTGTGTATAATTATGTTCTTTACCTCAAGGAATACAACATGATATTCCCTAACATATTTTTAATATCCTGCAGAAAACCTCTGCTTATTATTCTAGGGATATGCATATGCTTTTGAATTTGATCCTTCTTAAACCAAAATCCTCTGAAGATTAGTTATAAGTGATACTGTTAAACCACAAAGAGGCCACGGCACTGTTTCATGCAGAAGCATCATGGTGTAGTTGAATGATCATGAGTTTTGGAGTTAGATAGATTTAGGCTTGCATCTTGGCTCTTGCTAGCTTATGAGCTTGGAAAAGTTATTTAGCCTCTCTGTGATTTAATTTCCTTGTCTCTAAAATTGTGTGATGATAATAACAATATTGGTTTGTCATGATGGCTGAGAGACTTTACCCATGAGTGAGTAATCCCTTCTAGACAGATTCATAGAGGAGAATTAATTGCTGTAGAGTCAATTACAGCTGACTGAGTAAATATTGAAGAAGGGGAAAAGAAAAGTAAGGGATGGGGAGATGAAAGAGAAAGTGAAGAAATTATCAAGCTTTACAGATTATAGCAAGGAAAGGAAAATCACAGGGACAGATTGGGAGGAGTAGATTATTAACCCTGAACCAGCTCATGGGAAGGGAACCTTGAAGGAGAGGCAAGAGAGGACAAGTCAGAAAACTGAGTTAAAATGGAGAAAAGGAAGGACAGAATGAGGAGGAAAAGGAAGGGAACAATTAAAAACAGGTGCATTAAATCAAAACCACAATGAGGTACCATTACACGCCAGTCAGGATGGCTGCTATCCAAAAGTCTACAAGCAATAAATGCTGGAGAGGGTGTGGAGAAAAGGGAACCCTCTTACACTGTTGGTGGGAATGCAAACTAGTACAGCCGCTATGGAAAACAGTGTGGAGATTTCTTAAAAAACTGGAAATAGAACTGCCATATGACCCAGCAATCCCACTTCTGGGCATACACACTGAGGAAACCAGATCTGAAAGAGACACGTGCACCCCAATGTTCATCGCAGCACTGTTTATAATAGCCAGGACATGGAAGCAACCTAGATGCCCATCAGCAGATGAATGGATAAGGAAGCTGTGGTACATATACACCATGGAATATTATTCAGCCATTAAAAAGAATTCATTTGAACCAGTCCTAATGAGATGGATGAAGCTGGAGCCCATTATACAGAGTGAAGTAAGCCAGAAAGATAAAGAACATTACAGCATACTAACACATATATATGGAATTTAGAAAGGTGATAACGATAACCCTATATGCAAAACAGAAAAAGAGACACAGAAATACAGAACAGACTTTTGAACTTTGTGGGAGAATGTGAGGGTGGGATATTTCAAAAGAACAGCATGTATACTATCTATGGTGAAACAGATCACCAGCCCAGGTGGGATGCATGAGACAAGTGCTCCGGCCTGGTGCACTGGGAAGACCCAGAGGAATCGGGTGGAGAGGGAGGTGGGAGGGGGGATCGGGATTGGGAATACATGTAAATCCATGGCTGATTCATTTCAATGTATGACAAAACCCACTGGAAAAAAAAATAAATAAAATAAAAAAAAAAAAAAAAGAAAAAAAAAAAAAAGAAAAATAAAAACAGGTGCATTGAGGAGCAAAGACGTTCTGTGACTTTTTAGGTCCAGGAGAGGGAGCTGAAGGCAGAAAGTAAGATATTTATTGAATTGTTTTATAGTTTTTCAGGAGGATGCTGTGGTGAACCCAAGGAATATAAATGCATGAAGCAGTATTGAAGAAATCAGGAGTTTAGGATGAGCTTCAGCTTAGCAGAGAAACGGATATTTTTAGAATATCTCATAAAAATCCTTGACTGTTGAGGGGAAGATTATGAAAATATTATTTGGGCTAAGGACCTAAGTAACATATTCTTAGAGTTGGGCTTGGACAGGGAGTTGGCGATGAACAGGGAGGCCTCGCATGCTGCAGTCCATGGAGTCGCAAAGAGTTGAACATGACTGAGTAATTGAACTAAACTGATTCTTAGGAAAACCTCAACAACAAACTTATTCTTTTTAAGAATGGGGGTTGAATGTAGGAGATGATTTAAAGTGACTGTTTTTTTTTAGTGAATGTGGTGCATAAGCTTAGCATTCCCTCTAAGAAGTGTGAAAGAGTATTAGGGTAAGGGAATGGTGAGGTTGATCATTTGCAGTGTCTTTCCTTCATGAATAGCCCAGGGTTTTAACCAGTACAAGGGACAACCAAAAACATTTCACTAACTTGAATTGTGTGATTTCCTATACATGGTGGGTGGCTTGAGGAGATTCTTCTGCAAAGGGAGCTAGAATGGCTGCTTAGAATCTCTGAAGGATTGGGTCTCAAATGATCATGATGCCTGTTCTGTTGGCCTAAAGTGAGACTGTAAAATACTCAACGGTTGTAGGTACATATGCCTTCCCCTCAGTCACAAAGAAAGAGTGTAGAGTACAAAATAAGGTCACTTTAAACTCCTTATGTTTTATTGTATTCAGTTCAGATCAGTCGCTCAGTTGGGTCCGACTCTGTGATCCCCTGGACTGCAGCATGCCAGGCCTCCCTGTTCATCACCAACTCTCAGAGTTTACTCAAACTCATGCCCTTTGAGTCGGTGATGCCATCCAACCATCTCATCCTCTGTCATCCCCTTCTCCTCCCACCTTCAATCTTTCCCAGCATGAGGGTCTTTTCAAATGAGTCAGTTCTTTCCATCAGGTGGCCAAAGTATTGGAGTTTCAACTTCAGCATCAGTCCTTCCAATGATATTCAGGACTGATTTCCTTTAGGATGGACTGGTTGGATCTCCTTGCAGTCCAAAGGACTCTCAAGAGTCTTCTCCAACACCACAGTTCAAAAGCATTAGTTCTTCGGTGCTCAGCTTTCTGTATAGTCTAACTCTCACATCCATTCATGACTACTGGAAAAACCATAGCTCTGACTAGATGGACCTTTGTTGGCAAAGTAATGTCTCTGCCTTTCAGTATGCTGTCTAGGTTGGTCATAGCTTTTCTTCCAAGGAGCAAGTGTCTTTCAATTTCATGGCTGTAGTCACCATCTGCAGTGATTTTAGGAGCCCAAGAAAATAAGTTGTACCTAGAAAAATTGTACCTAGAAACATTTTTGAGAGACTACATAAATAAATATGTCTTTCTCCTGATAGCTTATTTTAATAGTTTTGCTGAGTGTTGAGTTCTGGTTCAGAAGTAATTTTCCCTTAGACATTCAAATGCATTGCTCCTTTTGTCACCTGGTTGCCAGTGTTGCTGTTGAGTAGACTGTAGTCAATAAACTACATGCTTGTTGTCTATTTTTTAATGGCCCACGAACTGAGAAAAGATTTTACATTTAAAAGTGTAGTAAAAACCAACCAACCAATCATCACTTGGGATAGTCCCTTTCTCCAGAGAAAATTCTTTCAGTGTCTTGCCTGAATAACAATAGACTTACTATTGTTGTTCTAGGAATCAAGCGAGGGAAGAAAACTGTGGGTGTCATGATTCAACCAATAACAATTCTCTTATTATTGTCTTCAGCATGAGTCCTCCTATCCTGGATGTTTCCCAGCTGGAGTGCCTTCCTAGGGAATCTGCCTACAGTTTTCCAGTAAGGTGAGAAAGGCAGGCACCAGGCTGCTCAGAGAGGGACAGCAGTTTGAGGATCTAACTGCCTTTAAACCAGGTTTCCAACCCACCATCCTATTTTAGCTTCTCTTTCACCTGCACTTTCAGTACTTTGTATTGCCAGCTTCTGAACTTTTTAGGGAGCCCGCAGAGAAAATCGAGTTGTTGTTCTGCTTCCCCACTGTCAGTGTAGGAATCCCTTTTCTCAGTTCTTTGAAGTCAGAAATCCCATCTGCTTCCCAGCTTCCAAAATTTGTTGCTGTTGTCTCCTTTCCTTTTCTCTTTCTCCTTTTAGCTTTTATGCCTTAAAAATACATTTATTATCATTTTAGTGGGGTTTGTGAGGGAACAAGAGTAAATGTGTGTTCTCAATCTGCCATCACCCAGTTTAAACAAATCTTAACATTTTGCCATATTTGCTTAAGATTTTTCTTTCTTAAGAAATAAAATATCACACAATCAGCTGAAACTTCTTTTCGACCCCTCTGCAACTCTCATTTCTCTCCTTTTCTCTCCCAGGATAAACACCATCTTGAAGTCAGCTTCTGTTTTTCTCTTCATTAGTTGTCTACCTTTATTACATGCTGGATATATCTTCAAATGCATACCATGTTCTGCTTATCTTAAACTTCAGATAAGTGATGTCATATAATCATATATATATCATATATAACTGCTTTATGCAGTTTTTTTCTTTACTCAACATTAAGTATCTGAGATACATACATGGTAATAGATTTAGCTCTAGTTCATTAGTTATTACTGCTTAAGGATACTCCATTGGATAAACACTGTCCAACTACTCTCCTGTGTTTCTACTAATTTATATTCTCATTTGTTATTTTACAAGATCTCCCATTTTTCCAAATCTTCTCCAACCCTTGGTCTTGTAACATCTTTAAATGCTAAGTGGTAATAACACAGGTAACGCAACTCTATTGCGTTGCACTAAGTGACATAAAATCTAACATTAGAATTCTGTCTTTTCAAGAATCATGCAAACTAAAGCAAAAGCTTATGTGGGATCTGGGGACGCCTAAATTCTATTTGCCCTTGTTTCATTGTACGTTAGTGTCCCACAGATGTCTTTTGATCATGACTGCTACTGTTCATCATGAGGCTATGCTTTTGCTTAAATGAACAAAGTTTGAAATGTGTTAATTTTGGGATTTGGGTACATAATGCAGGGGAAGTGTAAAAGTAGTCTTCAGACAGATGGTGATGCTGGTTCTAGGAGTTCTACTCTCATTATCTTTCAACTTTCAGATTCTGATGCCAAGGTACTCATTAATCAGTGAGACATGGCTAGGAGACTAGCTCTTAAGAAGAGGCTCACTGTTTGACTTGTGTTTCCTGGTGTGAGACCATCTCCAGAGAGACAGTGCAATCTGGTTACTGTGATAGCAAAGTCTGTGTATAACCTTTATTAACGCAATCAGCTCACCGTTGCTAAGGGGGAAGTATCTTCTCTCACACAATTTTCCCTTCACTTTCCTCATCTTAGGCAGACTCTGCTGGCAAGATGCAACACAAAGTTTGACATGGTTCACCCATACTTCAGCTTTTCCCTTGTTAATAGAAAAGTAATCTCAAGGCCTCTAGGTATGTTGCTAATTTGTTTTTCCATTTTCAGAGAAACCTGAAAAATATATTTTGGATTGAATGTATATTTGAAAATGTGCAAGAAATGGAAATATATGAAAGTTGCACAACAGACAAATCTGATAAGAAAATTTTAGTCGTTAAGAGCAAAATAACTTTAAACTTGATAGTTACATCTTTCCTTGTGTATATAATCTTCAGTATTACATTTCCAGTATTATTTAGATGTTCTTTCTTGGGTTATTTTCTTTGCATCTGAACACACAACTGGCTTATGGCCAGCAGAAATTCAATTCAGATGAATGATTTTCTGCTATTGGCATGCTTGATGAGTTTCCTCTTTGTTTCAACTGAATGAGACCTATGCATTTTATTGCTAGTATCAGCTATTTAACATTTATTTACCCTTATTTATAAAATAATAAGGAAAAGTACAAAAATGTAAATAATTGCTCAAATATTGCCGTTTACACAAATGTATTGAGGCTGCTGAAGTGGAACCATTGGCTGAGAGGTGACTTGGAGAGGAAATATGAACATTCAGTTTTGGCATGGAAATACTTTAGGGTTATGTGTGTTTATCCATTCATCCATCCATCTATGCAAATATGTGAGTTGCTTGAAAACTGAATGCATAAATGTTGAGGCTTCTTGGACCTTCTGCCTCTCTCATCCTTTTATTTCCTTTTGATCTTCTTAAACTGTGAATTTTTCCCTTTCCAATCATTGGTATACCACTCTCATTCATTATATTTCCAGGACAGAATTTATTCATATCTCTACTATTGCAATTGCCTTTTATATAGAAACCCATTCAGTTATCACACATTGGTTATTCCACCAACTCCTTGTGAACTTCAGGAAAAACTGAAGGATTCACAAATAAGCATGTGAGGTCATCAGAGCGTATTGCATCCCAAAGGTTTGGAACAAAATGGTGATGTTAGGGTTTTTTTTTTTTTTTTTTTTTGACCCTTGGCTGCAGAGCATCAAGCATTAGAAGCCTGAAAGGGGAAACATCAAGGGTCTTAAATTCCTAAAGTATCACTGATGGATAGTATTTTAAATTCTGTAGTTATAATAATATTTCCTCTAATACTCTGAAAATAAAAATTGCTCTCTGAGAGTTAAACAGTTCAAACAAGCACATCGTGGTTGTTTTTTTAGAAGAAAAAGAATGCCTTTTGTCCAGAAAATCAGACAGAAAACTTACTGAAACTATTAACATATCAGAAGAAAGTCTGTGTCAAAGTGTGAGGATAGTTAAAACCATTTTGGAAGAGAGACAGTGCCCAAGGATGTGAGCACACACCCAAGGATTTGATACATCTGCTCTAATGATCTAATTGCAGAAAGAGATACATTCTGCAATTTCACTCTGATGCTGTTAAGCATCCACCTAATAAAACTAGCTTTGCTTGTTTTGAGTCTGTGTTTACCAACGTGTTTCATTGTTACAACTTGGTTCCCTGGGTAGTTAATGTACCTGTAGGAAGAGAGTGCCCAGACCAGTGGGCTGAATGTATTGGTCTCTTGATGTTTTATTTCATTGTAAGTAAATAGATGAGTATTCTGGTTTCAGATATGAGCCTTAGAGTACAGTCAGTGTGAGCCCAGTTCTGAACAATGCATTCTAGAAAATTCACTAAGGCAATGCTGCTCTTTAAGTCCATTTTTGAAATAGGTACCTGGTGACACACACCCTTTCAAATCTTGGTATCAGCTGATCAAGTATACCTATTGATCATAAGACTCTCAACCCTAAAGGAGAAAAATACAGCAAGGGAAACAAACTGGCTTTGAGGTTATTCTAGAAATCCGGCTCGCTCTTCACAGACCAAGATGCTCTGTATATATCATCTCATCACTAGATCTCCACTGTTCACTCTCTTCTGTTTTCCCTGTTCCCATTTTGATTACTTTAGTTATAGAGAGTGTTCATGTTACAGACTCTCTCCATCACATCTTCTTTTCCTCTCCACAAGCAGTAGTTAATGTAACCACCAATACCCATAGAAGGACTTCAGTTCAAAGGGCAAATATGTTGTTCAGTCACTCAGTTGTGTCTGACTCTTTGTGACCCCCATGAACTGCAGCACACCAGGTTTCCCTGTCCTTCACTATTTCCTGGAGTTTGCTCAAACTCATGTCTATTGAGTTGATGATGTCATCCAACCGTCTCTTCCTCTGTCAGCCCCGTCTCCTTCTGCCCTCAATCTTTCCCTGCATCAAGGTTGTTTCCAATGAGTTGGCTCTTCATATCAGATAGCCAAAGTATTGGAGCTTCAACTTCAGCATCAGTCCTCCTAATGACTATCCAGGGTTGATTTCCTTTAGGATTGACTGATTTGATCTCCTTGCTGTCCAAGGGACTCTCAAGAGTCTTCTTCAGCACCACAGTTTGAAAGCATCAATTCTTTGGCACTCAGTCTTTTTTATGGTCGAACTCCCACTTGACATCACAGATTTTCAGCTTCCCTGTTGAAGAAGTTGGGACTGCATGTGACTCATGGAAGCCATGATTCATTTTCTTTTCTTTTTTCCCCCTTTTCTTTCTTTTTCTGTCCACCCCCCCCCCCCCCCCCCCCCGCCCCATTTTTCATTGCCTGTACTGTGCAGCTTGCAGGATTTTAGTTCCCTGACCAAATATTGAACCCATGTCCTTGTCAGTGAAAGCAGAGTCCCAACCACTGGGCCCCCAGAATTCCCCTGACTCTTTTCTAAGGCAGAGCATACAGGTCCAAGTACAGATTAAAGTTCTTCAGTTGAGAGATGTCTCTGGTTCAGAAGGGAGGATTAGGTGCAATGAGAACTTCTGGGCAGCCTAAGCTGCTCCCTTCTGGTCCTTGCTTTTGGGGAAAGCCAGACATGTGGGATCAGGTCAGTGAGAAGGATTGTTTCAAGATGAATGAATACCTCCTGATTTCTTCCTAACATGATTCCAACATCATTAATATCCCTGCAGATATCTTAACATCCAAAGCAAAACAAAAAAAGAAAAAGTTTCTAGGATGATAAAATTAATTACTCAGGTGTATCAGGAAACACAATCTCCAAATTATAAAACAAATTACATGTCAAAAGTCTGCTAGGCATTAAAATCAGGTAATTTTTACTGACTGTTTACAATGGCAAGTCTTCACAGGCCCTGTGTTAGTTTGATCTTTTGGTCTTTTTGGGTAAGATCACAAAAGTGAAAACTCCAAACTGAGTGCCCCATCACATGACACAGATGTCAGACTGAGTGATGATTTTGAAATGCATGCAGTGCTGGTTGTGGGGCCAACTGCTGACCCCTGACTTGGGGGCTGCGATTTTACATTTATATTCTATTCTGGCACTCAAGTCTCCATTGGCAAAATCTCAGAATCTTGTAGTAATAAAGCAGAAGCTTCTGTGTCTTGGTTTATAAATCATTGAAATAGAAAAACTGTATGGAGAGTGGTCTTACCGACAGCACCATTCATTCACAGGCTATGTGCTAAGACGGGCAGGTGAGACTTACTGCCACTGTGAGCAGGCGCCCTTCCTCAGGAGGTCACCTAAACTTAGCTATTTGTTTGTGTCCCAAGCTGTCTATCTGGGATGTGTGAACTGCTGGGCAGAGAAAACCGCTCTGAACATAGAGTTGAAATGGAGAATGGGTTCCAGAGATGGCCTTGGAGGGTGGGCTGCTCAACCTGGGAGCCACTCTCTCCTTCCTGAGAATTTTGTTCTCTTGCTTCCTTGCATTCACTGGTTGTGTTCCTGGCATCGTAGCGCCATACATGATCCAACTTCACTACTCCTCTCCCTTCAAGACACAGAGGACAGTGGACTCAAGTTGGACAATCAAAATCTGTCTGGGAATAGGGACATTTGAACCTAGGGAAATAAACTCTGAAAAGTGTTAGATGCTCAGTTGTGTCTGATTCTTTGCAACATCATGGACTATAGCCCGCCAGTCTCCTCTGTCCATGGAATTTCCCAGGCAAGAATACTGGAGTGGGTTGCCATTTCCTTCTCCAGGGGATATTCCTGACCCAGGGATCAAACCCAGGTCTCCTTCATTGACAGGTGAATTCTTTACTGTCTTGAGCCAGCAGAGAAGCCCAATAAACTGTGAAGTGGTGGTCAAATATTACCACATGGGTGGAAGAGGCCTGTCTTCAAAGGAAGACAAGAATAAAGAAGCTATGCAGACCTGAGAGACCAGAAATATAGTGGTGGTGCTTTCTAAGATTCTCCAATTTTCCAGTTGCTAGCTTCTGTCTCTCATTAAGATCTGACTATGTTTTTGCTTTTGGAGTCAATCTGTATATCCTTATAATAAAATCCTCCTTTGGTTTAATGCTTGAAATTGTTACTTGTAACCCAGAGAGTCTTAAATACTACAAAGGAATAAATGGAAAATGACAGACTTTCTCAGTAAATATTGTTTGGCTACAGTATAAGAGCTTTTTTGTTCTAATGTTATATCTTTAAGAAATGTGGGTCCATCTTAAAAGCAATATCCTCATTTGAAATAATGTGTCTCTTTTTATCTAAGAAGCTGTTAATAAGCAAAAGGAGGATCTGATAATCGATGATATTGCAGAATCAAGGAAACAAAGTGTATTAATGCAGCATACATCATGTCCCTCTCTTTTTTTATACTAATATTTTTGGATGTCCAGATTCTTAGACTGTAAGAAATGGCTGACCTACTTTGAGAACTCCTGTCAAAATGCTTGTGCTTATAGAATGGTTGGTTTTATTTCCCTGAGACATCTTATTTGATCTGGGCCAAGTTTTCTTGTTGTATTGTTTCCTCCTTGCAAAATGAAGGCAATAAAAATGGAGACCCCTGTCTTGGGGATCTGTACCCATCACAGGAGCAGGTGCTGCTGGGAGAGAGCTGGTTGTATTCCTGGGCCTCTTTTTGGGGTCTCTTACTTAGTGACTCCTTTTCAGTGTCATTTTCCTTGAAATTAAAAAAAACAAAGAAAACCTCAAAATTTGTATTGTTTAACAACAGCAACAACAATTCTTTGACGTCTGAATCCTTTGGTCCTTAAGTAGGTGCCACTTACCTTTTATCACTTAAAACTGCCTCTTAGAGTAGTTTGCAGTTTAAATACATGAAACCACTAGAACAAATAATAGAAAAATCAATCTTTATTTTTTCAGATTAAATAAGCCTGGTCATGAAAAATACCTTATATGGATACTAAAATGTATGTAGAACTGTTTTTTTTCTGGGTAGGAGTAGTCATTAGCCATTTGTGGGTAAATCTTTTAAAGTATGTGATTCCTTTCTCTCTGTGGGAAGACTGATCCCCAGGAATATGGAATTCTTGGGTCTGAGTCCAACACTCTGTTCCAGAATGTTATGGAGGAAAATGGTGGGCTTTGGAAGTAGAATGACTATTTAAAATGAAGACTGGTTTCTGTGCTGAGCGGCTGTATGTTCTTACACAATTCACTTAACCACTCTGAGCTTCAGTTTCTCAGCTGTGGAGTGGTAGTAATGTTGCTTATCTTTCTTACAGACTACAGAAAGGGTGCAAAACAACCAGCCTGGGTTGCTGATCTGTGCATTGGTGGGCACTTAGGAAACATCTTTATTGTCATTGTCTGCTATTTTATTGCCTTCTGGAGAACTCCCTTAGGCAGTAGCTGTCTAGGACCTTTTTTTCTTTTTTAATTAATTTGTGGTAATTTATTATAGCAATAATTGGAAACTAATACAGTGCTATTTTTTAAAAGATTTTTAAAAAATGTTTATTCCTTTATTTATTTATTTGGTTGTGCCAGGTCTTAGTTGCTGCACGCAGAAACTTTGGTCTTCATTGCTGCATGCGGGGTCTGTAGTTGCGGCATGAGAACTCTGAGTTGTGGCATGTGGGCTTTAGTTCCCTGACAAGGGATTGAGCCCAGGCCCTCTGTTTTGGGAGCATGAAGTCTCAGCTACTGGACCGCCACATGAAGTCTATGTGTCAGTCTTCTCCAATCACTGTTCCCTTGCATAACTGCTAGGGGAGAAGTATGTGTTGCTTTAGTTACAGTTCTCAGGCAACACAGTCCTCTTTAGCAAGTTTCAGCAGAACTGAAGTTATGCAGAGTTGTTAGAGGGTACAGAGGATGGTTGGAGCGCTGAGAGAACAGTATCTCAGCTCAGCTTGCTCTTAAGAGCCTCACGCAGAACTGGCCCAGGGAGGGGCTGATGCCACCACCAGTGCCAGCGCCTGGCTTGTCTGCTGCAGTCAGAGTACTTTTGTCACTTCCTCACCCCAAAACCATGCTTTTTCTGCCAGACCAAAAAGCTTCCAGTACCAACAGAAACTCCAGAAATTCACTGGCAAAACAGACATGACATCCTCCACCCTCCCTGTCATATACCTGCGCAGAGGCTGTCTCACATGGGTGGGTCTGTATGGTGGGACCTAAACCATATGTCTGTCCTCTAAGAGCGAAGGAGGTTAGGAAACAGGTTTTGCTGCTGCTGTTTGTTTCATTTTACTTCTTTGCTGAGGAGGTGAAATTCTCAATGTTGAGAATTATCAAAAGATTTTGGCAGCCACAAGCGACACATGTCCACCATAATGTCTTAGGTGTATTAGGGGGATCTTATTCCTACCTCACTGAGCTGTCAGGACATGAAGGCAGTCCTTATAATCAAAGTGACAGCCACTGTCATCAAGATTTCTAGGGTCTTTTTTCCATCATGTTGCTGCCCAGGTTACCAGGAGACAAATTGAAAATATAACTTATGTTTCACATGTTTTGTAACTTATGAAGTTCTTTTCACATTATTGCACCTTTTTTCTCACAAAACCCTGGAAGGTGGTAGTTATTAGTTACATTTACATGTGAGTAAATTGATGATTGCTGAAAGTGTATTTTGCCAAAACTGCTAACTGTTAGATCTAAGGGTGCAACAAAGGTTTTATCCAAATTGGTTGTTTTTAACTCTATTCACAAATGGTTATGAAAATGGATTTTTAAAAAGATATTCTTATTTGGCTGCTTGGGGTCTTAGTTGCAGCACTCAGGATCTTCAATCTTAGTTGTGGATATAGGACCTAGTTCCCTGACCAGGGCTTGAACTCAGGTCCCCCGTGTTTGGAGCACAGAGTCTTAGCCACTGGACCACCAGGGTAGTCCTGAAAACAGATTTTTGAATCTGCTAGACGTGGGTTCAGATCCCAGCTCTGCTGTTTACTAGTTTGTCACTCAATCTCCTTGAGCTCAAGTTTTCTCATCTTGTAATGCAAGAATGATGGCAGTATCTACCTTGTAAGGTTATTCTGATGATTAAAAAGATACCCATAAACAAAGCAGCTAGTAGAGTGTCGCAGTAGGCAGTGAGTGAATTGCATGATATCGTTTCTGTCATTGGGATAATTATTTATGTTATACCTTCACCATCTCAAGAGAACTGTGCATGCATATCTCTCATATCCTCATGAATGTGTGCTTGGAATAACCTTAGAGAGAGAGGGAGAAAGCTTATTTATAGAGTACCCAGGCAGACAGGACTCTAGCTCTATTTCCTGACTTTTAAATAACTTTATGAGCATCATTTTTGGAATGCTAAGAAATCTTCTTTCTTTCAGTGAGAAAATTTCTTCACTTGTGGGCAGACTTGGTCTTGGAAAGGACCACCAAGTGACCCCTTGAAGGTGTTTAGATACCTGCAAAATCCCACTTTACTCTGCGTCTTCCCACAAGTTTACAGTGTGCAAGGAGACTTTGAAGTTCTGATGGACCAGAGCAAAGGCCACCTAGCCCAGAGCTCCATAGAGGCTGGCAGGAACTCTGAGAGAAAGTAAGTGTGAGGGAGGGGAAGGAGTATGAACGAGTGACCCAAGTCAGCACCAAAACCAAGGCTGTGGGAGCCTGAACTCCTCTGTACAGTCCCTGGCTAATGCTCGAAACTGCCCCAGGATGTGCTCTCTGCTGGGAAAAACATGCATGAGTACAAAGAGCTAGGAACACAATAACAATTATAACTCTAGGTTGGGTTTGGGTGGGGACATGTGGTTAAACCTGGCAGTTGGATTTAAGGAACAGGGGATGGCAGTGGAACCACCAGCTGTGGGAATCCCCATCATTTGAGTGATGACATAGTGTCCCAGTAACAGCAGCAACAATGGAAGCAGATGGGCAGTGCTTCCAATTCCCAGAGTTTTCTAGTGCTCGTTCCAATGAGCAAAGCTTTTGTTTCCCAGTGGCACCTCTGGATTTGGTAATAACATCAACACTGGCAGCGATCAGGGTGTTTCTTTGGCTTTTTAGTATCATCAACTTTACCCTTAAAGTGAGACAATCTGTGGACTGAGTAAGCATACTTGGGAATTCTAATCAAAACCTAGGGGGGAGCTTCTTTATATGAGTATAGAAAGCTTAGATTTTCTGCTAATCTGGGTCTGTGGGGATTCAGTGGCATTGTAATTTGTATGTGAGAGAAAAATGTTATGTTGTCAGCCCACTCTGGTAAAGTTCAAGTTACATATATAAATAACTATTATAAGTGTGCTTGGAAAACAATCAAGTGCTATTGAAATTGAAGGTAGTGGTTTATCAAAAGCCAAGGAAAGGTTATAGGCCACAGTGGAAGTGGTGATTTCCAGCACACACAGGCTAAGTACCACTTGAAATTTGGAAAGTGGCTAAAATGCTGTTTTCAGGCTCAGCAGCCAGAGGGAAGGCTCACAGAAGGGGAAGCATTACGTGGTCCCCACCCCTGCACTCCTGGGGGAGCCCACAGCTCCAGTGGAAAGAGCACGGACTCTGGAGGCAATTGTTTTGGATTCCACCTAACTTTCAGAGCCCTGCTTAACCTTTCTGAGTCCCATCTGCAAAATGGTAATAAACAGACCTACTTTATGGGGCTGTAATGGTGCCGACTGACATAACATAGGGAGTCTAGCACGTTATCTAGAGCATTTTGGTTTTTGTCATTTGCTTCCTCTTTTCAGTGTTCAGTGGATGTGGGGGAAAGCGGTGGGGTCAGGGGCCAATAAGTGCTTTCTTCATGCTGCTGGCAGACCTCCAAAGACTTTTCTGTCACTACCAGATTGGCCAAAAAGTTTGTTTGGATTTTTCCATACCATTGATGGTACTTTTTGGCCAACCCAGTATTTTGATAGTTCTTCCCAACTTCTTTAAAAAGAACACCTACTCCTTTGGGAGTTTTATGATTTAAAAATAGCTAGTGAAATTTTGATGATTTGGACTAATTTATTGGTGTGCTATAGGATCAGGCTAATGGGGTCTTGGGCTCCATTTCCACCCTGGTAGTTTGCTTCTCATAAAACAAAAATCTGTTTCAGGCCGTTGTCTGCTTTTTCTGTTTTAGAGTCACTTGGTAAGGGCGCTGTGGTGACCTGCTGCAGGTGATAGGATTGCACTTACCTTGAAGGGGAGACCTGGGGAGGGATGAGGCTGCCAAGCGAGGCCAGGCTTGGGGCAGGCTGCTGTGACTGAGGGACAAACCCAACCATGACAGGCTCTGCAAACCTGTCATTAAATGCCGATCCATGAGGGAGGTGTTTTTCAGTTCCATTTTATGAAAGAAAAGCTGAAGCTCAGAGTGGTGAGGTCCCTTGTTGAAGACAGTCTGGAGCAGAAATAGATATAAATTCATGGCTTTGGATTCACAAAGCTTATTCACAAGACAAGAGCTTAAGGCCACGCCTTCCTCTTTTCCATTAAGGCAAACTCTTTCACTGCTAAATTTGTCTTGGTTCTTTAGACTTGCACTAAAATTAATAAAGGTCTCCTTTCCTAATTGCACAATCAAAATAAATTATGTCCACAAATTAGAAGGCAAGGAAATTGCATGTGCATTTTGGGTGCCCCGATAATGTCCTGCAGTAAATTGTTTTCATATAAATTGCATGCTTAATTAATTGCTTTCAAAAATGCCCATGTATTTCCCTGCAAATACATCTCTGTGTGCAATTCCTAAAATACAAAGACAAATTGCCGATCCCCATATAAAAATGTTGCCTTTTGTGTATCCTGGCTACGCTCAGTCATTCTGCCCTCTTTCCAGCGAGCACAATAAACCCAGTGAGCCTCTTCCTTTCCAAGTTGCTCCTGGGTTTCTGATTCAACAGATTTGAGGTCTCTCTTAAATTACAACCAGAAGAGGCAATAAAGCTGCGGTGTGTGCCATAGCTGGGTGCATCAAATATCCGCTGGCATCAGGTGACTCCCAAGACCAAGTCTCTCAGACTGAAAGACAGCTCGAGGCAGTGAGCCTTGGGAAAGCTAGTCATCCTCAAGATAAAAAATAAGCAAAGTGCCTCCCAACATCTAAAATTAAAACAACAACAACAAAAAAAACCACTCCCAACAAAAATGCATGCACTGTTTTGTGTTGATGAAAATATAGAAAAGGATGAAAAAATTGCCTTCCATAATCCCACTACTCAGATATAATCACAGAAAACCACATCCTGTTCTAACAAAATATTAAATGTCAAAAAAATTTAGATGGTCATAGGCCAATTTAAATGATTTGTTTAGAAAATTATTTTTAGGGATGAGTTTGGGTTTGCACGATTTTTGTTGAAGGCTGTACCCTCTGCTTCACGCTCCCACATACATTATGCCTCAATAGGGAACAGTTAATGTTTAAAAATGACCCTGATGTGACCTCCCTGTTGCAAATCCTGGTTTCTGCAGCTCTGGTTTCCAGAAAGGAATTGTGCTAACAGAAAGTGTAGGGAACACTTTGCTAGGTTTTAGAGTTTATTTGCCAACAAGAATTCAAAGCCTGAAAGTTTTGTTTTGAAAAAATATTTCAACAACAGTTCTTGCTACAGAAGTGCTCAACACAGTGGGAAGAGTGACCGGGTAACTGTTCTCTGCTCAGCCAGCGTCAGCTGAGGTGAGAGGAGACCCGGCAGAGCCGTGCTCATCAGCCAGCACAGCTTGCCTTTAGCTGATAATTCCTGCAGCTGGAGCTGGAGGGCTTGTCTTTTGAAAGCAGAATGAAACCCAAGTCAGAAGATGCTGAAATGGTCCAATTTGTGGGGTGCTGGGTCTGTTCATTCCTGTAGAGACCAAAACCTAAGCTAAATTGTAATGGAAGAGTCAAACTGAGGCTTGAAATCTATTAGAGTGTTATTTCCAGTTATAGCCAAGACCAAAAATTAAAGCAAAACTGAATACCTTGCACTGATGCAGTTTTGCAGATCATGTGAATTGGCTTTGCTTCTGGTTCCAGTTCTCATTCAGGATCCACTGTGGAAAATTTGACTTTAAGAAGAGTCCAGTTCCTTCCTCAAAAGGCTGTTGTCTGGAATTGTTAAGACCCTGCACTTCCCCACCACACCATGCCCATGATTGACAGAAAACTTTCTGGCTGACTCAGACAGCTAAGGAGGTAGAGATTTTTAACAAAATCCTGAAAAAGATGATGTTTTAAAACAACTCTGCCTTGGTCCCTGCCAATATATTAAAGTGAGGGAAAAGGTAGCCAGAGGTGTAAATTTGGTGAGACCAAATTTACATATGGTATTCATTCCTTCTCATTCTTACAGAACAGAAAAAGGCAAACACAATGAAAAACCATTACCACAATGAAAAACATTACCACCTTGATAAATTATGCCATCATAAAATGTTAAAGAGAATAAAAATGTGTTCATCTAAGTACATGTGGCATATGCCTGAGCTTGTGGGGACACACACAGAGTCACACACACACTTGCATGTCATGAATGGAGTGCTGATTATTGATAAGCTTATGAAACTGACAAAATTTGCATTTAATGTTTTCTAGCCATCTTTTTGGAGAAGGAAATGGCAACCCACTCCAATGTTCTTGCCTGGAGAATCCCAGGGATGGGGGAGCCTGGTGGGCTGCCATCTATGGGGTCACACAGAGTCGGACATGACTGAAGCAACTTAGCAGCAGCAGCAGCCATCTTTTTGGATCATTCCTTGTCTGTCTTAGCTTGTTAAGCCCTATGTCCTCTATTTCCATTTCCAACCATTATTTCCCACTGAGACTTGGTTTTTTGTTTGGTGACAGTAAGCAACCTGATGATGAACTGAGTTTTGAATGCAAAGTGCTCTTCTTTTCGAAAAAATCTGAGTATGATATTTTACAAACTATCCAGCATAGAACCACACAGTCCCTGTATAAATCCAGTGACTTCCCACTCAGTAATGTGGGTTCCTCAGACCCTCAGGCCTCATAATGATAACATGATGAATTCTCTTGGAACAAACAGGTGACTGTCCCCGCCACTCTCCCTTTCTCCCTTTCAAAGAGGGAGTACCTCTTTGAAAATATAATAGGCTCAGTAATAGACTGGACCTTTTGATCTTATGCAAAATCATGGGCCTTCTGGCTTTTGGAGAAGTAAATACATATCTCTGAAATCACTTCCTCCCTGAGATGTACAGGAGATAGTTACAAGGTACATCCATTTATCTCTAAGGGAGATAAGAGAAATTGTAGTTGTTCTTTCTTCCTCTTCACTGTATAAGTTTGTGCAAAATTCTTGTCCAGACTTTGTAGTCACTTTAGTGCTGTCATACATGTGTGTAAATCTGATAATGCCTATTCATTAACAATAATGCCAGCTCTGTCTTCTATATTGCAATGGAGGAGTCTTTTGTTGGCAGGATTACTTTACTTCTCCAAAAACCTATTGCTGCTTTCTAAGTATAGCTGTGCCTGTGGGCTTCTGGGTATTTCTTTAGAAAAGAGATACATGAGTGTGGAATGATTAATATTACTTGCCTTCAGATGGTGATATAGTTGGAAATACATCCCTATGGTTACCCATGACTGTTAGCAGACCCTTACATTTTGGAAGGAGTGAATACACCTAGGATTTGTATAGGGTCTGAAGAGAACCAGTGCCTTAGGAAGTTGGGATTCAGTAAACATTTGTTGAATGAGTGAATGTCTGGTAAGTGAGAAGTGGGTTTGCTAAAAGTCTTGTCTTTTTAAGGTACTGAGGAGCCTCTTGGGAAAATGGCACTGGTAATGCCGAGGTTGGTTTGGTGTAACCAGGCCTTGATCCTCAGAGGAAAGGACATCCTGGGTACGCTCTGAAGGCTGCTACTCAAATCTGTCTGTCTCTTTCTGGCCCAACCTCAGGATTCAGTTCTGCTTAATGGAGATAAAGGGATGCAGGTAGAATATGGCAGTTATTTCACTAAAAACATCAAAAACTAGGAGAGCAGAGTGACATTGTTTTCAGGCTCATCTGAGCCGGTGTCTCATGGCAGAGGAGCGAGTGTTATCTTTTCCCTCCATAACCACAGACCCGGGCTTGGCACCTCAAGGGCTCTGATGAGGTAGGGGTGACAGAGGTTCCTGGGAAGAATGGACTGATTTGCAATCACATCTAAGACCTTCCTTGGAGACTCCCAGAAATAAAGGAGATAATAAGACATTATTTCATGAAGAACTGTGGTCCTGTAGTAACAGTGGAGTCAGGAGTTGATGACACTTGAATTGTCATTGTCCCTATAACTGTTAGAATACTCTCAGCCAGATAAGGCCTGGGTGAATTCGTGTTTCCAAGATAAATACTGAATTTATTCCATTACCCTGATAAACAGAAAACTTTAGCGCTTGAACCCAGATTTCCTCCTATCTGTTCAGAGCAGTAATAGAAAGGTAAAAATTCAGGTTTTTCTCAATTCCAAGCCAGTTGTAAGTGCAACAGTACAGTCAGCCTGGTGCCAGTGAAAAATAATATTCTGTATACTTTTTTTCTTGGACTGTTAAATTTTACTGCCTTTTAACGGAGATGAAGGAATATGATATCAGCATGCTTCTCTAACTATTGCTTCCAAACCAAGGTTTCAAGGCAGCTGGTTCCTGGCCTATACCTCTATTTCTTCCATTCCTCCTCCCGTCTCCCATCCCTTGTTAAAATCTTTAACTTCTCCACCAGACACCATGAGAAACTGAACTCCACGCATCTGTTTTATGTCATCCCAGTTGACAGCGTATTTCCAGAATCCTAGAATTTCTGCCATTGCTAAATCTTATATCCAGGAGCAGAACCTATGAAGTAAGGACAGGAAGCAAAATCTGTAAACTCCCTGGGATCCTGCCCTAAATTTTACCTTTTGGAGGAGTTGAGGTTGGGGGGCAGCTGTCAGTCTATCAGACTGTGTGCCAAGGTCCTTGGGACATCCAGCAATAATGGAACAAGGATTTCTCAGGACTCTGAAGGTGGCTGAAAGTGGGAAGCTGAGTAGAACCTACAAAGAAGGTGTTTGGTTTTGAATGAGTCCCAGTTTGGGAACAGATGTAGAAAATCAGAACCAGACAAAAGTGGAAATGCAGGAAGCATGGCACAAGTATAAAATTAATTGCAGGGTTTTTAGCTGCTCAGTTGTATAAGTCAGCTTTCTGAGGCCCATGAATTATTGCTTAGAGAGTACAGTAGAGAAGGCAAATTATTATCAGGCAGGCGTGTGGCTCTTCAGACACCTAATCAATTTAAATTGAATTTTGGGCACAATATACAGTGCTGTCCTTTATCCTCCAAGAGAGGGTTTCTTCCTGGGTATGGGAGTGGGGTGTAGGGCAAGAAGCCCTGGTTTCAGTGTCAAGGGAATTCAGATTTTTGTCATGATTATGTCGATTCATGGGCAAAATCTTAATTTCTCATGGCTTTGATACACAAGATGGGATTGAAAACCATCATAGTAAGTTTCTGAGAACTGCCATGAGGATCAAATGAATTCTCATGTGAAAGAGGCATGTGGCAGCAAAATAGCTGACCTGCCGGTCTGGTCAGATTCCACCCAGCTCCCACTCTAACCACTTTCAGAGGCCTTGTTCCACCTATACTGGGAAGTCCCAAAGAACCTGGCACAAGACATATCAAATCTGGACAATTGTCCCTCACCCCTCCGAAAAGGGAAATTTAGGACAAGATCCTACAGAGTTTACACACTTTGCTTTCTGCTCTAGTCTCATAGATTCTGGTCGCAGATATAAGATTAAACAACAACAAGGTGTAAAGCTCAACTCCAAAGTTGGGTCTGTGATATGTTGAGCTCATGTGTGGAGCCCAGATACTTTCCTGACACCAGCTCTGTCCTTCCTTTTCTAAGCAGAGAAGCTGAAAGGAGGACAGGAAGGAGGATTGGAAGGAAGGAAGGAAGGAAGGAAGGAAGGAAGGGAAGATAGATTGATCTTTTTGGCTCACAGTGACTCTGAAGTCTTCTCCCGTGACTATTTGTTGAGTGAATATTTAAACGTGAAATCAGCTGCTGGGCCCTGTGAAAGCTGCCCTTTACTCCCTGTGTGGCTGTTTCCCTGGACAGTTTGAAGGAAGGTGGGCTGCCCTGTCTCACCCACAGGCTTTCTTCTTTCCTCCTGCTTAGGGCTTGCTTTCTTTCAGCAAAACAGTCTGTTTCATCAGCTTTTTTGCTGTCATCTCTTGCCTGTGCCTGTCCAGCCTAGCAACTCTGAGCTAAACTTAGCCCACCGCCCCACCTCCCAGCCCCCACACACTGTTAGCCGACAGACAGGCTGATTGGCATGCAATTAGACTTGAACAAAGTCTTAAGTGCAGAATAATATGAGATCTGATGTTCTCTGCATGAAGATAAATGTTCCCTCTTTAGCAAGAGGTGTGTTATATTTTGTCCTTAAGGTGAGATGTCTGTCTGTCTTGAGAGAGCCAGGATCAACTGGCTTTATTGTAAGACTCCAGACTCAGAGAAAGCCTTCTCAAACTCAAGATGAGGTTGTATGAAAAGAAAGGTTAATGCCCTTTTCCATATATGGATACGTAACTAATTCTAAAGTTTGCAGATTTTGTAGTCATGTCGCTTGTTTTTTTCATTGTAAATATTGCATGGATGGGTCTTGGCAGGAAGAGGGAACCAGGGTGGCATATTCTTCTGGCTGCCAGTATTAGGCCTCTTAATGATGGAAAATGGATTTGGGAGGAAGCCTATCAATACAGAAATGCTGAGTCTGGTATAGAAACTGGAGCAAGTTGCCAGAGTGCCCTGGGTTGTGTACTCTTGGAACACAGCAGCCAAGCCCTGAGGGGCCTCCTGAAGGAAGAGCAGAAATAGAAGCAGGCACACTTGCAGTCGGCAGGCATGGAGCTCTCCAGGGAGAGCTGGAAGCAGCAGGGTGACCTAGTTTTTCCATTTGTTCCTGGTCTTCTGATAAGGGTCCTGGAACTGTTGTCCTAAATCCACTTTGATTGCAAGTGGGTAGGGGTGGGGTGGGGGAATGAAGGTGTGTGTGTAAGAGGAGAGATTTGTGTTCTATACCTGCCTGGCAGCTGTACCTTTCACATTCCTCATTTTGCCTTTAGGATACTATAGGAATCCTATAGTATTGTAGGAAGCGCATAACTATCTAAGGCCCTCTCCATCAATTTCCCATGAAAGTATGACCAGTAGGGAAAGGAGGACTTTGAAAGCAGAAGTACCACCTACAAAGCACACAGTATCTTAAAGGTGGAATAGAGAATGTGATAAATAAGAACCATTAGGGAAACACTGACACAAATCTCTGTCTCACACACACACACGGATCCACTCTCTCACAGACATTCATCCACAATGACCACATCCTACACTCCCTTCTAATCAACTGGAAAATGAATTTAGAAGAATTTCAAGACCCTTATCAGACAAGCTGAAGCAGAATGGGAAAAAAATTGTTATGTTAAATAATTATGTCATTTTTATAGTATATGAATATATACATATATCCGCATAGTATACCTGTATTAGTTGCTGATGTATCCAGGTCTGTATGTGCCATATTATTGTGGAAAAAAAAAAAAAAAAAAGGAGACGGCCTAGGTCGTTGCCTGTTTTGGGCCTGAGGGCTTCTCCATGACCAGCTTCACTAGTATCTTTATTATGCGCTCAACCAATGAGATCAACGGTGGATTCACCAAGTGTCCTTTATATGTCACCATAGATGTGGTGACATTACTCAGTCACATTTTCACCTGCTCATTCATGCCAGAAATTTCTTAATAAGACAGAAGAGCTGAGAGGGTTATGTTCTAGCTTCTATCTGCCTGTGTGAATGTTTTAAATAAGAAAGTTTCCTAAGAGCAGTTGCTAGTGGGGAGAAGGCATTGGACATTTGAGCAGTAATAATGCCTTCCATTCGAATAGCATTTTATAACATTTCTCACTCAGCCTCACTTGCACAAATTAAGGTCTTTTGGGTGCCTCCTGTCATCTTTTCCTGGATTCATAGTAGAAGTTCTCCAGGAATTGTTGTGGTTCCTAAAGTGTCCTCAGTCCTGAAAGGGACCTTCATTGTTTTCTATTTCACAAACACGTTGTAAAACTTCAGCCCTTGCCCATCTGTTAGGTGTTTCTTCCTTGAAATAAGGGCCTTTAGGAAGCCTTCACATGACCCTCTCCACTAAAACCATGGCAACCACCCCCCTGCTCTCTCACGACTTAGAATACAGACTCAGAGGAGGCTGGCTTTGTAGGGAGTGGGGGCAGGATTATCTTCTGAGTGTGTTTTTTTTTTTTTTTTAATCAGGCCTATTAGAGAAGCCAATACAATATAAAAATTATCTCAATAGTTTTTCCTGCCACAATGCTGGAATGGTAGACATGGTCTTTTATGTGAAATTCCCCCATGTTAAATCATAATATCAGAGGACAGTGACTGAAGGCTATGCTGTACAAAGCTTGGTCTGCAAGAAGCAAAGGTGAGCACGTCACCTGCATTATGTGGGCCCAGACGACAGTTCTGCACACTGAATTACTGGTCTATACGCTCGCACACACAACATTTGAGAAAGAGTGCAAGCCAGGATTCTCAAAACCTAGACCGGAATTTGCAAATATCCCTTGGATATCACCATATGAATGAAGTGAGGGAGCTCACAGTCATCTCAAATTGGACTTCTTTGCCTCCCAAAGTTGCTTCCTTATGTTGCTTTATTCTGGTCAGTGGCATCAGTATCTACCCAGGCAACCTGTATAGAAGCTATACAATCACCTCTGCCATTTTCTTTTTCTTCCTGACCTTCCTTTAAAACCCAACTTGAGTTTATCACCCTCCTTGAAGTTTTCCAGTAGTTTGCCAAGACTTTTTTCTTTTAATGCCTCTGTTAGCAGATTTGTTAACAAGTCTGTTATGTATGTTTCAGTTTCTTCCTCCCTAACAGTTGTCCTCTCTCTGTTTTGCTTTTTTGGTGCAAATCTTAATGCCCTCTTCCCCTTTATTCTGCTGCCTCTAAGTACCTAATATGGTGTCTTATATATAGTATGGACTCACTGAGTGCTTGTGAATATTTAACCACTTAGACTTGTGACATTCTCTTCTCCATTTCCTCTAGGACCCTTTGATATTTGTGCTGTTTCTTGATCAAGGGATCATGGAGCTTTCTGGTGTTCCAGCAGCAGGTGTTACATAAACTTACTTAAACTGTTATCATTGTTATGCTGGCAGCACTCTCAAATTGTCTTCTTTGATAATCCAGCCTCTCAAAATGGAGCTACTACTTCCCAGGAGTTGAGGTTGTGGGGCTCCCTTGCGACACCTACTGCTCCATATTCAAGATCTCCCACTTCCTTCTCAGTGCCTGCAAACCTTGCAGACCTTGCATGGAGAAGAGAACAGAAGGGATATGGCTTGTTCCTTGTAGCAACTGCGCCTTGATTCCCTGAACCATCTTGCAGGGTTTCCTAGTGTGGCTTTTTAGAAGCCTTCCCTTATTCCCCCCACTCCCTGGACAAACTGTTTGCCCTCTTGTAGACACAAGGTTTAAAGAATCATATTGTAGAATCTTAAAGGTATTTAAACAAGATGGCCTTCTGGATCCTCAGGATCCTGTTAAATGCACCACTTTTGATCTCAGCTCAGCTGGGAAATCTTTTCTTTTGTACAAACTTGGGAAAAATCAATATAAATGGCTGTGAGATACTGAAATTAATCCCCACTCACTCCTGCTGTTTTCTTACCCACCATCTCACTGTTCCTAAAAGAAAAAATAGTCTCTGGCTTCATGAAATATTTTACAATACTGGCTACAATGGGAATAATTATTTTTCTCTTGGAGAAAAGTAAATGATAATTCCTGAGTTACTCAGATAATGAAGGCAAAAACTTAGTTTCTGGAAGATCTAAGTGTTGTGTGGTTTGGGTAAAAAGATTCCCTGGTGGGTAATTGTGGCTCCATCTTTCCACCCTCCCTGAGATGTGAGGGATGTGGGTGAGAGAGTCATGGGCTTCTCTCAAAGTAATGAGACTCTCTAAGCACTGACCTCTAATGCTGCTCATTGAAAATATTCCTTTTCACAGCATGTTTACACAGCGACTCTTTGGCTGTTAAACAAATACAGTGTTTAATAGGCCCAGAGTGATCTGCTTACAGGGGAGCCTGTAACAATCAGAGGGAGACCAATGCCAAAATATTAAGAAAATAATATGTAGCTTAGACAAGCAATGATCCTTGAAGGGAACAACAGTTTGTCGGAGACAAGATAAACACCACCTGCCGCAGTGACTCCAGGGGAAGATCCAGGGTATGGTCTTCTCTGGAGCAAAAGCAGTTTTCCAGTATCCTGAACAGCCAGCTGAGGTGGAACGCTGGGAGAATGAGTCCACTATTTGGTTCTTTGCTGGGTAGTTAGTTATTTCTTGTATCACCGGAGCTGATGAACTATGCGTGTTGTTGTAGCTGCTATTTTCACATCACCAGGCATGCTCCCACTTTCTGTAGTACCTATAGATCTGTGCGGAACCTCAGAGGATCTATGAGAGTCACATTGCCATTTATTGTGTACTTCTGTATGCCAGGCCCAGCACGCATGTGCTTTTCATTGTCTTAGTTGTTCAGTCACTAAGTCGTGTCCAACTCTTTGAGACCCCATGCACTGCAGCACGCCAGGCTTTCCTGTCCTTCACTATCTCCTGGAGTTATCTCAAACATATCCAATGAGTCAGTGATGTCATCCAGTCATCTTATCCATTGTCTTCCCCCCTCTTCTCTTGCCCTCAATCTTTCCCAGCATCAGGGTCTTTTCCAATGAATTGGCTGTTTGCTTTAGGTGGCCAAAGTATTGGAGACTCAGCATCAGTCCTTCCAATGAAGATTCAGGGTTGATTTCCTTTAAGATTGACTAGTTTGATCTCCTTGCTGTCCAACAGACTTTGAAGAGTATTCTTCAGCACCACAGTTCAAAAGCATCAATTCTTTGGTTCTCAGCCTTCTTTATGTCCAACTCTCACATCTGTACATGGCTACTGGAAAAACCATAGCTTTAACTATACGGACCTTTGTCAGCAAGTGATGTCTCTGCTTTTTAATACGCTGTCTAAGTTTATCATAGCTTTCCTTCCAAGGAGCAAGTGTCTTTTTATTTTTGCTTTGCATGCATTGTGTTGTTTAGTCTCAGTGGGAGGTATGTATATTTAAAATACCTGTTTGCTAGACAAGAAAACAGTAGTCCGCAGAGGATAAGTGACTTCTCCAAAGTGTCACAGCTTTTAAGTGGTGGAACTAACACTCAAACACTGGTTCTTTCTAGTCCAAAGCTGCTGAATTAAAACTCACAACACTGATCAGAGGAAGATTAGAGTAACTGGCTAAGCACCTTCACGTAAGCGAATCACGGTGGGGACACAGACATGATGGTGAGGTCTAAGAGTGTCACTTTAGGTGATCCCTAGGAATTGCAGCCTTTATAAGGCGGTGTGGATTTCCCTGAGCCCTGCTACTACTGCAGTGTCCGCAGACCAGCAGGTACTTGAGAGAGCACTTGTGGATCTGGGATGTTTACCTTATAAGCACAATCCTGAAGGTCACACCTCTCACAAGAGACATTGAAAGTGTACTATGTTACTGCATTCTAAGGTTGGAAATAATTTTGAGGGACAAAAAATGAACATACAAATATTCTTGGATATGACATCTTTCTGTTAATTTGTTCAGTTCCTGAATTTTGTTTTGCTGAGGGGGATAATGGGCCATAGGAAGACAACCTGAACTGGTTTTCCAAATCTTGAAAAGAGTGTTTGAAACAGGACAGGTTGAGGGCTCTGGAGCCTGGGGAGATGGAGAGAGCAGATCTGGAGGAGCTCTGATGATGAGTAGATTGTGGGACTGTGGTGAGGAAGAGAGACTCTTTTAGACATTAGTTATGTCACAATCATTTACACTTTTTTTCAGAATTGATTTCTTTCTTTTGGGTGTGGCATTCTTAGGATTTGCCTGCACAGGAAGCACCCAGGAGTATTTGGATTATAAAAATTGGTACCTTCAATGTGTGCAGAGCACTTTATAGTTTAGAAAGCATTTTCTCACTTGATTCTCACAATCACACTGTTGTGTTGTAGGGAGGAGGAGTCTAACCAGGCTCATTTCACAGATGAGTTCATGAAGGTTTTGAGACTTTTCTGCCATCACATAGCTCTCTTTGCTCAACAAGTGCAAGAACCCAGAGTCTCTGATAACCTCTATCAATGGGCTCCTTGGAGGCTACCTTTAAGAATACAAGAGTGAAAGACATGCCATATTGGGTCAATCTAATGGCTCACTCCACCAATTACTTCCTTTGAACAGGCTGGAGCCGGGGATGTTTTATAAAGGACTGTAGCAGCTGCCTCTGCAACTTCAAAAGCTGAGAATGCATCCAGACACCTCCAGCCTCCCTTTGACAAGTGATAAGAGATTGGGTGTCCACAATTTTTCCAAACCCTTCTTGAACCTACTTACATTTCTTGGATTGTTCAGCTTTTTGGGATTAACAAGTTCCACATGTTTACCACCTGCTGTATGAAGAAGTACTTCCTTTGGTTATTATTTTAAATGACTGCTTTGCAGGCTTAAGTGCTCCCGCGCCCCCAAACCCCCTTCCTGCCTGGTTATAGTCCCCAGGATGCAATGTCTGTCTGGCTCGCAGCCCCTGACACATGCACTTCTGCTGCTGTTGAGGTGAGCTTGGTGGTGATAGCTACAGTATCGCACATGAGGAAGCAGGTACTCAAGGGATTGCTTTTAGGGTGCAAGTGCTACCTGTGTGCTGGCATAAAAATTGGAATTGGCTTCCCCTTCAGTGCTCTGACAACTTGAAAGCATGAAGCCCAGATCTCCATTGTGAAACTTTTGCCTTGTGTATGCCTGTGTCCTTCTGAAAACCTTCACTGTTCTAAGGAATTCCACGCTAGTCCAAATGAAATAACTGCAAAATCATACTTGCATGAATGTGCTATTCCAGCTTGAATCCTTTCTAGCAACTGACCTTGCTAATGTGAGCATGTTCATATGGTTAAGATTAATGAGTCAATTATTTTTATACAAGCTATCCCTCATGTAGGCTGTTTTCCTTGACTTGACTATGTTAATTAATAAAAAGCATTCAGCCCTCCTTCCATTTCAGTTTGTGGTTAATCAAGTGCAATTATCAATAAGGTTATGGTGAATGTCTGTGTGTTCAGGAGCCTCTAATGAAAATAGGATATATTTGGCTATGAAGAGAAGTACTTAAAGTTCCTCTTCAGTGAGTGCTTCCAGAAGGAAATAAGCCTATGGATCTTGGAAGGCAGAGACTGCCATTATAAATATAGTGTGCTTTTAATTAAATAAATACTGAAACAAATGTGATTGAATATGAGATAATCCATTCATGTGGCTATTACTTCATGTCATGCCTTAAATTATTGCTTCCTAGGGCTTGGCCTGGCTTTTGTTAGTTGAAGAGTGGAGTGTGCAAATTTATCCTCCATAAATGCACAAAATCTTGCATGCTTTCAGTGCAACAGAGCTCTGAAATTATAGCATTATGTAAGGAAAGTCAAAAAAAAAAAAGAAAAAAAAATCACTGAAAGTTAACAGAGAAATTTAAGTAGCAATTGTTTACATCATCAGTGGTTCCCTTGCTCTATGGAAGGTAGTAAAGGGATAAATTTACATAAAGCAGTTCCCTTGATGACTGGCATATAGTAAGTGGTTGGAATGTTAATCATCTTTGTTATTATTACCAGTGTTCCTTTTAAAAATGATATCTTTTAGTACTTAATATCTGATTTGATTTTTGTCTGTCATAGACACATACTTGCATGAAAGGATACATGCTTGAGGATAGTTTGGGTTTGTGGAAGAGATGGTTAAAATGGGAGTTTCAAGATCCTTGGGTAGTTGGTAGGTACCAAGCCTTTAAAAAAGGGAGTGTGTTGAACCGATGGCTTCCTGGACTTGTGTGTTTCAGGACAGGCAAGTGAATTTAGTGAATGATCAGTGTGCTTAGTTTAGGTTAAAACACATGAATTTTAAAATGTCATAAGCTTTTGATACCTGAGAGTATTTGCAAATACTGAAATGTCATTTTTAGAAGAGAGATTTCTACAAAGCTGTTTCCTCATACATACAAAGTAAGTTGACTGCTGTCACATTTTTACTCCTCCTTGCTGTCGTTAAAATTACCTTAACTAAGGTCAGGGAATCATTGCCCAGGAAGTGCTAAGCCATGGCATGCTTGTGAAAACAAGACAATTGCTTTTGAGGTACAGATGATTGCTTCTAGACTGTTTCTGCGTATACTTCATGATCAGAAAGGGGAAGAGAGAGAAAGGATGCTGAGAAGCTAAAGAGGTGTTTGGGAAGTTGAAGACAAACCTGATGAACTTAGTAAGACTAGTTTATTATCTTTCCAAGAGGGCATGAGTGCCAAAGAAGATGGAAAGCTTCCCATAACATCCCACTTGCTCAAAAAGCATTCACTGAGGACCTTGCCTGGGCCAGGGAGTGTGTCAAGTGCTGGAGCTGTAACAGTAAAGTACTGGTAAAATTCCTGCCATCAAGGAGCTTTCGGTTTATTGGAATCATATGGGATAGACATAGAACCAAATGACTACATTTGGTAGAGCAGGGCTGGGTATAGCAGGCACAGTTAAAAGAATGGTTGATGTTACATGGGGCTACTGTGGTGTATTTCTGCCAGCTCTTCAGCTTGTGAAACTGACTGTGTATCTCTTCCCAGCTATGTGTTCAGTGGTATCATGTTGGTAGCTTAAAATCAGCCATGGTGGTAGTATTTACACCACATGAATTGGCAAACAGTGTAAGTTAGGGCTATTCTCCCTGCAGAGAGCCAGTTCTTAAATATTAATAGCATGTTCCTGGTACTCCTCAGGGTGGTGAGGGGATGTATAAGAATCCATAATGTAGATAAGGGGATTATTAGGCTGAATCATGTAGAGAAAATAGAAAATAGCCATCAGTGGATTTTTAGGAGAGGAATTTAAGTGTCTTTTTGGGGGGAGTGTAGGGGCTTGTATAGAGATTTTCTTTTCTGAGGAGATGGGGAAAGCAGGGCTTGTATCAGATATATTTCTGATGAGTATAAACTCTAGACAGTGTTTCAATCATCAGCTTTTATTGAGATCATATTCTTCATTTTATTTATCTTTGTGTGTATGCATGTGTGTATATGTAAATCTATCTATATGTATGTATCTGTAAAATCTTACACATGGTGAATAGATAATAAATGTGTTTTGTATAAATGAATGCATCTTGGTATTCCTTAAGCCTCCTCAATTACCCTATCTGAATGGGGTCAGCTGTTTTCACTAACTATGTATCAAGCACTGTGCCAGGCATTCTATATAATCTTATGTATGCATTTTATAGAAGAAGAAACTAAGACTCATAGAGGGTTAAGGAAATTGCTGAACATCATAACAGAGCTCACAGCAGTAGAAGCACTCTTCAAACCTTGGTCTGTTTGATTCTGAACCCCATGTTTTTTTCAACCGTCCCATATTTCCTTTCAGTCAGGAGCCAGTTGTCACATATGAATGACGAGTAGAGACAGTAAGGAGTCGGAGTGATCATGTGGGACTGTGGACATGAGGCAGATGGTCTCTAATTTGAAAATTACTGGCTTAGTGAATATTGCATCCTCCTGATTTGATTCCTTTGGTGACATTTATGTTAGCACCTTGGCTGATCCATGATAACCTTTTCCTTGGACTCCTAATCTGAAATGCAGCTTGACACAGTTATATAGTACAGCAGAAGGCTGAAAAATGAGGTTTGGATTGCTTTTCCTATCCCACCCTCAATTCAGTTACCAAGAAAAGATCTTTCAGATCAAAACACTTTATTTCCCCACCCGCAGAAAAGATGTCAGACAAAAATGTTTAGAGATAATTTTGGATGTAGTACACTTGTACTGCATTCAAAGACCAAATATGATAGAGGGTTTAGAATTATCTATTAGTCGAAAAATGCGATACTAAATTTTAGTATTTCAACAGCTTGCTTCATGCACTTTAACTTTGCCCTATTATGACCTCTGAGTAAGACTGTACACTATTTTTATTCCCATTCTTCAGATAAGGAAATTAACTTTTACTCCTTAAATCTTGGCTTAACGTGACTCACTACTCATGTGTGCTGCATCCAGAATTCTCACAATGGGAGAAAAGAAAATAGAAAGAAACTTGCTCAGAGTTGAATTTTTCCAAGTGAGGGATTAGGACCTGGAGAAGAGTTTGTAGTTACATTGACATGTTAGAAACATCTGTAGGGTTCAGGGCTGTGTGGGTAACTTCTGGAAAACTAGTAGTTAAAGGAGCAGTGATTATATTCCCTTATATTACCCTTTACCAATAGGGTTCTTGGGCTTCCCAGGTGGTGGTGTTGGTAAAGAACCCACCTGCCAATGCAAGCGACCTAAGAGATGTGAGTTTGATCCCTGGTTGGGAAAATCCCTTGGAGAAGGGACTGGCAACCCACTCCAGTATTCTTGCCTGGAGAATCCCTTGGACAAAGAAGCCTGGTGGGCTACCGTCCATAGGGTCGCAAAGAGTTGGACACGACTGAAACGACTTAGCAGAAGCAGCAATTGAGTTCTTAGTTGGAAACAATTGAAGCCTATTGTGGTTAAATTAAGGAAAAGAGGAATTTCTTGGAAGGTGGTTGAGCAGCTCGTGGAATCCAGGAAGGTTGGACAATAGGTCAGGTACTAATCAAGGGAGGCAAGACATGGCTGAGGTATGGTCATGGCAGGGAGTAGGGAGATCCTGTTTGTCAACTGAGGGCTGTCCAATGCTGCTGGCTCCATAGTCAGTGGTCAGTTATCATGCTGCTGGATTGCTTCCATGCTTCTGGATCCTCTAATCTGCCATAACCAAGGTAAAAATAATTGGACTGAGTCCACACTTTTCACTTAAAGATGTATAGGAGCATGGGGTGGGGGCATCTGATTGGCTATGCCAAGTCATCTGGGCATACTTTAGCCTCTTGGGAGGAAAGAGGGGCTATCTGTGTTTCTTTGACTTTCCCAGCAAGCAGTGAACTCTGTCTCCTATCAATTCTGTGACTTGTCCAAATAAGAGGGGAGTTTAGATGCGGGGCAGCCCTGAATGAACCTTGTTTACATATCCTAGCTTTTGCATAGAAATATGCCTAAAAAGGAGCCAGGATAGCTGCATTTATGTGGAGCAGTGTTCAAACAGGCATGCTGTTGTACTAATGGCCATGAGTCTAATTGTGATACATTTATTTCTCTAAATCCACAGCCCTCCTGAACCTATTATGTACACCAAGTGAATTTGTCTGGCTTTGGGTTCATCTGATTCAAGCAGGAATGCTCACATGCAGGCTGACTTCTTTCTCACTTTGTGGCTTTGCAATTCAGAAGATGTAAAGAGGTTTTCCCTGGCTTTCAGCCTCCCTATCTATTTTGATCATGGAGGTTAATAATGCTGAAAAGCACTCAGAGTATATAAGGCTGTGGAGGAAATGAGAGCTCTATGTTTTATGGCTGGGACATGACTGGTAATGTATCTGCCAGGAAAGTTGCCATTCAGAATGCACCAATGAATATTGGATTCCATCAATTCTCAGCCACTTCTCCTGTCCCCTATCCCCCCCTCCCCTTGGCTTCTCACTTGGGAAGGGAGCATTCAGAGCCCAGAACTGAGCATGCGGGGGACTTCTTTCTTTGTAGGGCTCTGGTGGTGTCGGGCAGTGGTTTACCACTCTGGTTGCACAGTGAAATCACCTGGGAACTTTTACAAAGCTTGATGCCCAGGAGTCCCCCTAAATGAATTAAATTAGAATCTTTTGGGAGGGACTGAGTTGTCCGTATTATTTAAAGCGTTTTGATAGGCATAGAGGATTGAGAATCACTGTGTAGTGCAAGCTGCTAAGCTTGACATGAACTAGACTCACTTCAGAACAAACATAAGACAGTAGAAATGGAGACACACTCTCACAATCGCTTGCTTTCTTCTTCTCTCTCTCTCTCTTTTGGGGGGGTAGGGGTGGGGTGGGACTGAAGTAGTCATTCCTGAAAGAAGTAGTATGCAGCATAAGGGATGTAGGCTTCCATTCTAGTCTCCTAGCTGTGTGGTCCTGAGCAGGTTACTTGAATGCTCTGGCTTTAAACTTTCTTGCCTGTAGTAATTTCTGCCTCACAGTGACTTTGGGAAGGTTAACTAAGAAATTTCATTCCAATGTCTTAGTGTAGTACGTGGCACATAGTAAGGATTGCCTTATTGTTGTACAGTTCTTAGAGTTTTGAGAACATTTTTGTATCTTCTGTTCCACTAAATTTTAGGTACCATCCTTTGCCATAAGCTAGTCTCTGGAATTTATCTCCCCATTTTAGAGATGAAGGCAGAAAGTGTGGATTATGGAACAATAAGTTGGTGGGGGAGGTACAGTCAATGTTGGCTGTGAATGGTGTGTATTGGATTCGGCCTCAATGTGTTGAAATCACAAAAGTAACAATCTCCCAGTTTGTTCAAGCAACTCCTTGATGTTGAAAGTTTCCCTGTTGGTGCATTTTAGAGCCGAGCAGGGTGGTAGAAAGTAATTATATGCCATTTCTAGAACAAGAGTGAGAGTGAAGCTAAAAAGACCACATGTTATTTTGAGCTTGAATCAGTGACTTTGGGGTCACTTTGAGTGTATGTTTGTGTGCGTACATGCACACGTGCATATGTGAGTGTTATGGTCTAATATAAGCTTAAAAGAGAAGAAAATAAAAAATAGAAAGTCTAAGGGCAGTTGTCAAAGAGTAGCTAAAAGCTCAACCTTTAGATTCGGTCAGAGCTGGGTGATCTTACTAACTATTCCTTGAGAAAGTACCTAATTGGCTCTGACACTTGGTTTCCTCATCTGTAAATTAGGATAATAACAACACTTAATTTATAACATTTTCTGAAGGATTAAGTTAAGCAGAAGATGTTAAGCGCTTAGCTCAGCACATGGTGTGTGGTCAACTCACAATAAATGTTAGTGTAATCAGTCACTCAGTCAATCCACCAATTCACCAGTTGGTCAAAAAACTGGAATTCTGAGTCCGGGCACCTGGCCACTAGCCCCTGTGCTTCTTTGCATATAGTTTTGAGACCTCCATGATGTCAAATTAATCTATATCTGCAGTGGTTTCTCCATGTCATGGTAAAAATAAAAATTTAGCTTTGTTAACAACTTTCACTTTTCTTCTTCTTAAATGTTACTTGAGAGAAGTTAGAATGAAGTCATCCTTGTAGGAAGAAGGAAGATCGAAGGAGATTTACTGTTTAAACACAAATCTAACCTTCAAATGGCCTGAGGCCAGTCATTGTGTTTTAAGAGCTGTTTAGTCCACCTTTTGTATCTGCAGGTTTTGCATCTGTGTATTCAACCAATGGGCAGATCAGAAATTCAATGCATAGTTGGTTGAATCCATGGATGCAAAATCTGGGGATACAGAGGGCTGACTGAATTCACTGTACTTCGACACTTCATATCAGGGACTTGAGCATTTGGTACTTGTTGGGGCTCCTGGCACCAATCTCCTATGGATACCGAGGTACAAGTGTAGTTAAAAGTTTTCCTTCAATTTGGTCTTTCATCTCTTCAGTTAAGAAGCACATGCAATATATATGTGTACATTTGTGTATGTGTGTATGTGTATGTGTGTGTGTGTGTGTATCTAATGCAGTATTTATGGAGGGATGCAAGGTGATACTGACATACTGGTCATTTCCCTGCTTGCTAGATCTGCTGTTTTGTTCTCCCTGCTGCATGTCTGCTGGCCTGTGACTCTTCCATAAAAATGGCCTAATGGCTGACAACACTCTGTGGGATCAACTCCAAAATGTAATGTCTTTTGCACCAGCTTGCATGCCAGACAGTAACATCAGAGCTATCCTGAGAGTGGGAGGAAGAGAAGGCTGGCAGTGAATTATGAGCTGTCTCTCTGGAAAGGGTTAGTTTCAGGGTGAGCATTGGAGTCAGGGATGCATGAATAAAGGTGAGGGTCTTGGACTTAGCTTCCTCTGGACCTCATATCCTGGCATTGCCACCAGCTGTGGGGACAGACTGAAATACTTCTCTATCACCCAGATTTCTCATCTCTAACTCAGGAATAGTAATAGTGAAAGTCCTGTGTGAGGATTAAATGAGAGGATCCTTTTAAAGTGCTGACTGCAGTGCTAGGAACATAGAAAGTATTTTTCACTTTGACTAATTTTAGTATATTTATAAGATGATAATTTGTTCTTCATCTTCTGATACAGAATCAGAATAAGGGGGAGAGATCTAATATATACTGGCCATCTTTTATGTTTTGGAAACTTTATGTATTTCTTCAAGTACTCCCCAGAATATTATGTGATGGGAACAATTTAGTCCCATTGTGCAAATGAACAAATTGAGACTCAGGTGAAGCAATTTGTTTTGGGTCAACATAATTATAAGCTGTAGGCTCTAGATTTAAACTTGATATTCGTGACTGTAATGCCTATGCTTTTTCTACTTAATTGAGTAACATGTATTGAAAGAGATTAAAAAATGCAACCTGTCTTCTTAGATGTTTACTAAATCCAAGACACAACTGATGATTTTGTTAATCAGCTTGTTGTAGGGATCACATAGACCCAGCAGTTAACCAAGAAATTTTTCCTTCCCCTTGAGGTTAAACAGTGCAGCAAGGAATGTAGTAGAATCTCCCTCCCTCAGAATTCTTGAAAACAGGACAGGTAATCTGTCTCAGCCTATTCTATCACTACCCTTTGATGGGGAAATGGAAGAAAAACAGCCTTTTGGAATTTTTTTCCTCATCTCTGCAATATGTTGGCAAAATCTGGGAGTAGGCAAAATCTGGGAGTAACTTAGCATATAAAATAGTATTGTTGAAAGGAGTCAGTAGTAATAACTGACATTTGTACAAGTAGTCTAGAGCTTCCAGAGCCCCTTCATGTATATTTTCACCTGAAACTCACATCAATTAGAGGAAGAAGGATGAACAAGTATTACTATTTACTTTAGTTTTCACATGAAAAAACAAAGGCTTAAATAGAACTTACCTAGTATCCCAAGGGTAGTAAGTCACTGAATTCAAGGTTGAATCTGTCTAGTTCCAAAGCCAAAGCACTTGATCTAAGACCTCCCTACTCAAAGTGGGACTCCAGCACCAGCAGCCTGGGCTGCTCCCGGGAGCTTGTCAGGAATGCAGGATCATTCATCTCACGCCAGACCTGCTGGATCCAAATCTACAGTTTAGTAAAAACTGCCATGTGATTTGAATATTCTCTGAAATGAGCTGATTCTCGGGCAATACCACCTGCCACATTTGTAGCATTAGTATTAAGTATATTACTGAAAGGTCTTCCATGGTGGCTCATTGGTAAAGAATCCGCCTGCCAATGCAGGAGACATAGGTTCAGTCTCTTGGGTCAGGAAGATCCCTCGGAGAAGGAAATAGCAACCCACTCCAGTATTCTTGCCTGGGAAATCCCATGGACAGAGGAGCCTTGTGGGCTACCGCCTGAGGGCTCACGAAAGAGTCTACACAACTGAGCAACTGAACACCGCCACCACTATATTACTGAAAGCCCAGGTTGACATAAGTAAGAATACAGTTGTTGTTTAGTTGACCAGTCATGCCCAACTCTTTCCCACACCATGGATTGTAGCCTGCCAGGCTCCTTTTCATGGGATTTCCCAGAAAAGAATACTGGAGTGGATTGCTATTTCCTTCTCCCGGGGACTTTTCTGACCCACCGATTGAACCCGCATCTCCTGCCTTGGCAGGTGGGTTCTTTACCACTGAGCCACCAGGGCAGCCTAAGAATACCCTAGCCTCCTGCTTTTAAGTAGATAGGAATCGACTTGCTTTTAAGCATAAAGCAATCTTGTTTTTATTTCTCCTAGCTGGTGTCTTTGAGTCATGTTCTGGGGAGTCTGAAATGACGAAGTCAGGGTGAGGTAGTAGAAGTGACTGAAGCAGTGCTGCTTAATCAGATGGAGAGGGAGCCCCTGGGCACTGGGCAAGGAACCAGTTCAGGGCAGCACAGTCCACAGAGTCTTCTCCAGGTTTTACAGCAGTTATTTCTGGCTCATTTGGAGACAGAATGCACTGAGGCCAGAGGCCCTGAATGAGGGCACTCTCTTCCAACAGCATCAGTTCAGTTCAGTCGCTCAGTCGTGTCTGGCTCTTTGTGACCCAATGAACCACAGCACGCCAGGCCTCCCTGTCCATCACCAGCTCCTGGAGTCCACCCAAACTCATGTCCATTGAGTTGATGATGCTATCCAACTGTCTCATCCTCTGTCGTCCCCTTCTGCTCTTGCCCTCAATCTTTCCTAGCATCAGGGTCTTTTCAGGTGAGTCAGCTCTTCGCATCAGGTGGCCAAAGTATTGGAGTTTCAGCTTCAGCACCAGTCCTTCCAATGAACACCCAGGACTGATCTCCTTTAGGAGGGACTGGGTGGATCTCCTTGCAGTCCAAGGGACTCTCAAGAGTCTTCTCCAACACCATAGTTCAAAAGCATCAATTCTTCGGAGCTCAGCTTTCTTTATAGTCCAACTCTCACATCCATACATGACTACTGGAAAAATCATAGCCTTCACTAGATGGACTTTTGGTGACAAAGTAATGTCTCTGCTTTTTAATATGCTATCTAGGCTGGTCATAACTTTCTTTTCAAACAGAAAGCGTCTTTTAATTTCGTGGCTGCAGTCACCATCTGCAGTGATTTTAAAGCCCCCCAAAATAAAGTCTGACACTGTTTCCACTGTTTCCCCTTCTATTTGCCACGAAGTGATGGAACTGGATGCCATGATCTTAGTTTTTTTTTTTTTTTTTTCAGTTTTCTGAATACTAAGCTTTAAGCCAACTTTTTCACTCTCCTTTTTCACTTTCATCAAGAGGCTCTTTAGTTCCTCTTCACTTATTGCCATAAGGGTGGTGTAATATGCATATCTGAAGTTACTGATATTTCTCTCAGCAATCTTGATTCTAGCTTGTGATTCATCCAGCCCAGTGTTTCTCATGATGTACTCTGCATATAAGTTAAATAAGTAGGGTGACAATATACAGCCTTGAAGTATCCTTTTTCCTATTTGGAACCAGTCTGTTGTTCCATGTTCAGTTCTAACTGTTGCTTCCTGACCTGCATACAGGTTTCTCAAGAGGCAGGTCAGGTGGTCTGATATCCTCATCTCCTTCAGAATTTTCCACACTTTATTGTGATCCACATAGTAAAAAGGCTTTGGCATAGTCAATAAAGCAGTAATAGATGTTCTTCTGAAACTCTCTTGCTTTTCGATGATCCAGTAGATATTGGCAATTTGATCTCTGGTTCCTCTGCCTTTTCTAAAACCAGCTTGAACATCTGGAAGTTCACGGTTCATGTATTGCTGAAGCCTGGCTTGGAGAATTTTGAGCATTACTTTACTAGCGTGGGAGATGAGTGCAATTGTGTGATAGTTTGAGCATTCTTTGGCATTGCCTTTCTTGGAGATTGGAATGAAAACTGACCTTTTCCAGCCCTGTGGCCACTGCTGAGTTTTCCATATTTGCTGGCATATTGAGTGTAGCAGTTTCACAGCGTCATCTTTCAGGATTTGAAATAGCTCAGCTGGAATTCCATCACCTCCTCTAGCTTTGTTCGTAGTGATGCTTTGTAAGGCCCACTTGACTTCACATTCCAGGATGTCTGGCTCTAGGTGAGTGATCACACCATCGTGATTACGTGGGTCATGAAGATCTTTTTTATACAGTTCTTCTGTGTATTCTTGCCACCTCTTCTTAATCTCTTCTGCCTCTGTCAGGTCCCTACCGTTTCTGTCCTTTATTGAGCCCATCTTTGCATGAAATGGTCCCTTGGTATCTCTTATTTTCTTGAAGAGATCTCTAGTCTTTCCCATTCTGTTGTTTTCCTCTATTTCTTTGCATTGATCGCTGAGGAAGGTTTTCTTATCTCTCCTTGCTATTCTTTGGAACTCTGCATTCAGATGCTTATATCTTTCCTTTTCTCCTTTGCTTTTGACTTCTCTTCTTTTCATAGCTATTTGTAAGAGCTCCTCAGACAGCCATTTTGCTTTTTTTGCATTTTTTTTTTCTTGGGGATGGTCTTGATCCCTATCTCCTGTACAGTGTTATTAAACCTCTGTCCATAGTTCATCAAGCACTCTATCAGATCTAGTCCCTTAAATCTATTTCTCACTTCCACTGTATAATCATAAGGGATTTGATTTAGGTCATACCTGAATGGTCTAGTAGTTTTCCCCACTTTCTTCAATTTAAGTCTGAATTTGGCAATAAGGAGTTCATGTCTGAGCCACAGTCAGCTCCCGGTCTTGTTTTTGCTGATGCTATAGAGCTTCTCCATCTTTGGCTGCAAAGAATATAATCAATCTGATTTCGGTGTTGACCATCTGGTGATGTCCATGTGTAGAGTCTTCTCTTGTGTTGTTGGAGGAGGGTGCATCATTCAACCCTAACGAAGTCCCAGAGAGCCAGAGCAGGCTTCCCCTGCCCACTGCTGGGCTTCTTTTCTTTAAAGAGCTAACTGTGTTTCTAAGAAACGTGTGCTCTCCAGATTGTGCCCCTTAGCTACGCAGCACTGCCCCCACCTCTGGAGAAAGTGTTCAGAGAAGGCCAAGCGGCCTGCTGGGTTTTTGCCCTGACCAGCATGCTGTCTTCTTCCCACGATGCCTCCCCATCTTTTATAAGATGATGCTGTTAAGTAAAGAAGAGCATGCTATAGCACATTTTTTGCCCTGTTGTAAAAACAAGGAATTTATGAGCATGCCTTTTGAAAAGAGGGCCTGGGGAATCATTACAAAAAGCATAAAAGACTAATTTTCCCCATAAAGTAGCAGCAATAAATGTCCTGTAAATATGGGCCTCCACTGACTCCTTCTTCAAAAGCATATTTTTACCCCCAATCCAATAGAATCTATTTCATGTTTAAACAGAGTGAATGTCACAGACTTAGAGGCTATTCTTGTACCTGAGGTGAGGCAGTGTATAAGGCCAGGGGGAGTAACCCGGGAGGATACCAGTCAGCTCTGGCTGCCTCTAGTTGAGAAAAAGGGAGGGAGGAAGGAAGGAAGGAAGGAGAATGTGAACATGAAGAAGGAGAACCAGGAAAGGAACAGTGAAGGAAGTTGTCAGTGTGTGGAAGTCCAAAAAAATTCTCAGTGGTGAAGTGAAGTCATTGCCCCCTTAAACTCTGAGAATCTGGGAGAATTTTTTTCTGTGCTTATCAAGCATTAGGAAAAATGGTATTTTTGTAATATCTATATAGGAAAATTAAGCCCAGATTTACAGAGCTATAAGCTCTGTATATTACTTCATCTCCCAATTTGTATATGTGGCAAAGCATTGGAAACTGAAGGAGTTCTGGAAAACTGAAATTTTCACTTACTTTTGCATCGTCAGAAGATCAGCAAGCAGGTGCTGAGTTTGTAGAGTGTCAGCCAGGAAGGGGATCTTTTTGCTCTTCTGAGATGCTGAGAGATATGGAAGTGCTGGCAGCAGGTCCATGGGAAGGAGGCGCTGCTCATAGGATGTATCCCTCCTAAGTGGGTGCGGGTGGGGAGGGAAGGATGTGCCAGCTGGTGGCCAGGGAGAGGGAAGGAGCAATGTGTTCTTTCACTATCAGTAAGAGAATCTCTATCTACAGTAATAATGGGTTAAAAAAAGAGAGAGAGAAACAGATTTGGAAAGAATGTTCAAGATCATTATCTGTGCTATACCCAGAGAGCTATAAATATATCTTTGAGATTTTGCTTTCTGAAGATGGACAGTAAGGGTGATTAAGGAATTCCAGATTGGGAAGATCCAGGGAAAACAGAATCTGGATGGAAGTTATTGGTTGGGAGAAGTAGAAAAACATGCTGCTGTTGTCATCTCTCCAGGTTAAAAAATAGAAAGGAGAAAAAAATAGATAAGACCAAGGACTGAGGAGCCAGACAAACTGGGTTCAAATCTCAGTTCCACCACTGAGCAGTTGGGTAACCTTAGTAAAGATAATTTGATTGTGTCTTAGATTCCTCATTTGTAAAGTAGGGATAATAATAACATTGGTGTGAGAGTTAAAAGGATTTAATATTTGTAAATGACTTACAACAGTACGTGACACATAGTAACCTCACAGGTGGTTAAAGTTGGCTTCATATACATTTTGGCTGCTACGTTGTTATGTCTTATATAAATACTTGGCTTTGCATGCTATGCATCATTTCCAGGAGAGTGTGTTATAGTAGATGGGCTGTGTTCTTTTTCCCACATGTATTTTGGAGATATTGACACAGGATTGTGTTTATATATTTAATCAATGAAAAGCAAACATTTCTTAGGTGAACTTACTGATATAAGACTATGGGAAATCTGTCTCACCCATCCCCACTCTCTCATACTCTGGTGCTTTTAAGGTGACTTCACTTTAGATGACCGAGGATTAGGCATGTTCTAGTTCCTGGGTTTTCTAGTGACCATGCTTTAATTCCTGATGCTTGAATTTTGATCTCTTCTTCTTTTCCATTTTTGTAGTGTTCAAAACTGTGATCTCTCCTCTCATCAAAGTGTGCCTTAATTCATGGGTACATTTCTGGTTGCCTTGTGGGCTGTCACCTGCAGGACTCAGGCTTTCTCTTTCCATAGTGAGTACATGTCGTGGTCTCCTCACTCTCAGTCTCCATTTCTTTCATATTCTTCCTCCACGATATTCCCTCTCCCCCTACACTGGAGTCTGTGGTTGTCACAGGAGAAACCTCTGAGACATTTTATCTGAGAGTCATGTGATGCTGGAGAAGGGGTCCATACTAGGGCAGGGCAGGCAGATGCTGGGGCTTCTGTTTCCAGGACTGCCACACTCATATTTACATCTGGGTGAAGGATGGGAGAGATATCCTGCACTTCTGAATCCTGGGAAACAAGTCGCTGAGACATTCTCCACCAACCAGTCAGTTGTGAGTGTCTGCAAGTGCCTCAGACTGTCTTTTGGATTACAGGAGGTTAAAAACAACAGGTAGCAGGTATCCCTCAGCTATGAGAATGTAAACAGTTGTGAAATTAAGAATGAAGGAAAAAAAAAGGGAAAATCAAGGTCTGGATTACTAATCATGGTCTTTAGGAATAATAGAAGCTTAGAAATGGAGCCAGTCCTGGTGGTGTCAAAGATAAAGTGAGATTTGAGGATGAACTTGGTTTAGGTAGGGGTCTTGGGCAGGGAGGAGGAAGCATTCTAGGTGGACCGTGGAATGTAGGATGTGAGGAATGGTGTCCATGCTGGCCCCGAAGGCTCCAGGTAGGGATATGGGGATAATAATGGTGAAATCCACTTAGAGAATCCTAGTCCTTGTCTGTTTCCCAGGCAAATTCCTGTGCAATATCTGGCTGGAAATGGAATTGTCAGGTTAGAAATCATAGAACTTTGCTGAAGTAAGATCACACTTTGCCGAAGTAAGATCACACTTTGTCCACCTGAAAAACTGGAAGTTCTATGTCTACCCCCAGTGAAGTCAGGAGATTTTTTTTTCTGATACTTCTATTCTGGATTCATGGATTCTCTACCAAGAGGAACAATACTAATTGAACCATTCTTCAGATACCTGGGATCCCAGCCTCAGTTACCTGGCTCTGTGCCTCCATTTTCCTCCCATTTAATAACCGAGCATTCCTTTTGTTCTGTCTCAGTAACTCCCCCGGGGTCAGAATGTGAGCTCAGGTAGAGAATGTGCAAGACCTGTATCCACGCTCTGTCTTTCCTTCACTTACTTAAAAAGAAGATGGGTCCATCTGTTTGTAGACTATTGGAAATAATTAACATTTTTCTTTAGCTGGGAGAAAGCACTTGCTAATAGAGTAGGGTCTTTTTTTTTTTTTTTGAGACAAAATGAGAAATGCATACATTAGTTGGAATTTGTGCTTTATTATTAGCCATCATTTTCAGCTTCTCAGAGTGCTGTCACCCACCCCCGAGGACCCTTCATCAGGCTGATGTTGGCACCGATTCAGATTATATTAGTGTAAATTTGGGTTTTCCATTGCCTGCTGCTTAATAACTATCAGCGATTCTGTCCCCATAGTATCGTTAGCACCTTCTTCCTCCAGGTGCTGACTAGGGGCTGCAGAAAGCCCCCAAGCTTATAGCAATTTACACCTATTGACTCTCCCTGCAGCTAATTCATCTTCATGATCTGTCAAATTCTTCACTCAACTTCTTAACCCTTTCACTGCTCTGATGGAGTTAGCCTGTCCAGAGCCAATAGATTTTTGAACCTTATAATAAGATTAGGGAAGCAAGGGGCATTGGGATCACCTTGCTGACATTCTCTGCTTTCCAGCTGATAAACATGAAGGTCAGAGAGGTTAAGTGATTTGTCTGAAGTCACACAGGAAGGAGTAGAGTCAGAGTTGGACCTCGTCAGAGCAGACCTAGACCCCAGCTCTCCCTAATCCTCATTCCATGTTTTTCAACTGCCTTGACTGTAACTTGGAATCAAGAAGGGACCCCATGACCCAGTCAGCTTTGGAAGTGTGGTCCCTTGAGATGGAAATGCTGAAGCCATAGCACTGAGGGACGGTATCTAGGTTGAACAGTCACATTCTAATATAACTGAAAAAAAGGTCAAATCAAATGTTGCAGAAACTTTTATAATGTTGTAGCATGTGTTATCCTCAGAACACTGAATAAATATTAAATTTCTGTTGAGTATATTTATTCCTTGCCATTATGGATCTAATGGTCACTCTTGACTCTTTCCTCTTCTCCATATATTTGGACAGTCATTCATCCAGCTGAGCGTTGCTTCTTTAAAGTATCTCTCAAATTCCTTCTCTCGGTCCTGCTGTAAAATCTCTCTTCTGTTTCACATCCAATGGACTGCAGCAGCTTTCTAGCTAGTATCCCCAAGTCCTCCACTCTCAAGCCCCTGAATCTGTCTTCCATTGTCATCCCAGGGTCAAGGTCTAAACCTGATCCTGTCTTTGCTCAGAACATCTTACAGGTAATGACTTCTCACTTAGTGAATAGTCTCCAAACTGGGCTATACAGAGACTTGCCAAAGGGTACATGTGCATGAGTACATTTTAAGAAATCAATTTCCAGGTCTTCAATATCCAAATGAGCCTGCAAGCACAAGATTCATCTACTTCTAATAAATGAAAGGTTGGCTTTTCACCCATTCTAAATCTTACTTTGGAGCATTATCCTCAGATGTAAAAACGTCTGTATATCAGACAACAGGATAAATTGAAATACTGGTTTTTAGAAAAACTTGCTTTAATGATGAATCACTACCCCTTGATCCTCTTGAGCTTCCTGTTTATCCCGTCTTATACATCTCTCTGTTAAGAGTGGAGCTCAGATTTGGTTAGTGTTGGATTGGTCTAAATTCAGAGCAGCCAAAACAGTAAAAGTTTTAATGATGCCAACTCTTTTGGATGTAACTGAAATGTTTCAGGGACTATCACATTTTTCAAGATAATTATTAAAAAAAAAAAGGATAAATATTTTACATAATTTCCCTCAGATTCAGTGTGCTTTATCAACAAGGTATTTACAGTCTTTTATCAAATCATAAAATACAGTATTTGTTTCATAACCAATTCTCATCTTATTTCATTTTATAACCTGTTTAGCATTTTATATGTCCTTTTATATAAAAGAAGTAAACCTAAAAAAAAAAAAAAAAAGAAGTAAACCTATGATAAAAAAATTAAATATCTGTAAGGAGTAATGTAGTTTTTCCTCTCCTAACATCTTTATTATGAAAATATTTAAATATATAGAGAAAGTAAAGAATTATATAGTGAACACCCATATGTGCACTACTTTGATTCTTTTTACTTATAAAAGTTTTAATATATTTGGGGCTTCTCAGGTGGCACTAGTGGTCAAGAACCTGCCTGCCAGTGCAGGAGTTGCAGGAGATGTGGGTTTGATCCCTGGGTCGGGAAGATGCTCTGGAGGAGGGCATGGCAACCCCATCCAGTATTCTTGCCTAGAGAATCCCATGGACAGACGCCCACATGTGCACCACTTAGATTCTATAAAACGTTTAATGTGCTTGCCTTATCACGTATCTGTCCATCCATCTATGCATTCATCAGTCCATCGTGCGTTTTCAGTGCAATTCAAAGTGGAATTTGCTTAGTCATGTCCGATTCTTTGTGACCCCATGGACTGTAGCCTGCCAGGCTCCTCTCTCTGTGGAATTCTCCAGGCCAGAATACTGGAGTGGGTGGCCATTCCCTTCTCCAGGGTATCTTCCCAACCCAGGAATTGAACCAGGTCTCCTGCATTGCAGGCTGATCTTTTTACCAACTGAGCCACCTTTTAAAGTAAGTTGTAAATATTAGGCACATAGTTTTTCAGTTACTTTAGTGGTTATATGCATAGAAAAACTTTGAACACCACATATTATAGAAGAGAACCCAGGCTCCTCAACCTGGCTTTCGGGGGCCTCCATGGAGGGCAGGAAACTTTGGCAGATGGTGGTTTTTGTTGTGCTTTTCTTTTGTGCTTTGTCCTTGGCATTTGCTGCATCCAGTGCTCCAGTGATATGAGACCACTTAAAGTTCCCCTGCACTGAGCTGATTAATGCCTCCTGGTAGCAGAGACTGTTCTCTCTGCCTGGGGTCTCCTTCCTGCCTCTCAGCTTCCCTGCTTCACTTCTCTTATCCTTTTAAAACTCAGCCCAAGGGGCACCTCCTACATCCTAGATGCCAAAAAATGTTTATTGATCATGATATGGTAAAAATTCATTAAATTGCAAATCAGAAGGTCTTAGAGTAAAACTCTTTCCTCAAAATTCCCCTCAAATATTTTTTTCTGGGTTTCCCACATTTTATTTCGATGTATCTACTCTTTCCTTCCTATTGTCATGTAAGAACTCCCCATGGCTCGAATCCTCTGTGATTTATATTTGTATTCAACTATATATAATTTAATAATAAATAATAAGTACATTTATAAGTTATGTTCATATTTAATTTTATATAAATACATGCATTTAAATATATTAATATTTGTATTCAACTATATATAATTTAATAATAAATAATAAGTACATTTATAAGTTATGTTCATATTTAATTTTATATAAATATGTGCATTTAAATATATTAATATTTATATTCTTAGGTTCCTAGTCTTTTCAGGAGTGAAAGCCAAAGTCTGGGCCTGTTGGTATCCACTTCAAAGCTTATCTATTAGTTTATCTATTAAACAGAGGTAGAAATACCTGCTCTGCCTACTTCACGATGTTTTCTTAACGATCAAATATATGTGAAATAGTATTTCCAAGTGCTTTAGGAATAAGAAATGCTGCCTGAGTATAAGATATCTAGGTGTCTATATGTCACATCCAGGAAGAGGAGGCATTGCTGGTAAAGGTTAGAAGTCTGGGCAGTTTGGTTTTTTCAGCCTGTGCGGTAATTCTGATCACACCTCCTAACCCCCTTTTTTCTCTAAATTCTCCCACTTGTTAGCTCCTTCCTGTCTAATCCTAGTACCAGCTGAATCCAGTTTGAGAGCCCACCTGTGCCGTGACCCAGTATTGAGTGCGTGGAGAGCCTATGGAGGGGAGCATAGGGGACTCTGATGAGAACTAAATACAAGCCTCAGTGAGTTTCATAGGAAAGCTTCACTACATTTATCTCATGCAAAACCCAGTGAGAGTGATCCATTTCCTAGTGTCCATGTCTGTGCCTATTTCCCAGCCAGAGCAGAACAAAGATATGGCACTTCCTGGTATCCCTTGTACTAGGATTCACTCAGTATATGTGACAGAAACGTGAAGCAGCTGGTTGATGCAGGGAAGGCATTTGTTTTCTCACACAGCATGGAGGGAGGCGGCCAGGACTCCAGTTCAGTGGTGCAATCATTAGGAGTCAGCTTCCTTTTATTTCCCATTTTGCCAGCAGTTGCAGACACCGCATCCAGATAAGACAATATCCACAAGAGAAGAAAGAAACTGGTCTCTTTATTGGGTCACTTTTTTTAAAAAGTCGTTTATTTATTTATTTATAACTTTGCCTGTGCTGGGTCTTTGTTGCTGCAGGTAGCCTTTCTCTAGTTGCAGAGACCAGGCGCTACTCATTGCAGTGTGTGGGCTTCTTACTGTGGTGGGTTCTCTTATTGCCGGGCACAGACCCTAGGGTACTTGGGCAATGCATTTGGGCTTCAGTAATTTCAGCACACAGCTTAGAATTGCTGTTCATGGGCTCTAGAACTTGGGCTCAATCATTGTGGCACACAGGCTTAGTTGCTCCTTGGCATGTGGAATCTGCCTGGACCAGGGGTTGACCTGTGTCCCCTGCATTGGCAGGCAGACACTTATCTATTGCACCACCAGGGAAGTCCTCTTGGGTCCTTTCTGAAGATAAAGGAAACTTCAAACCTGTGGTGTTACTGGCCAGATTTGTTTCAGATGCTCCTTCCTGAACAAACCACTGGTAGGAGGAGGGCTGAGACTACCATGGAAGGCTGCATCCATCAGAACCCACCCTTGGGTGTGGCCAGCCGGTCTTACAACTCACAGCTACTTGAAGGCAAGTGTTGGAGAGGCAACCAACAGTATCACATGTACTCCTTCTGTCTAAACTAGCTAGTAACGTAAGGGAACTAGAGCAATACTTAAAAAGTAAGGATGATGCAAATAATTGGTGCAAACATGTTTGTTGATTTATTTTCTTCCCTCCTCCTTCCCTTTTCTTTATGATTGGGCATTCTGAACAATTATACTGTTTTAGTTACCAAAATACTAACCTGTGCAATTCCATCAACATATGTTACCCTTTCATTTTATCATCTTAAAATATTTCTCTTTTAAGTTGCTGTCTCAGAACACATGACTGTCTCCTCTGTACTTCCATTGTGCGGTTTAATAACACTAGCATACACTCCTTTTTGCAAAGCTGTTTCTGTAGGCATTTGCTTTCACAATAGAGAGTGAGCAAGCAGAGCTCAGGGGTTATCTCGTCTCATTTCTGTTCTGGGAGCACATTACCAGTGCTTCACACATAGCAGGTGCTTAATGCAGGGATGTTCATTTGAAGAAAAGGCTGACTCTATGGCCATGTGCACATGTGGTCAGGAAGTAGTCTCTTTACTCTCTTTTGAATGAATTTAGCAGCCATGACACTGATTCCTTCTAGATGCTCTCATCAAAGCAATTTTCAGTTAGCCTACAACCTGTCTAAGGATTAAAAGCCAAAAAATTAAAAGACTCTGTGATTTTGTTTGGCCTAAGGATAGATTATCTGCACTCAGCCCTTCCTAATGGTGGATCTGAACCAAATACGCTGGCCACAGTCCCAACATTTACGATAGACTCCTTCAGAGGCTGTAGCCTCCATTTTTTGATAAAGCTTTCCTTGAGATGGAAACAACTATTTTCTTTAGTTTGTGGGGGAGGGGTTGTTTACTTTTGCTACTTCTTTTTCCTCCTTGGTGCTCATGCAGGATGGCTGCTCTTGTACACCTTGAATGTTCAGTCTCCTAAGCAGGGCCCGTTAAGGAAGACTGTGCAGTCAGTCTTCATTTACCCAGGGATATAGACCCCAGTGGCCCATGGAGGACTCCCTGGCAGGACTCAGGGCATCGACACACTTCCATTTCTCTTTGTTTTAGCTTCTTCTCTTTTCTTTAGAGTTACCTGTGTAGTGACTTGTAGACACCTGACACATGAATGTCCTTTACAAGTGATAAATTGAAGGAATAATGGGCTCATGATGGAGCCCTGCCAGGTCAGAATGGACCTCTGAAAGCATGTATTCTCTTGTGGTCCTAAAAGTTTGCCAGTGCTTGTTGGGTCTGAAATGTGAAAAAGAAAGTTATTCATCATGTAGCTTCCTTCTCTCCATGGCTGGCCACCCCCATCACTTATCTGGGAGAGTAGGCAGAGTGGTTAGAAGAGGAGGAGGGATAGGGACATGTGGTCCCTGCTACTCTAGTATAATCTGCCCTGCGTGGAAACCATGCTACAAATAATGCTGAGGTTGACAGGTTAATTCAGGAAATTCTTAATCCATAAGATGCCTAGAGTCACAAAGTAGTCCATATTATATAGAACTATGTTTTGGAATGCTTTTGTGTAGAGTAATTTATTTGACTTTAGTAACACTGTATGCTGATATTACTATCCCTATTTTACAGATGAGGAATATCTTTAGCTTACAGTGTCTAGCACATCCCAAGTGCTCAATGCATGTTCATTGGATGAATACACAATCAATTGAAATAGTATGTTCAGTATCATACAATATGGTGGTAAAGCTGGGCCGTGAGGTCTTCTGAGTTTCAGGTTCAGCCCAGGGTTCTTTGCATCTCACTGTTTCTCAGGCTTGCCCATGGAAAGACTTCTATGTTGGAGGAACATCAGTCAATCAATTGTGTCTGAGAGCACAGCTTGAATTTGCCTAGTAAGAGAGTTCTTAAAGACTATATGGTTTATCGATTTAAAATAATATTTTTTTTTCCAGATAATTGTAGACATGCTGGTTGGAAAAAAACATCACAAACAATGCAAACTTATATAAAGTAACCTTATATAAAGGCTTAACTGCCTTTTACAGTTTCTGTGCATATCTGGGTTTTATTTTAAAGGTTCATGTAAATTTAGCCTTCTACTCCATACTCTCCTCTACGAGTTGCATTTCAAATGACTCAGCATCAGGTACAACTGATCCTAGGAAGACACCCTGGACCGTGGAGTCCCTGGTACATCGTGGCTTCCTAGTAGGTGCGGGGAGCTTCCTTGTTAGAGAGCAGTGGAATCTTGCCACGGGTCCTGCCTCTCAGGCCTGAGCCTGGTACTGACCGTAGTGAGTAATACTGTTCCTACTGGGCAATACATGCTTGTGTGTGTATTACTCGCTCAGTCATCTCCCAACTCATGTGACCCCCAGATAGTAGCTCGCCAGGCTCCTCTGTCCATGGGATTCTCCAGGCAAGAATACTGGAGTGGGTTGCCATTTCCTTCTCCAGGGGATCTTCCCAACCCAGGGATTGAACCCAGATCTCCTGCATTGCAGGCAGATTCTTGACCATCTGAGCCACCAGGGAAGCCCCGTGTTTGGTACTCAACAAATGAGGAGTATTTGGAGCCCTGGCTGGAGACTGTGTGCCTGGGAGATTATTGTTGATCTCAGGGTAGGTTAATTTTATTCTTAAGCTTTTTGTGAATCCCAGATTGCCTGAGCAGGCTATGAAATTCCTCCTTTTCCTCCCCGTGCCCCTCTGGCCACACCTGGAGAGATGTAGAGTGTGTTGGTGGTGCCTTGGGTTAGCTGCCACAACACCACCTGCTCGTGGCTATAAGAGCATCAGGCCACCATTCCAAGCAGTGATTCTTGATCAGACCTCTCCTTCTGCTCCTTTCAGTCAGTCTTGGTGGTTCCACCCTCATCTCTTCTGATCACAACTACCCATAAAAGGCAGCAGGTAAAGGTCTTCATCAGGAGCACTGAGGGTTACACTTTGTGTTCGCAGTCACACTTGTGTGATCCGAGAAATGAGCTTCACCCTCAAATTAGGAGATGGTGAAACAGCCGCTTCCTCCTTTCACCCTCACCTTGGTGTTACCTGCTTGGTCTGTGTGTCAGCTTCTGAGGATAGAACATGCATTTTCTCATTCTTCCTGTCCTCTCTTGTGTCATCCCACAAAGCTAGATAAACCAAGATGAATGGCTCTGATTTCATTGAGGGAGGAGATCACTCTCATTTAGATTGTGGAAGGGGTGGAGGAAGGGAAACAAAGGATCAGTTCGTGGGAAATAAACTGAGGAATGTCCCCTAATTCCCGACTCAAGAAGATAAGTATTGCACACAATGATGGAATTTTGGATAATCTTTCTGTTTATGTTCTTACACATTTCAGGAAATGGCCTATTTGTCTAGTCGTTGCCTCCCTATTGTGTCAGGCCCATCACCCAGGCATGACTTAGATGATTAAAAGTAGTGCATATACTAGGGCAACAATAATACAGCTCTTCTAAAAATATACATATGTCCATGGTGTCATTGCATTGGGAGCCAGGAAAATGAACTCTCCTCCCAAGAGAAATAAAAGGGAAGAACAATCAATGACACGATTATAACTCACTTTCCCCTTTTTCTTGTGCATTTTTAGGGTTTCTGGTAAATATTTTCCTTCTATGCACTGTCTTGGTACTTTTCATTAAGAAAAGCAGGTACTTGCTAGATTGTGGTCTTGTAATCAGGGGAGTATGATTTCCTCTGGTTTGTTTTATAAGAAGCTGTTTGAAGTGGTGAGAGCTTGGCTTTAAATTAAGTTATCACTGACAAGCATGAAAAAGTGTTTAATTAATGTAACGACCTTCTGCTAATAAGGGGAAATATGACCTGAGGTATGTTAGAAGACGCTACTTTAGCATACAGTGAATTCCTCTAGACAAGCTGGCCCGGAAATACTGATCATCACCGTTGCTGTGTGAGACACTGGGTTTATGTTAAGGATTTTATAATATTTAAGTTTGTAACTCACCTTGTGAAAGGCATGTTTTTGTTTTTTTCTTTCTCACTTTACACATTTGGATACTGAGGCTTTGGTCAGTTCAGTGACTTGCCGCATGTCACAGAGCTTGAATTCTGCACTCAAGTCTGCCAGCTGTTCTCATTATACTACATAAAAGGGCAAGTGTTAATCTTGGTATTTGTGATAAAACTAAACATATACAGGTGAGTCTTATATGATGTAACTTGAAGATTCACAGGATTCATGCTCCAAAATAGCATCTCTGTCAGTTCCAAGTCCTACTATTTGACTTTTATTCCTCTGAATTAAATGCTAACTCTTGAAAATACCTAGAGGAAAAACATGTACTTAGACTGTGATGTTTTAAGGTTTGACGCTCAATGTTTTTCTAAGGCCAGTGCATATGTCCCAAATCTAGAGAAAATAGTAGCTGCTAGTAGGCGGAGATAGGGCTGGTGGAAGTGGGATGGTAGTAGGCAAAGCCACCAGTGAGAAGCGGGGAGAGGGGGCAGGACCAGTCACCATGTCACTTTTCTTAACCACTGAAAGTCTCAGTAAATCGATAAAATAAAACTTGAAGGTAGTAGTTTCACAAATTGCCAGGAGCTCAGAGTCCAAACCTCAAGTACGCATCTGAAATGCTGGCAGGGAGAGGTGAGAGTGAATCACGCTGGGGGATTGGACTCCGCCTTTGTGAGGGGAGGGGGCAGGAGTGGCAGAGGGATGAACTCACCCATTTCCTGAAGCCCACTTCCAAAGTCCCCCTTATTGCTTCTGTCACCAGCATCCTTCCAGTCATATTTAGGCCCAGAGTGTCCTTTATTTTTTATTTCTCCTGGCCTATTGACCCTACCTTTTTCCAACACACATACACACACACACACACACACACACACAAAACACTTCCTTCTTTACTGGTGTTGTTTCAGGACTGCTTAGGATCTTGCACAACTGATTGTGATGGCTTTCTTCAGATTTTCTAATAAATATTTAGCACTAAAGTGTCTGTAGGTGGCAGTCTTAGCTCTGATCACGACTGTCCCAGCAGGAATTTAAGCTGGGCTGTGAAGAAAGTTCAGTTGGAAGGCTAATTTGCCCTAGGACACGGGCTTCCCTGGTGGCTCAGATGGAACTCTTAAGTACGGTTCAGTATCCTCTTGGCACCTAAAGATGGGGCCGGGTCTCATCAACCTGCCATATTCATTCAGTCTAAATCCCCCTACCCAATCTCATTCACCAGTATAGCCTCTTCACTCCCAGTTTCTCAGCCATCTTAGCAGTTGTGCATTACTGTGGTCTGAATGTAGGGCCTCCCCTATTCAGCTGCTCTCTGGTAGAAATCCTGAGTGTTACACTGCTGTGCCCTGGGGTTGTGGCTTCCCAAGAAACTCCTGTAGCTGGGGCACAATCCGCTGGATGCACCCTCCTCCTTGAGAGAGAAAGTTGAGTGAGCACAATCGCTATGAATCCATACCCTGACACCATTGGTGACTTGGTGGTGTTTCAGACCAAACCTTGGGGGAGAGTAGCTTGCTACCTCCCCTCTCACAGCAAACAAGCAGACAGCAGCAGGATGCCTCAGACAGGAGAGGGCAGCCCCTCCATTCTCTCGGCTGCATTTGTGGTGCATATAGAGGCATGGAATGCTGTGAATGTTCTGACAAGGACCAAGGACATTAATAGGTGCAAACCTGGTTGCCGCCTGTGGTACCAGTTTAGAAGGAAGGCTCCCAATAGGCTGGGTCATTAAAGAAAGTCAGTTGTTCTTTTCTTGCTTGAGTCTTAACCTCTGTTTGGGGAGAAAGCTTACTACATTCTGCCCAGACCAGATTGGCCCCATTGTTGAGAACAGGTTTATGCTTTGGTTTATCTAGTTGTTCAGATTATCCAGTTTTTTTTTTTCTTTAAACTTGGTGTTTATAGGAGACCAATGACAATGGGTGTAGCTTAGACCCCCAGCTCTGCTTCTGTGGTCCTAGAAGGCCTGAGGATGGCTGTAACAGTTTATGATCTGCCTGCAGCCCAGAGCCCAGTTCTGGAGGAAGTGACTGGAATGCTGAGCAAGATGAGGGATAATAAGAGAGAGTCTTGTTCAATGTAGAAAAAAAATGGACATTGCTTCTCCATACCTTCTACTCTTCTGATTTCTTTATTTCAGCTTAAGCTACCAGCATATCCCCAAGGCTAAAAATCTGAATTTCCTGCATCCTTTGTTACCCTTCATCTTTCATATCCAATCAGCAGCCACATCTTACCAGTTTTACTTGGTCCTGTATGTTTTAGTTGAGTCTGCACTTCTACACATACACATGCTCACACACACATACACACACTCACACACATATACACACACACACAGGCTCTATATCTTTTCATTCTCCATCATCACCACTCTAACTTAGGCCTTAATTAAATGACTTTCCCATCTCAAATATCTCTTTTTGAGAGATAAAAAGAGCCATTCACTACTCATGGCAGCCACTAGAAGGCTGATGGTCTGATCAGGTTACTTAGCTCCTCATAAATCTTCAGTGGTTACTTACTGGATGATTAATCTCAGACTCATTACTTAAGGACTGTATGCTCTCTGAGGGAAGAACCGTATTTAATTCATATGTTTTCTTTCAGGTGCCTAGGACCCCCAAGTGTTTACCAATTTGAATTGAAGTGAATAGAATAAAAGGTCTCTAATGTAGCCTCCTAATCTGGTGGTTTAGCTTCACTCACTATAGCAGATATGGTCAGTGGCTCACCCCAGAGGATTGCTGGCATCTCCAGTAGACCATCAGAGAAGGCAATGGCATCCCACTGCAGTATTCTTACCTGGAAAATCCCATGGACGAACAAGCCTGGTGGGCTGCAGTCCATGGGGTCGCTAAGAGTTGGACATGGCTGAGCGACTTCCCTTTCACTTTTCTCTTTCCTGCATTGGAGAAGGAAATGGCAACCCACTCCAGTGTTCTTGCCTGGAGAATCCCAGGGACAGGGGAGCCTGGTGGGCTGCCGTCTATGATGTCGCACAGAGTCGGACATGACTGAAGCGACTTAGCAGCAGCAGCAGCAGCCAGCAGACCATTCTCTGTACACTTGGAAGGCTTCTTGCCTCAAGTAGCTATGTCTCCTTGTCTGAGGGCTTTCTCTAGCTGCAGGAGCCTGTGCTGGAAGTGCTGTGGAGTTAACATCTCTGAAGCAGCAACCTTCAACCACTGATCGGTAAGAGTTGGTTGGTAATGACCCCAACTCCCTTGTCCTTCCTTGGGGAGGACAAATCTGAACTGTGTTCTGTGCAGTCTTTCATTTGGTGTCTAGTGGGACCATGTTTCATTTGCCCATGGTGGCAACCATTAACTCACCCTTCATTGGCTTTCCCTTCTTGCCTTGCTGATTTCACTACTTCCTCTCTTTGGTTTCCTGGGATCACTCCAAAACAAGCTCTATGAACCCAGTTCTTATCTCAGGTCTGAATTTAGGGGAACTGAAGGGAATGACAACCCACACCAGTATTCTTGCTTGGAGAATTCCATGGACAGAAGAGCTTGGTGGACTACAGTCTGTGGGGCTGCAAAGAGTTGGAGATAACTGAGTGACCAACATAAGCTTCCTTCACAACTCTAGCCTCACACAGTGGGCTGCAAATTTGTCTGGGTAAATCCTGTGCTTTTCCACCTCTGTCTCAGTTGTGCTCTCTGCCTGGAACATCCTCCTTTCTGTGGATGAAAGTTCCATTTATTTTTTAAGACCTCACAATTTATACTACTCCTAGTATATGAAATATATCCTCCCTTACATGATAATCTTTATGAATTTTCTTTATCTCTTCTACTGGAATCCTCAGCTCATTGAGGATATGTTGTTTTTATCTTTGCATCCATCATAGTGCCTGACACTCATAGATGCTCAGTAAACGTATGTTGATGAATCCTCAAGTTGATGGTCAGGGATGAAAGTCTTTCAGTCTCCACATGTCTGATTGTTTACTGCCTGACACACTAAAGCTAGAGCATTTCTAATGTCCAAGACTCCAGTGGATCACAGTCTGATTTTCATTCAGTTGGTTTAAGGATTCCAAGCATTTACTGAGTGCTCCTGCTCTGCACTTCTAAAGGCAGAGCAGCAGAATCTTGATTATTTTTTCAGGCTTGGAATCAAGTAATCACTATACTTGCTGTGTTGGCCCCAGCCCCTCCTGTTATAGTGGGAGCTGACCTATAGCAAATGTATTTTTAGTGATCTCAGAGCAAATTACAACCCCATCATTCAGCTGCAATTCATTCTTACCATCTTAAGTGAACTAGAGTGATTACTGGGGGTACTCCAGAAGGAAAGCTAAGTAGGGTTAGATAGAAAGGGCTGATGGAATGTGTATGGCCTGCATGTGTCATGACCCAAGGGGTTTTCATCAAACATACTGACTTCCCTGCTGAGAACTCAGATCACTGAGATAGCCCAAAGACTGGTTACCAAGACTGCTGGGCTGCAGCATCAGAGAAACTCTTGCTGGGAATAAATGCTTTATTTGGGGCCTTCCTTTCAGTCTGAGTTGCATTATTACAAAGGGATGACTGAAGGTCAGACCATGGGGTGAGCAGTCAGAACACAGCACCTAACTGTTGACAAGGTCCTAGATCCCTCAAGTTGGGGGTGGGAGATGAACTTTTTTCCTTGACAACCTGTCTCCTACTTTTGGTGTCTTTCATGTACATGAAATGAGAGAGTGCGTATGTCTGTGTATGTATGTGTTCAAGCTGGTGTATGACCCTAAAGCCTCTTGAGACATGATAGAATTCTAATTCTCAAATTTCCTCAAGAGAAATAGTATGTCTATAGTGATTTTTGTTCACATGTCTACATACCAGAGCCAAGGATAGACACCGTTTTATTTTTCCTTGATCATATTTACTATTTAAAAAAAAATGTTTTCACTCTTGCTCACATTTATATGCTTCTTGGGAAGTAAAAAATTGATTATCAGCAAGATGGAAGTTCCATTTCTTCCATCTAGATCAGGACCATGTAACCATGAAGTAGCCTTTATTTTAGAATCATGGGCCTTTCCCCTTTTTCTTGAATATTTATGGTTTGTAAGATCCAGTTTTTGGATTGTAGTCTATGCAACCCCTAGCTTTGTATCTTTTTACCCCTAGCTTTGTTGAGATATAACTGACATATAACTTGGTATAATCTTTAGTTGAATAGTATGATGATTTGATATGTGTATGTAATGCAAAATGATTACCACAGTGAGGTTAGTTACTACATCTGTTACCTCACATAGTTACAATTATTTTGTGTGAGAACTTTTAAATTTAGCAACTTTCAAGTATGTAATGCAATATTATTAACTATGGTAGTCATGCTGTACTTTAGATCCCTAGAATTTATTTATTTTATAATTCTGTACCCTTGACCTACATCTCCTCATTTCCCCTAGACCCGTCAATGGTAACCACCACTCCACTCTGTTTTTATGTGTTTGGCTCTTCTTAGATTCTACATATAAGTGATATCATACAATATTTGTCTTTCTGTGTCTGACTTAGCATAATGCCGTTTCATCCACACTGTTGCAAATGACAGTATTTCCTTCTTTCTCATGACTGAAAAATAATCCATTGTATGTATATGCCACATTCTCTTTTTTAACTGAAGAATAGTTGATTTCCAGTATTATTGCAATCTTAGTTTCAGTATAATACCCCCTAGGCCCATCCATGTTATTGCAAATGGCAGAATTTCAGTTTTTAGATGAGTAATATTCATGTGCCATGTTTTCCTTATCCATTTATCTGTGGTGGGTGCTGAGGCTGTTTCCGTGTTTTGGCTATTGTAACTAATGCTGTAGTGAACAGAAGGGTGAATGTATTTTTTTGAGATAGTGATTTTATTTTCTTTGGATATACACCCAGAAGTGGAATTGCTGAGTCATATGGTAGCTCTAGTTTTCATTTTTTGAGGAGCCTCTATACTGTACCAGTTTACACTTTCATTAGCAGTGCACAAGGGCTTCCTTTTTCCTGCATCCTCGCCAGCACTTTTGTTATCCCTTGTCTTTTTGAATAATTGCCATTCTAATAGTTCTGAGGTGATATCTCACTGTGTTTTAACTTTCATTCCTCTGCTGTTTAGTGAAGTTGAGCCCCTTTCATTGTACTTGTTGGCCATTTGAATATATTCTTTGGAAAAATGTCTTTCTAGGTCCTCTGCCTGCTTTTTTTGTTTGTTTGTTTGTTTTTCCCCAAACTTTAAACTTTTATTTTGTATTGGAGTATAGCTGATTAACAGTGTTGTGACAGTTTCAGCTGAACAGTAAAGGGACTCAGTCATACCTACACATGTATCCATTTGTTCCTCAAGCCACCCTCCCTTGAAAGCTGACCTATAACATTGAACAGATTTCCATGTGCTATAAAGTAGGTCTTTGTTGGTTATTCATTTTAAATGTTGCAGTGTGTGCATGACGTTCCCAAAGTCCCTAACTATCCCTCCCTGCCAGCAACCATAAGTTCGTTTTCTAAGTCTGTGAGTCTCTTTCTGTTTTCTAAGTATGACATTTCTCTTTCTCTGACTTATTTCACTCAGTATGACACTCTCTAGGTCCATCCATGTTGCTGCAAATGGCATTATTTAATTCTTTTTAATGGCTGGATCCTCTGCCTGCTTTTTAATTGGATTATTTGTGGGATTTCTTGTTCTGTTGAGTTGTATGATTTCTTTATATATTTATGTTATCAACCCCTTAGCACATATGTAACTTGCAAATACTTTTTTCCCATTTGATAAGTTACCTTTTCATTTTGTTAATTTTTTTTAAGCTATGCAGAAGCTTCTTAGTTTGATATAGTCCCTCATACTTATTTTTGCTTTTGTTGCCAAATCTGAAAAATCATTGCCAAGACTGATGTCAGGGAGATTACCATCTTTTTTCCTTATAGGAGGTTTCAGGTTTTACATTCAGGTCTCTATTTTAAGTTAATTTTTATGTATGGTATACAGTAGTGGTCAAATTTCATCCTTTTGCATGTGGCTCTCTAGTTTTCCTAATATCGTTTATGGAACAGATCATTCTTTTCCTATTGTATATTCTTGGCTCTTTGGTTGTAAATTTATTGACCATATGAGTGGGTTTATTTCTGAGCTCTTTATTCTATTCTGTTGATCTGTGCATCAGTTTTTAACGTCAATACTATACTGTTTTGGATTACTGTAGCTTTGTAATATAGTTTGAATTTAGGAAGCATGGTGCCTTAAGCTTTGTTTTTTTTCCTTAGGATTGCTTTGGCTGTTTGAGGTCTTTTGTGGTTCCATACAAATTTTAGCATTGTTTTTTCTATTTCTGTAAAAAATGCTGTTGGACTTGATAAAGATTGTGTTGAATCTGTAGGTTACTTTGGGGAGTATGGGCATTTTAACAATGTTAAATCTTCCAATCTATAAGCCCAAGATATTCTTCCAAATATTTGTTTCTTCAATATCTTTCATTAATGTCTTATAGTTTTGAGTACACAGGTCTTTTATCTCCTTGGTTATATTTATTATTAAGTATTTCCTTGATATTGATGCTGTTTAGATGGGGTTATGTTTTTTTCCAGAAAATTTGTTCCTAGCATATGTTTTTGGATGTTGATTTTGTGTCCTGCACCTTTATGAAATTTCTTTCTAAGTTCTAACAGTTTTTTTTTTTTTTTGGTGAAAACTTTAGAATTTCCTACATATAGTATGCTGTCACCTGCAAACAGAGGTAATTTTACTTCTTCCCTTATGATTCAATGCCTTTAATTTCTTTTTCTTGCCTTGTTGTTCTGGGTAGGATTTCCAGTACTATGTTGAATACGAATGGTGAGAGTGGGCACCCATGTCTTGTTCCTAATCCTAGGAAATGCTTTCAGCCTTTCACCATTAAATATGATATTAGCTAAGGATTTGTCACGTAAGGTCTTCATTTTGTTGACGTATTTTTTTCTGTACATAATTTGCTGAAAAATTTTTTCACGAATGGATGTTGAATTTTATCAAATGCTTTACCTGCATCTATTAAGATAATCCTGTGATTTTTATCTCTGTTCTATTAGTGTGATATGTCACTTATTTATTTTAGTATGTTGAACCACCCTTGCATTACAGTTCATGGCATATGATCCTTTTAATGTGCTTTTGAATTTCGGTTATTAGTGTTGTTGAGAATTTTTGCATGTATATTCATCAGGGATATTGGTCTGTGGTTTTCTTTTCTTGTAGTTCCCTTATCTGGCTATGGGATGAGTAATGCCAGCCTCAGGAAATGAGTTCGGAAGTATTTCCTCCTTTTCAGCTGTTTGGAAGAATTTGAGAACTGGCATTAATTCTTCTCTTATTGTTTGGTGGAATTCACCAGTGAGAGCATCTGGTTCTGGCCTTTCTTTGTTATTGATGGCTAATTCAATCTCCTTACTTGTTATTGGTCTGTTCTTATTTTCTATTTCTTTTTGATTTAGTCCTGTAGATTGCATGTTTCTAGGAATTACTCATTTCTTCTAGATTGTCCAATTTGTTAGTATATAGTTACTTATAGTAGTCTCTTATAATTCTTTAAAATTATGAACAATTTCAAATTCTTGTTTTAAAAGTTAAGTGTCCCTTTTCATCTAAAATTGTATTTATTTGGCTTTTGTTTTATTTGTTTAGTATAGCTAATGGTTTGTCAATTTTGTTTATCTTTTCAAAGAACTAACTCTTGGTTTTGTTAATCGTTCTATTGTTTTCTGATTCTCTATTTATGCTTTCCTCTTTATTACTTTCCTTCTTCTGCTTGATGCTTAGTGAATACTAGCTCTATTCTTATTCTGTGTTGGCATAAGGGAGACAAAACCTTAGTAACACATGACTATGTTCCAAAATCCTGGAAAATTTTGAGTCATTTGAGCATTAACCTTTTCTAAAAATTTCAAAGAAATAGCCTTATAGAATTAAATAATAAAATACCATGTTACAACCACAAGATGATGTTTCAGTGTCCAAAACTAGCAGAGGGTGAAATGTTGAAATTTGTAACAGGATTTTTTTTTTTAATTGATACAAGAATCCAATGTATTTTTATTATTTAAAGTATTTATTCGTTTTTGTGCTGGGTCTTCATTGCTTCACAAGGCTTTCTCTAGTCACAGTGAATGGGGGCTACTCTCTGTTTCTGTGCACGGGTTTCTCATCGCAGTAGCTTCTCTTGTTGCAGAGCACAGGCTCAGTAGTAGTACTGGGCTTCAGTAGCTGCAGCATGCAGCCTCGTTGTGACTATCTGTCTCTAGAGCGCAGGCTCAGCAGTTGTGGGGCACATCCTTTAGTTGCATGTGGGATCTTCCTGGACCAGGGATTGAACCCAGAGTCCATTGCATTGGCAGGCAAATTCTTTGTGTGTGTGTGTGTGTGAAGTGGGCATGTTCAGCCTTTATTATAAAGTGAGGCTGGCTGTGAAAGGGCCCCTTGACAGAGTAAGCACCTCAGAGCCCACTCCAGCCCCCCTGCCCCCGAGATCCTAACCTGCTCTCAGGCCCATAGGCTCAGGGCCAACCCCCACACTGGCAAGGCCCCTTCCTCACCGCAGACTCCAGGGCTCCATCCGTGGTCTGCTGTCACCTGGGGGCTTGTTCCCTGGTGTGTGGCCCCTCGGGCAAGGCTGGCCTCACACGGGTGGGTTCACTCTCCCGACCCCCCTGGCGGGCTGGTATCAGCAGAAGTCATGGGTGGCACTTTCTGCCCGCTGTTGATTCTGCCAGGCCAGCCCTGAGGTCCTGCCTGGGGGCTGCTGGCTTGGAATTCATGACCCTTGCTGCCTTAAGGGTTCAGCAGATGATGGTGAACAGGAGTGGAGAGCCTGGCAGCTGAGATGCCTTGGGCCCAGTGGTAACCACAGCAAGACACTTCGGCTGTTCTCTCCATGGTTCACAGAGCTGAGCTCCAGGAGCTGGGCCTGCACTCTAGGGAGGCACCTTATGTTAGGCAGTTTGACATTGCCCAACAGATCTCAAATGCTCAGTTCTCATTTTGTTTTTGCCTTTCTTTTTAGATAATTTCTGTTGACCTGTATTCAAGTACACCGAGTCTTTCCTGTGCTGTGTTTTGTCTCTGCTATTTACCCTTCAGAACAAGTTCTTCATTTCTGTGTCAGTGCTTTTTCATTTCTGTTTTTTCCATTTGATTCCTTTATATGATCTCCATCTCTCTGATAATATTCCCAGTTTTCAGTACCTTATATCTTCACATTTCTTCCTAGGTTCTTTTAAATAAAAATCATATCTGTTTTAAAGTTCTTTCTTCATATTTCCAATCTAGTTTATTTTGGAACCTCTATTGACTAGTTCCTTCTACTTCCTTCTATTGACTATTTTCTCCTCTAACCATGGGTCACATTTTTTCCCTTGTTTATATGCCTTATGATCTTTGGTAATATGCTGGATATTGTGTGCAGAAGAAGAAGCTTAATGAAATAAAATGCATGCATGCTAGTTTGCTTTAGTTATGTCCATCTCTTTGAGATCTCCATGGGCTGTAGCCTGCCAGGTTCCTCTGTCCATGGGGATTCTCCAAGAAATAATACTGGAGTCAGTTGCCATTCCCTCCTCCAGGGAATCTTCCTGAACCAGGGATTGAACCTACATCTCTTATGTCTCCCATCCATGGGATTTTCCAGGCAAGAATACTGTATCCTGCCAGGCTCCTCTGTCCATGGGATATTCCAGGGAAGAATACTGGAGTGGGTTGCCATTTTCTTCTCCCGGGGATGTTCCCAACCCCCAGGGATCAAGCTTAGGTCTCCCACATTGCAGGCAGACTCTTTAACCTCTGAGCCACCAGAGAATTCCCCTGTATCGGCAGGTGGGTTCTTTACCACTAGCGCCACATGAGAATAAAATAATATTTACCCAGAAAAGGGCATGTCGCTTCTTCTGTCAGATTTCTAGTATAGGCAGCTGAATCAGTCTATTCTGTATATGTGCAGGGTCTGGGCTTTGTTGTAACTTTAGTAAAACTAAGTTTCTATTTCAGTGTTGAGTTCAGGGCTAGGACTTTCCCCTTATCAGCTATTGAGGCCTTAGTGTCAGGGTCTAGAAATTTCTCTGCTTTAGAAAACAGTCACTGAATTTATGAACTGTGTTTGATTTCTATGCTTTACTGCCTAGATGCCAGACTTTTGGGTCACCAGATAATTCTCTTTGCTCTTCAGTCCCATTCCTGGCTTTCTCAACTCTAGGACATCTTTCTTTTTTTCCTGACCTGTCCCTAGCATTAGGGGGACAGTGTCAGTGTACTAGATGAAGGCCTGGATTGCTTCCTGAAACATCTTGAAGGATCTCTGTCAGCTTTCCTGCCTGTTTCTAGACTTCAGTAAGCTACTACTGTGGACTTAAAAAAGTCCCACAAGACTCAAATAGGATTCATCTCAGCTCTACTTCTCTGTCCTCTGCTGTCTGTAAAACCTCTGCCTTCAAGAAAGCTGATAGAAGAGAGTTGATAGATTGGTATGGACTCTCTATGAGTGAGGATTTTAACTTTTCATGTAGCTCACAAACAGCCATTAAACATTTGTTAAAAACACAACTTGTGTCTCTCACTCCCATCTAAGATGGCTTCCTTTTCCTCCTGACTTTGTCAAAGGTGAGAGTAGCTATATGTCTTTTCTGGAAAACACTATCACTTTCTGGAATTTAGTTCATTTAACTTTACCTGCCCACCCCGCCCCCCGCCATTTTCACTTCTTTGGTGGATTTTTAAAAGCCCTGCATTTGTCGCTTCTCTGATTTGTTCTTGTTATAGTGAGAACTGCACTGTTTTCACTTTCTGTGTTTTAATTGGAGACCAAATGTGAATATTATTCTGGTCTGTAATTGTATCATGGTTTATTTAGCCATTCTTGAGGAACTGAGCATTTAGAAGTATTCTAATTTTTCATTATATTAAAAAACTTTGCAAAAAGCACCTCAGTTTATATATTGTAGTCTCTGTTCTTAAATGTTTTCTTAGCATTGATTCCTATTAATGGTGACTGGAAGGGGAAAGAGGGGGCACATCTGACGTGCTGGTAGTGTTTCGTTTCTGAATCAGTATGCTGGCCACACTAGTGTGTTTATTCTCTGAACATTTCTTGTACTCTATGCTTATGATTTGTTTTCTCTGTTAGACTTCAATAAAAATTTACATTAAATGTTACTGGTTGAAATTTTTTTGTACACTTGTGTTCCTTCTGAGAATTATCTATTAATATTTCATGAGTTGGTCATTTAGACTAAATCACTCAACTCTTCAATACTTCATTTTCCGCATCTATGAAATAGGACAGTAAACTTCATCACATACTTATGTGAATGAAATGAGATAAAACACTTGAAAATAGTTTGACAACTTGGAAGTTGTATACAAATGTAGGGAACATTTTTGTACTTAGTTGTACATCAATTTGATTCACATTCAATTCTGGGTAACATGGAATATTTGAGAAAGGATGAGTGTGTATAGAGGGCACTAATCTATGAAATTTGGGAAAATCCTTAATGAAATAGTCTTGGCTCTTGGCATAATATTGCAGTCTTTGAAATTTGCATTTGTTATCTTTTCTATCCAGATTACTCTGCCTCTGCTCTTCACTGTCCCCCTGCTCTTAATCTTGAGGCGAGAGGGGTCAGTTTGGGACAGTGGCTGCTCTGACTTTTGATTTTAAAGTGCCACCATTTTGTTTATCATGAGTTTGTTTGCTCCTTGGAAAAATGATAGCTTCACTTGCCTCACTCATATTGGTTATTGGGTTAAAATGAGTATAAACAGCAAAATCTTGGTAAAAGGGGACATATAAAAGTAGGTTAACCTTTCCTATTGGATGCTCATTTGTAAGAGAGCAGATTAGAATGAGTCAACTCAAGTGAAAATAGCAGGTAATACATTTGACACATCTTAGACCTTCAGAGCATGGAAATGGTCTTTTCTTTTTTCCAAGGATCAGGCTTGCTTTTGTGTCATTGGAACTATACCTCTTTAGAGCTCTTTCCCTAACCTGTCTGTTCTAAAATGATTTCCTGCTGGTTAACCAACCACAGAGGAGGGGCATGGCAGAGGGGGCCTGGCAGTGCACCCTGCAGGGAAGGACTATATTCTCCAAGCTGGTCAAGTACTTTGGAGCACACTCTTCAGAATTTATAGTGCTGAGTTAAAGTGTTATTACTGCAAACTTGAGCAAAGTGTAGCCTAATCACACTTTATAAAGGAAAGGGGAAAAGAAGGCTGCAATTCACTGCTAAAAAATCGATGGTGTTTTCCTTGAATGACACTCTTTTCTTGCCATGCCTCTTCTTGACTTTACCTTCTCAGGGGCTGCCAATGACCTTATCAAATGTTGGTATCTTTGCACTGGAAATATATTTTAAATGATCTCTAGGCCAGACCCCTGCACATCTTCTGTCTCTAGTAATGGAGATGATATAGCCTCCATTTGGGAGCTTGACAATGCTAATCAACCTTTCAACACTTAAACCGCTTCTCAGAATCATAAACCAGAAGAATTAGAAAGAAACTCTAAGATGATCTAGTTCAGTGTCCTCATCCTCTGGATGCCGTACTGGAAGCTCAGAGAGGTTAGGTTACTGATCCGGTGCCTCTGGGTTAGTTAGGACCCAGGGCTAGAACCCAGGCCCCAGTGCTCCTGATCTGGGGCATTTTCTGAGACTGGTTAAGTAAACCTTGTTCCTTTGGTGATGAGTATATTAGTCATCTTGAGGTGTGCTAACAAATACCACAGACTGAGTAGTTAAAACAACAGAAATTTAGTTTCTCATGATTCTGAAGGCTAACAATCCATGATCAAGATACTGGCAAATTCAGTTTCTGGTGAGAGCTCTCTTCCAAGCTTGCACATAAACCCCTCCTCGGTGTATCCCCACATGGCGTTTTGTGTGTGTGTGTGGAGAGAGAGAGAGAGCTCGCTCCTGTCTGCTCCTCCTTCCAAAAGGACACTAATCTCACTGGATTGGGCCATCACTTTTATGGCCTTATTTAACCCTAAGTACCTTTCAAAGGCTCCAGGGGGTCACAAAAAGTCAGACATGACTGAGCAACTAAGCACTCACTCAGTAAATACTACCATATTGGTGGTTAGAGTTTCAGCACACAAATGCGGTGGCATGACTCCATGCACAACAGTAATGAAAGGCCACTGTTTTTGTCAAAGTGAAAATCTATATGCTACTGACTTCAGCTATGGGGTTAGCTATTCAGGAGCATTGGTGTGAAGGTGAGTCTGAAGAGGGCAGTGAAAATACAACAAGGAGAGAAAAGATGAAAAGACAGAGAAATGTACAGCAGATCTGGCCAATGATAGAAGCAGAGCATTGGCCAGCTATGACCTGAATTTCGGCATCTTCTAGGTTCCCCTCATTCCCTTTGCTTCCTTCTAGTCCCACATCCTCTTACCTTACACTCTTAGAGAATAAGTCTGCCCAGAGGAAGCCTGTCAAGCCCCTTTCTCTAATTTCTTTTCCTTGTTCTCCTCTGAGTGGGCTTCCTTCTTGCCAAAGTTAACACCTCCACCTATATGCTATTTTTTACACTAATTTGTATTTCCAGTTCTTCTCTGGACTAGTGATCTCCTTTTGTTTGCTCTGTCTTATCAAATGAATGGTCCTTTTAATTCTCATTTCCTTGCAAGCTTGGAGCACAAGCTCCGAGTTACCAATAGGGGGGCCCCAAAGTGGTCAAGTCATGGTCACATGTCTTGAAGCATTCAGAGATGAGTGTGAGATATGTAAATGAAGATGCAGAGGAGAGTGCTACAAGTTGTAACAATTCATAGGACGTAGCATCAAACTTTTCTAGCCACCAAATTAACTTACCCTTTCATGCTACCATTTTCTTTCTGCTAAAAAGAAATCTTGAAATGTCACCAGATGCCCTCCAAAAAATTAGTTTGGGTTTTTCTATAAGATACTATGGAAAACCCTGAACAGGCCTCTTGGCTAATGCAGTACTTAACCTTCGTGCCGCACACCAGTGCTTCACCTCCAGCCTCCCCTTGGAATGCTTGCTGATGGCTCCTGTCACTCTGGTCCTTCTGCCTCTCTGTCCTTTCGGGCACCTTCTCTAGCACCTGGTCCCTGTTTGTTCATGGGATGCAGATGCACCCGAGGTCTGTGTTTGGCCCCTTCTCTCCTGCCTCCCCTCTCTCCCTGTCAAGCATGCGTAGATGCAGTTCTCACCTCTCTCCCAACTCTCAGACCTGAATTCTAATCTCTTGCTGGGAGTCTCCCTAAAATGCCCTAGAATCTTCAAATGGAACTTCTTGTCTCTCTCCTCAACACCTTCCGACCAACCCCTACTTCTGTCTTCTCAGATTCTGTGTTATTTTAGCTTTGCTTTTATTTCCTTCTTATATCCAGTCCCTCAAAGAGTCCCTTAGTCTACCTCCTCAAGCTATCTTCCCCACCTCCTATAACCCCAACAAATTTAGGGCTTTAGTACATTTTATCTGGTACAGTATGTCATTCTGAAAATAATTTTCAGATATGTCTTTTAAAAGTAATCTTCTGATTATTTGTTCCTTCTTGTTAAAAAAAAAAATTCAGTAATCCGTGACTAACAAATTAATTAGCTCACCTTGATGGTCAAATCCCTTAATAGTGTGGACCAAACCTATCATTACAAGTTTTTATTCCACTCCCATGGGTGTCTTTCTGTGTATATTCTAGGCTATAGGCAAGCTCTCATACTCACACTTTGAACTTCCCTTCCTTTATACCTTTCTTCTTTTATTTTTTTCAGTCAACACATTTTATTAAATGTACACAAGCAAAACCAAACAGAACCAATGAGTTCATGTCACCAAATTGATGGAAATTTTGCTATGGATTTCAGATGTAATTTATAGCTATGAGATAGAATAGTTATTCACTGATAAGAAATCATGTTCTTTATATTAATTGATCCAATCAATGATTTGGAATCTCATTTTTATATATATTGGTCCAGTTGCTTATGTGAAATCTGGTTTTGATATAAATTCATCTTAAGATTTTTTTTTTTACTTCATTAAATAGAAAAGTCTTGGGATAACTTTATTTCAAAATGGAGAATAGGAGAAAGCAGCTATATTTAACACAGTATATTTCTTTGTGAGCATTTTTGTCAGTTTCTTTCTTAGTTATTAGGACAAGGAAAACTACTACAACAAAGGAATAAATGCATATATATGTATATATATATGTATATTCAAGTGCTCCCTGGGGACTGTTGCCTTTAGTTGAGAACTACTGATCCAGACAAATGTATTGTTTACTTCTCTGTTCTTAAATTTCTTGATCTCTCAATAGCATTTTTTATCTTTTAGGAGGTTGTGTTTACTTTTTCTCTTACTATCTAACTCTAAATAATGGAAGAACCAAGGGTCCTATTCTGATACTTCTGGTTTTCTCCATCTAAACACTGTTCTTATTTGATTTCACTCTTATGCCTTTATTCTTGTTCTCTCCTCTACTGAGATTGCCCCACTTCCTACTTTTTCCTGTGAAATCCTGTTAAAGAGGTAACTTCTTGACTACCTAGTATCCACTCACCCTATTGTATAGCAATAGGGAAGTATCTATAATAGAGGAGAAGTTGAATGAATGGTAATTGGCATAGGGACCACAGCTGAAGTGTCCAAAGTGGACACAGTGTGACCCACATAGGCTCAATAAGAAAGAAAAAAATAATAATTTTGAACCATGAGTGGGGCTGAATTACTTATTTTCCAGTCTGTACAAAAAGAAGCTTGTAGCCCCAGTTGCTGCTAAAATCATCCTTTGGTCAGACTTAGAAAGACACTGATAGTGAGGGGAGTGGAATAGAAATACTGTACAGAAGAGATCATGGGGTCACTAAGCCAACCCACTGAGCAGCCTGCTTTACTTCTGGACTTTTGTTGATGAACAAACACATTTCTTAATAAAAATTATTCAAGCCAGTTTGTACAGGGTTTTCTGTTGCTTTCAATTAAAAATAATAATACACTTATCTAATCTTCTAGTCTTAAATGCCTCTTTTTCTATGAAACATCTCTGTCTACAACTAAACTGAGTGCTTTAACTTTGAAATCCATACTAGTATTTAGGGCTTTCCAGGTGGCTCTAGTGGTAAAGAATCTGCTTGCCAATGCAGGAGATGCAAGAAACATGAGTTCAATCCCTGGATCAGGAATTTCATCCCCTGGAGAATGAAATGGAAGCCCACTCCAATATTCTTACCTGGAGAATTCCATGGACAGAGGAGCCTGACAGGCTATGGTCCATGGGATCAGATAGAGTCAGACACGACTGAGTGGCTAACATACACATACTAGTATTTATATTTCTGTGAGATGGCATTTATCTTATACTTTTAATTGTAGCTCTGTAGTTCTTGATTTATTCCTGGTAGTTAGGGAATGTGTTTTCCTTATTATTGTGTGCCCTGGGGTATCTACTATAATATGTAGTGGATGTTGTTGAATGGGAGAAATTTTCATATAATAAGAGGATTCCTGTCATTCACTAGCTATGACCTTAAGAAAGTCACCCTAGTCACTTGAGGTCCCAGGCTCCTTGTATACAGAATTGAAAGATTATCCTAAGTTATCTCCAAGGTCTAAGGTTTTTTCATCTAGTAAAAATTTGTAAGCAAAGACAAGAAAGAACAAGAGACTTTATTCCTTTTTCTCATTTTTCATCCAGACTAGACTATAGCTATACATTTCATAAACACACCCTCCCTGTTAATATAACAATTTTGTCTTTAAGAATTCTGCTGTTCTCTAAGAGCAATTGGCTCAAACAGTAGCCAGCTTTTAAAATAGTGTGTTACTCTGCATAACACGAGGAAGATACTTCCTATAATGTGTCTTCACTATAAAGATTCATGTCCAGCTAAGGAGGCAGGTTGTATGGCCATGTGGATTCAGCTCATGAGTTAATTAGACTCTACTTAGGATTACAAAAGTGTTCTGCAAGAGAAGTACCAGTCACTTTTTGCAGGGTCTCTGCAGAGCTACCATGCATGCATGTGTGCATGCTAAGTTGCTTCAGTTGTGTCCCACCCTGTGCAACCATATGGGCTTAGAGTATAGCCTTCCAGGCTCCTCTGTCCATGGGATTCTCCAGGCGAGCATACTGGAGTGGGTTGCCATGCCCTCCTCCAAGGGATCTTCCCAACCCAGGAGTCGAAGCCGCATGTCTTATGTCTCCTGCATTGACAGGTGGAATCTTTACCACTAACACCACCTGGGAAGCCCCGAAGATCTACCATAAATCTTGGTAAATTTAGATGTAAATCTTGGTAAATTTAGATGTATGTGTGGGAAGGGGTAGGGGTAGTATGCAATTCACTAGTTATGAATAACTTGCCACACTTTCCTCTTTTATGAAATAGGGATTTCTCCCCTCCCTGCTTAAGGCTGTTGCGAGGAATACACGAGGTAATTTATATGGAGTGTTTAACACAATGTCTGGCTCAGTAAGTTGTGGTTATTTATTTATTTATTTATTTTAGTGCTGTCACACTTTAAGTAAGCAGATAAATGGGAAGATTGAAATGGCACCCAGTGAGATTGAGAAAGCGAGAGCCAGTACTATGCCAGGAAACCACCTGAACAGATCATCTAATTTGTACCTGTCTCAGAGAAAGAGAAGAAGAGACAGAATATTTTAAAAGTTTAGGATCCATTGTGGGGAACTGTGGCAGTCAAAAGGTTTTGTGTTTAGAAATGAATTGAAAATTTTGGCTCAGGCAGATGGGCAAGCCTGACAGACTTTATTTCAGGACAGACTGAAATAAAGCAGCCACCCAACCACCAAGCAGCTAAAGCAGCAGCTAAACCCATCCCTTGCATGGAGAAGAGGAATGTCAGTGAGCACACGTGGCCCCTTCTACCCTTTACAAAGCCCTTTTTTATTCTGGGTTCCGCTCAGTCTTGTGAGGTAGGTAGAGAAGGCATTCATACCTTCTCTGTGTGCTCAGTCATGTTCGACTCTTTGTGATCCCGTGGGCGGTAGCCTGCCAGGCTCCTCTGTCCATGGAATATTCAAGGCAAGAATACTGGAGTGGGCTGCCATTTCCTACTGTCGGGGGTCTTCCCTGACCCAGGGATTGAACCCACATCTTCTTCATTAGCAGGCAGATTCTTTACCACTGAGCCACTTGGAGAGAAGCCCCAATACTTTCCTTTTTCCACATAAATAAAGGGGCTGTGGGAAGACAGGGGACTTGGTAATTCTTACTTGTTGATGAAATTTGGTCATGAATGTATTTGGTCATGTGTTTTTATATACATGGTCAGGTACATTCATGTACATTCATTTGGTCATGACTGTATTTGATGTATTTGGTCATGAATGTCATCTTATGATTCATTGACAGAAGCTATTCTTCATTAGTTCTGGTTTCTAGGACTTGCCTGTTTTGAACAAAGAAGGAAGACTCAATTGTCATCCTTTTCTTTCTTTTCCTTTCCTTGACTACCTTAAAGTTCTAGTTGAATTTATAACAGCTGTGAGGGATAGCGTGTGTGTGTGTGTGTGTGTGTGTGTGTGTGATTTAGAGACAAGATATGCTATTACTTCCCGTAGATACTAACCATATCCATGTGTTTCTTCTTGTTTTCTCTTGAGCACAGGAACTCTTTTTCGTGTCATGCTCTTTAAATCTTCAAGCAACAGCAGAACTGTGTTTTCCAGTATTCTTTCCAGGAGTATCTACAGTCCTTTTCAGGAGGAAATGTTCATTTCCTAATCAGACACTTTCTTTCCATATGGAGGACTGTCAACTCTTTGTTGCCCTGTTGGACTCTCTTTAACCCCCTCACTGACTTCTCACTTAGTGAGATGGGGAAGGGCTGACTTACACGACTCGCAGCTTTAGATAGAGAAATTGGACATGAATTCCCTAGCCTTTTCTTCTTAGCAGTGAATGTCCCCTAAGAGAATGCCCTTCCTCTAAGCAACTGCCCATGTCAGGGGTTGGGGGGTGCTTTTAGCAGACTTCATTGATGTGTGTCCAGTTATGTCTCTTTGTGACCCCATAGACTGGAGCCCACCGGGCTCCTCTGTCCATGGGATTTTCCAGTCAAGAAGAGTGAAGTGGGGTAACCATTTCCTACTTCACAGGATGTTCCCAACCCAGGGGTCAAACTGATGTCTCTCCTCTGTCTCCTGCACTGCAGGTGGATTCTTTACCACTATGACACCTGGAAAACCCTTTTAGTAGGTTTGGGTAGCCTTCAAGTGCAGTCTGTTGCTTAATATGAGTGATACAGCTACAACTGAAACCAATATTAGAATATATAGAGGAGCATCTTTCCAAATACAGACCTTTTGGGCACTGGAAGCAGAACAGTATTTGCTGTTTGTAAGGCAAAAATTTTCTCTGAGTTCTGTGCTATAGAATACTGGAGATCTGGCTTCAAACTGTCAGAGCCCAGTCTGGATAGATAGCAGTAGATGGCTTCCCCCATTCTTTTTGAATTTAGGCCTGAGGAGGCTAATGTGAGAAGATTACAGTTAGGTTCATGTGGTTTAGGCTCAAAAGCCACCGTCATTTTGTCCCAAGTGGACTCTGGGTTAGTTAATTACAAATGAAGGGAAAATATTACCTGGGAGTTTGTTTCTTGGGCCTCAGAAATTCGTTATTAAGGGTCAGTTAAAAAAAAAAAAGGAAAGCTACCATGGTAAAATGCTAACAATGACTGCCCATGAGAGAAAGTAGATGCTTTGTCACTGGATAGAGCCTACCCTCCATCCAATCCTGGGGTGCCAGAATCTGGGACTTCAAAGAGGAAATGGAAATTAGGATGCTTTAAATATACCAGATGAGAAAGAAAGCTTCCTCAAATAACATCGCATGACGGGTAGTTGCTGCTTTTCAAAGAAAACTGCGTTATTCTCTGAGGGAAAAGACAATGCATTTTCCCCTTAAGATATGGTTGAATATCTGGTGCCAAATACATAGTGCCAAAATTTACCTTCTGATGAATTTAACATCCAAATGAGCTTGAGCTCATAGATCATGTATTCTATGGCCCAGGCATAGATTAACCCCCATCTTGACAAGACTGAAACCAGCAAGGAGAGCATAGTGGGTAGGATGACAGGCTCTGGAGTGATGGGAGGGGGTGGGCAGGAAGGTTTCCTAAGATTTGCATATTAGTGCTGCTCCAGACTAGCTGGCTGTATGACCTTGCAAATATTACTCAAGGGGCCCGACTTGTTTTCTAAATGTGTTGGGGTGATGCCAGTGCATGGCCTAACTAATTGAACTTTAAGAATTAATGTGCAGTTAAGACTTAGCATTGGTCTAGTTTAATTTCAGAGAGTCCAGGATAAACTGTGTCCATTCCAGTGAGAGACCATTGAGCTATTGCTGTTAGCAAACTTGTAAAATTCTGCCCAGGTATTGAGAACTCCAGGACTCAGCTCTCCCGAAGAGGAAATTGGGGAGAATGAATTAGGACTTTTAACTTACAAGGGAAAGATAATATAATTACAAACTTTAGTTATTTGAGGCTTTAACGTAATTATGGAAATTTAATTTTTGGACTCTCAGTACTCCTTAAGAATTTGGCAGTACAGGTTTATATTAAAATTTGGGGCATATCATTCTTGGCGTTTTAGTACTGTAGTGTCCTAGTCTATTATTGGGATACTGTGTTAATTGGACATGAGGAGCAGGAGGTGGTGAGTATTCTGGATTCTAGAAAGACACATGCAGAGAGTGGGTGGGAAATAAACTCTCTACAAATCAGGTACCTCCTACCTCTAAGAAGCATGCGTGTGATAGGCACATTTTAAAGATGGTACAGGCCACATTTGAAAATGCTGTTCCAACTCATTTATCATGTGACTCATTAGGCTACTGGTTTTGAATGGGGCACAAAAAAAGTGAAGTCTCTGCAGTGGTATCAGTTTTCAGTACACATTCAGGACAGCTGATTGGGCCATATGACCCAGCGGATCCCACATTATTAGACGTATCTATGACAAGGTCTCTGGCAAGCTTCAATAGGAGAATCATAGCACAGACCCCTGGAGCAAAGCCATGCCATCTGCAGCAGGAATGTGTGCATTGTTTGAGATGCAGTTCCTGGCATGCTCCTTAGCCTCAGCCTCATGGAGGACATTTAGTGATTATGTAATTGGAGCTACTCAGGATGAGTCGGATATTGTCAGACCTATTAAGTAATGAAGTCAAGAGAATACAGCAGTAATCCATTATACAATGGAGATTATATATTCAGGACATGAATGAGCTTGTCCATAGGGCACAGCTGAGTGAACAGGTGGCCCTAGCTCTCATGTCACCTACCCGTATTGTACTGATGTCTCTTCTTGAGCTCATGCCTGTGGCTTTAGAGAGTTCACAATGGCTGACTGGTGGAGGAGGAAAGTATCCAGACCTGAATCAAAAATGGGTTGGTTTAGTATGGATTGTTGCTGCATGATAGCCACATTCAGGGGTGGCTATGAGACAGTGGTAAGGGGACATTCTCTCAGTGGACAGAGTACTGAGGCATATACCTGACCATCAGCTTGGTGGGCAGCAAGATAAATTCCTGGGAAATGGTGAGTGGGTTTGCAGCTTAGTCAGGAGCCTGGAAAGAGAGAGATGGGAAGATGGAGAACAAACAGATGCAGAAGAGAGGCTTGTAGATAGTCCTGTGGGAGGGGTACAAAGCATGCAGGTCTCTGGGACTCACATCGATGCCCATTGGAGAGCATCCACCACAGAGGTGCCCCAGAACAACCAGGTTGAAGAGGTGACTTGTCCTGTAGAGTCCAGCAAAGTACTTGCATAGTGGACTCATGACCGAAGTGGCCATTTTGGCAAGGATGGAGGCTCTGTGTAGGCCCAAAGGCATGAGCTCCTTTTTACTAAGGCTGATCCAGTAGCTACTGTAGAATGTCCAAAGTGTCAATGGGAGAGAACAGTGCTGAGCCCTCGTTATGGTACTATTTTTTGAGGAAATTAATTAGATCCTTGCTGGCAAATTGATTACACTGGACCCCTTCTACCTGGAGAGGACAGAGATTCATTTGCCTTGTATTGGTATATATTCTAGAAATGAGTTTGTCTTCTGCCTTAGTCTGTTCAGGATGCTATTGTAAAATACCACAGATGGGGTGTCTTAAAAAGGAATTTATCACTCAGTTTTGGAGGCTGGAAGTTTGAGATTATGGCACTAGTATAGTGGAGTGAGGCCCCTCTTTCTGGTTCATAGCTAGTGATTGCTCACTTTGTCCTCACATGGTAGAAGCAGCTGGTGAGGTCTATGGGATCTCTTTTAGAAAAGTGTTAATCTTATTCATGAGGGCTCCATCCTTTTGACTTAAGTACTACCCATAGGCCCCATTTACTAATACCATCACCTTTGGAGGTTAAGGGGCTTCCTTGATAGCTCAGTTGGTAAAGAATCTGCCTGCAATGCAGGAGACCCCGGTTCAATTCCTGGGTTGGGAAGATCCCCTGGAGAAGGGATAGGCTACCCACTCCAGAATTCTTGGGCTTCCCTTATGGCTCAGCTGGTAAAGAATCCACCTGCAGTGCGGGAGACCTGGGTTCAATCACTGGGTGGGAAGAGCCCCTGGAGAAGGGAAAGGCTACCCACTTCAGTATTCTGGCCTAGAGAATTCCATGGACTGTATAGTCCATGGGGTCACAAAGAGTCGGACACAACTGAGTGACTTTCACTTAGGGATATGAGTTCACTTAAGCATATGAGTTTTGGGGGGACTCAGACAAAAGCACCTTCCCTGTCTAGAGTGGCTTGGTTGGCACATCTGACTGAAGTCCCAGAGAGATCATATGCTCATTGTCTGATTTGTTATCATAGGATCCTGCACCACTTTGTATCAAGCAGCCCGTTTTTCAAGGAAGAAGATGTGACAATGAGCACATGACCATCATGGTGGCCACTGGCCTTAAAATATTCCACCCCATTCAGGAGATTCTACCTGGTAGAGTCTAAAGCACAGCTAAGAAGCCAGCTTGACAGTTTCCCATAGTGTTGGGCTATTATCTTTCATGATGTAATATGTATTTTGAACTGATGTCCACTCTAAGGTGTTGTGTCTTGATAACTAGAGGACGTGAGTCTGGCATACCAGATGTGGAAGTAGGAATGGTTACCTTATCATCACCCCCAGTGACCTGGGGAATTTGTGTTTTCCATCTCCACAAATTTAGTCTCAACTGAACTAGAGATCCTGATTTCCAGAGGGAGTTGGTTGCGGGGAGGGGGTCACTTCTGTTGGGGAACACATGAATAGTTCCATGAATCCCAAGGCTATGATTGTAGCCTGGACGTTGTGGGCTTCTCATGCATGTAGACAGTGGGGCAAGAAATGACTTAGATTATGTTATACACTACCATACTATATTATACTATACCCATACTGTACTATCAATGATAGGTAGCCCTGATTATAATGCAGAGATGAGATTTCTGCTGTGTAATGGGGGCGGGGAGGAGTATGTCTGGAATTCAGGCAAATCACTGGGTTCCCTCTAGGTGTATTCAAGCCCAGTGTTCAGCATGAATTGGCAAGCAATTCTAGTAACAGCAGCATGCCAAGAATATTTTTTACCAGAAGCTTAGACTCTAGGGAATGAAAGCAATCTAGACCAACAAAAGTGCTGTTTAAGGGTGAGGAGGAGGTACCATGGGTGGTAGAGAGGACATATGAAAAAATCATTTGTGGAAGTAAAGACTTTAGTTTCTCCCTCTAACCCTTCTGTTTTAGGTTTTGTTTCAGAAATTAGATGCAGGTGTTAGCTAATGCTATGGTAGTAATCATTTTGCAGTATATGATGTATCCAATCAACACATTGTTCATCTTAAATGTACATGATGTTATATATCGGTCATATCCCAATAAAAATAGAAAAAGAAATTGTGACCACCTTGGAGAAGCAGTGACAGTTTGGAGTTTATTTAGAATGAGGCATTGCAAAGGACGGATGTTCTCCGTGCCCACTCATACTTGTTCAAACCACTAGCCTCCGCTCCTTTCTGCTTGAAGGCCTTCTCTGATGACTGGAGGCCACTCTGTGGTAGCTGGAATTTCTAGAGAATTATGTTTCTAAAAGCAGATTTCTCTCAGTTAAGCTTGGTGAGAGGTGAGATGTCTGTGTCCCACCTCCCTTACCTCACATGTGGACTAACTCTGAGATGTCTGTCCCACACTAGCTGGGGCTTGCCTGAAGGTGGGAAGTTCATTTACCCACAGTAGTAAACTTGCACAATAATACATCCTGTACAGGCTGCTTCCCTGTTCTCCCCACCCCCTCCTGTCTTACCCCCTAGTGTTTCCTGGGGTCATCTCTCAAATAAACTTCTTGCTCATGAATCTTTGTCTTGTGGTCTGCTTCTAAGTGAACCCAAATTAAGACAATTATCTGAAATATATCACAGAATCAAATATAAAGCAGTTTTTCCCCATTTTTCAATCTGTTTCAACTATGGTTTGTCCAAGTGAAGATACATGGTAACTGTGTTTAGACATTTGACATGGACCTAAACAACAAAGAGATAAATATTTGTCTAGATCAGGGGTTGGCATGTTTTTTTCCCTAAAAATCCAGATGGTAAATATTTCAGCCTTATGGGCCATGTATCAATACATTCAAGGTTACATATAATTCTTTGTGTGCTATTTAATTAAACAAAATATTTGTTCTTACTATCCTTTAAAAATGTAAAGTCAATTCTTAGTTCATAAGTCATACAAAACAGTCCGTCAGTCAGATTGGTTCCATAAGCTATATAGTTTGTGAACCCCCGGCCTAGGCGGGAACGGTTAGAAATAAGGAGATGATGGTTTCACAACACAGCCTTGCCTCAAATGTGAGGATTTGAGTTTCAAAGAAGTGCTCATTCTTGGGTATTGATTTATATTTACACAGATAGCCAAAGGTCTTGGCTGAGGAACAAGAAGTGCCTAAAACTTGTAATGATCTGAATTTAAGTAAGACAAAAATGTATGGGTTGAATTTTCTCCCAAAACCACATGAAGGGAGAGAGTGCTTGGCACAGCTTTTACTTGGGGTGGGGGAGGGTTATTATTTTAACAAAAACATTTGTAAAATCGTTCTGGAGACTCAACAAACCAAAGAGGTGATTGACTTTGCCCTTAGGAGTCATTCTGCACCTTAAGCCTACACTCCAAATATGTTGACATTTCAAAGTTGAATTTTGGCTTTTATAACCTTCACCAGTGTGTTCCCAGCACTAAATATATTGAGGGAAGAAAATCCAAATGGGGTGATTTATTTGAGAAATTCCCACAATGGGGAAAGGTGTCTCTTGAAATGGTGGCCTGAAGGAAAGAGTATATTATGATATATTTAGTAAATGATGTTGAGGGAAATTGCAGAAGACTATATAAATTGGCAATTGGAGAGGGAATAGAAAGAGAGAAAAATATTTTCCCTGGATGAGATTTATGAGCCAGAAAATAGATAGTTTGGGAAAGAAAATTTTTCCTTTTGTTCCCTGAACTCTGATAGACTAACAGCCTTTGGAAAACTGAGGTAGAAGGGCTTTTGCATTATTTCTCACCATTTCTCCGTAGTACATTGCCTGCAATATATTTTTCTGTTTCCATTTCTTACTCATCACAAAAAAAATAATATGAGTTTCTGAATTCCATTGCTTGCAGACAAGCACAGTTTGAAATCACATTTATTCCTCTTAGAAAGTGATTAGCTATATTGGCTCTCATAGGAACAAGCTGGGTCTTGCCTAGTCTAAGTGAAGAGATTGTGTTTCAACTTAGGAGTCCTGGCTTCTGTGGTAAAGGGAGTTATGACTCCGTATCCTTTGATAGACCAGGCAGTCTGAAACAGCAGTCCTCTTGGATTCTGAATGTTTAGCTGACTCTGTTCATTCATAGTAATAAGGGACTAGAAGGACATAATGGCCAAAATTTCTCAGAAAGTACAGAAATCTGAGTTTGATATGCCCTCTTTCAGGTCTTACCTAAAAATTATTGATAGCTAGCAAAATGAATGAGCTAAATGGCTGGCTCCTAACTGATTTTCTGGTAGAGACAATAGGATCAGAGAACAAGACAAAAAGGAATAAAAAAGGAGAGGGAGAACTGTCAAAAATATGAATTTTCCATTATTAGATCATCAACCTGTGGGCAAGTAAAGATTAGCTTTGTGTGGTTGGGAAGGAATTTCATGATTTCTAAATTTTCTTCCTAAGCAAAAGGCCTAGTTACATCATAGTACATTGGCACAAATCAAATGTTTGGGGCTCTCTGAAATTTTGATAATTGCTACAGATCACTCTATCACTAGGGGAGATCTATTTAATGTTAATATATCTCATATCTGTGAGTCTCAAAATTTTTCAAGAACTGTTTATAGAGAATCTTCTATGTGTGGCCTTGGACTGAGTGCACTAATCAGGGGCAAAGATGTATAGTACTCTAGGGGAGTTCATGGTCTTCCTGAGGAAAGACACTTATATTTCCAAGCCTTTAAAATGCTGTTCTTTTAGCCAGTGTCCTTCTAGCTGCCCACCTGGAAAAAGCTTGCTTATTCTTCCAGGTTGAACTCAAACACCCCTGCCTCTTTGAAGCCATCATACTCCCCTGAGAAGTGAGTGTCCTCTCGTTTCTGCTGTCACAGTGCTGTGAGGCTCTGGTTTAAGGAACAGTTACGATCTCTCCCTGGTCTGTGTCCTCTGGACTGTAGGCACTCTGCAGGTGGAAACACTGTTGTTTGTACTCCAGCACCTAGCACAGAGCCTAAAAGCATGTGAGTTCAACAGCCTAGAAGCCTGATTTAACTCACATCCAGGTTTGGTTTTACTTGAGCAGTGTGGAGCTACCTAGTGCTTTAAACTGTTTTGAATGAACTGCCAGCTCAACACAGAGTTCCAGATTTATGATATCATCTAACAATTTGAAAGATACAGCAGCATTCGGCTTGTTCTCTTGTGTGGCTGGAGCTAAGAGGTGGTTATTCTGTGTGAAAAGGATCAAGAGCTTTCTAGATAGCCATAGCTAGAAACCCCACTGCTATAGCTAACCCCTCTGCTCCCTGAGGCCAGTTTGATGCAGAATGCTTCATTTATTTGCCTTACCTGCCTGGTCTCTGTAGATAGTCAGGGTTATACCCTTGTTTCTCAGAACTGCACAGCACTAAACTTGGTGTTACTTCCTTCCGAAAGTCACCCTGGTACTTAACTCCCCCATACAGGAAGTAATTTATATCTTTTGAACTCCTAGTTCAGTGGTTCTTAAAGGGGAAAGAGAATGTGCATATCAGAATCACTTGGGGTGCTCTTTCAAAATTATTTTTTAGAGTCAAGGTAGTTAGGAACATATTTTAAAAACCTTCCACATATAAATCTCTTACCTACTGTAAGAACCACTGAATCTGGTCCTTTATCTATTCTCTTCATTTTATTATCTCCTCTACTAAGATGATAAGCCCATAATGGGTAGGATATCGGTTTACTTTATTTCTGTCCTGGAAGGTGTATTCAGCAGACACTCAATAAATATTTTTTGATTGAAAATCTTAAGTACAGTAGAGAAGTTTAGAAAAAGGCGACCCTGAACTGGGAGGAGGTGATTGTGCATGGCATCATGGAGTATGCTGGTCTTGACTTTTATCAGAACAACATTAACCTTGTGATTAATTCCCACTGAGGGGAAAGGACCGCCTGTAATGTTTTTATTTTATTTTTATTTATTTTTTGTTGCACTGGGTCTTCATTGCTGTACATGGGCTTTCTGTAGTTGTGGCAAGCAGGGGTTACTCTTTAGTTGCAGCATGCAGGCTCAGTAGTTTGGGCACATAGGCTTAGTTGCCTCAAGGCACGTGAAATCTTTGAACCCTTGTTCCCTGCATTGGCAGGTGAACTCTTAACCACTGGACCACCAGGGAAGTCCTGGAATGTATTACACACACTCTTCTTGTCTATATCGTTCATGACTAAGACCTTAAGCAGACATAGATAAGTGAAACTTGTTGGATTAATGTACTTTAAACCAAATGAATGTAGCAGTTTTTTTTAGTGAAATGTGTCTTGTTTCTATTAAATTCTAATTATGACAACTGTAAGAGAAAATGAAATCTCCCTAATTACCACAAGAGGGAGATATATAAATAAAAGGCTAGGCACTTGACTTGCTTCTGTTTGGTACTTAAGCTTGATGAGTTCCACATTCTAGAGTCCTCCGAGAAAAGAGAGCAAGGGAGAGGTTTTTATGCTTTATATGATCCCCTTATTATGAGATACCAGCTATCTTTTCTGCTCCATAATTGCTTCATTCTGCTCTAATGGATTTGACTTTCATAACCTGTTTGTAAATTTATTAGTATAGATGGGTCTACTTTATGAACAAGTCTGACTTGAAAGAATTCCAGCTCTGCTCAACAGATTCATTCTGTCAGTATACATTGGTTGTATAGTTTAACCTTGGGCTAGGTAGAGGGGATATCAAAGAGCAAAATGATTTTTGTCATTTTGAACCTCTCAGTCTAGTGTCACACCCACCACTAAAACATGAGGGGGATGGATTTAGTGACAGTGCTATGGGAAAAATGGTTAAAGGATTTGAAGAGAATAAAGAAATTACTTCAGATGGAAAATTTCAGAGGAAGTGATGTTTAAAATGGATCATGAAAGGGGAGTGGTATTTTCAGAGTCTGAAAATGAAGGTAAGGGCATTCCATGACTGTTGTAAGGAAATATACAGAGACTCTGAAGTGTTTCGGCTTCTAGGAGAAATGCAAGTTGTCATCGTGGAGGAACTGAAGGATTCATGGAAGACATAATGGGGAGAATGATAGAGAAGACTAGAAAATTAGGTTGACCTCTTTGGTACATATGAGGAGTAGCTTTATTGAATTCTAACCTTGTTTTAGAAAGCCTTTCTTTACTTCACGTTCTGAAAACCTAAAACTCTGACTTCCTTGAATCTCTTGCAGTAGATAGACTCCATCAATCAGATATTCTCCCATGAGATTTAGAAAGCAGAAGTGAGGTAGAACCCATCTTTCTACTGCTTTTGGCCATATCTGTTTGTAAGCATGGTGGTAAAGATTTTGCATTTTCCAAATGTCTAGTCTCTAGCCCTCTGTAGACATTGAGAGGATGTGATGGTGACAGTGATATCCTGAAAGATTTAAACTACAGCAATATATTTGGAAGCCAGCAGCTTGAGTGATACTCTTCTGACTTCCTATTCTTATTTGTGGTTGGAGCAGCAGTATCTTTGGTGGGCAAATTCTGTTGTATCTCTGGGATTCATTCCTGGAAACCCTGACCTGGAGCCCACTCCTTGAGCCCTTCTAACTAATTTGTAAACTCCTAATACTCTGGATTAAAACTCTCTGCTTAAAGTAGGGAATTTTGTTTTTGTTTTCTGCAACTCCTATGTGGTTTTATCCTGAGGACAGGGGGAATCATTGAAGAATTTTTAAGTAGAGGAGTAGATATAGCCAGACTTGTGTTTCAGAAAGCTTAGCCTATTGAAAACACGGAGTGTGGGTTGAATGGGAGTAAAATTGGATATAGGATTATTAGGAGGTGCTTGCATATCATAAGGATGGTCAAAGGGATGGGGCAAGATGGTGACAGCAGTTGGCCTCCAGGAAGGACCAGCTTCAATGACTTTTCACATAAGACTATATGTATCGAAGAGCTCAAAGCTTGGGGATTAATATTCTATTTTTACTATCTTGAAATTTTTAATTTTTATCTTTGAACTTGGTTTCATAAGTGAAGTCTAGTGAGACAATGGAGCATACATACTGCGGAGGGCTCAAAGCCTTGGTCAGTGCCTTGGTCAGAAGCCTTGGTGTCCTTCCTGCCTTGGGATGGGTGCTTGGCTGACTGCTCTTTCTGCTTCCCGGTAACCCAGACTACTCATTCTGTGATATGCCATCATTTCCCAGCTGCTGTTGCTGCTCCCCATACCCACTAGGCAAGGACCTAGGCTCAAGGAGGGTGGGAGTCTGGTGCATACACTTCTATGGCAGTATGGTGGGAAGCTTAGTGGGGTGAGCCTCCTGGACACCTCCTATCCAGGTATAGAGCATGCCTTGGCATGGAGGATGCAATCCATCGGGGACTGTTCATCTGCATGGGTTGGAGAGCGGGGCCTGTGGGATGGGGATATTGGTATCTTTGCCTCCAGCTCAAGGGCATTACAATGGCTGGTGGGAGGGGAACCCAGCAGTTGGTCGGGTATGTATTGATTCACATGATGGGGCCCCTGGCCCTGAATCTGGAAGTGTCTGCACACTCCCAGAAAGTGTCACTGTGCCTCAGGGGTGGTAACACTGTGTAACCAATAAATTCCACCATGACGGATCAGGAAAAAGACACTGAAGAAAAGGAAGGGCTCTGTATTTTACTACTTTTATTGTCACAGAACTGTGTGCCCACATTTTCGTTTTGTCCTGGGTCCTACACATTGTGTAGCTGGCCCTGCCTTAAGGTAAAGCACTATGAACAAAAATTCGATCTTAAGCTTTGGAAAGACTAGTCACTTGCTTATAAGGAATCTGCACCTTATTATGCCGAAAGAACTGTTGTCTCCTCTCCAGGTTTCAGTTACCTGTTGACAGGATATATTCTGTTACCAGAAAGAGTGGAAGCAAAGGAAAATAACTTGTTCTTTATTATAATCTGTGGACTGCGTGTAGAGAAGTGGTGGGGGGACAATAAAAAAAGAATGTGAGAGAGAGAGGAAGAGAGAAAGGTTGAACTCTAATCACAGTTGTAAAGGAGAAGCAAATGAGAGATTGATCAAGAGCATGGAGTAGAGTTTGCATCTTGCAAAGAGATGCAGATGCCTTTTCAGAGAAAGAAGGGGTGGAAGTGATAACAACTGAAAATAAGTGTTTATAGTGGTGGCTGGGGTATGTATCTTCTCTTTCTTTATTCTGATTGCCTAAAAGTGAACAAGGAAGAAAATTGAAAAATTTCAGTGTGGGAAATGGGAGGAAAAAAAATCTGGAGATGAATAAGAAAAGACTGGAAAGGGTTATCTGCTGTTTGTGAAAATTCTTTGATTTTTTAAAAGAATTATTATACTGGATAAACAGCAGGGTCCTACTGAAAACTCCTTGATTTTAAAGTGGAGTCATCCTTGGCTTACTACAAAGAACTAGCTCCTTTAATGCATTTGAGATGATTTTGTTTCAAGTGATTCAATGTGACATCATTCCTTTGGCATATCTTTTGCTTAAAGTGAGGAATATTTTAATTTCAAGTTTCTTTTTGCATTTCACTTGGCTTCAGCAGATTCCTAGTTTGTACTCTTGGACCTCAGTTTTTCACTCTTAGCTTGATCTTCTGTTTTCCTTGCTTGGATTTTCAGGGAATGCAGACCACTGCATATACTGACATTTTTGGTTCATGGGGCCTGCTTGTTAAAAACAAGTTTCAGGGCAGATTTTAGTTGATGTAAGTGGGAAAAACCTTGTCTTGGCTTGGCCGTGCCAGGAACCACGTCTTGGAACTTCCTTACTTGTCAACTGTAGTGTCGATGCTTACTGAGGCTCTATTTCTGAGTGGCATTTACAGATTATTTCTGCAACAAAATTGCCTGTAGCATGTTCTGGGAGGCTCTCTGGGTATTGCTCTGGGAAAGAGAAAACCTATGCCTTTTGTAGCCATTTAGTGCTTCTCCTGGATACACAGTCCTTTTGTTTTTGCCCTTCAAGAACAGAGAATCTGGTTAGGCAAAACATCTGTGTCAACCCCCATGTTTCAACACAGGACTGCTTTTAGAGCATTAGGAAATTCATCACCATTGTCTTAAAAAGCCAGTACTATTTCAGTATGATGGTAGAGATTAGTTATTTTTCCTTGTCCTGGCAGGGTGGTAAAGAAAATATCTTCATAGTCTGTGCCTCTGTATTAGTATTAGCATATCTTCGTAGACAATAGCATGATGTCTCCTTTGCTACCTTTTGTTTGCAAGCTTATCCCCCACCCCCCACCCTGTGGTTAATGTAGGGGGAGAGGATATATTGTACCAGGGAGACTGAATAAATGCTGACTCTAAGGCAGAATTGAACAACTGAATTTTCTCAAAGGCAAGGGCCAAGAGAGCTTTCTGGAGCCAGGTATGAACTAAAGGACAGATACCCTCTTCTTTGAGGAATGTCCATTACCAAGATTCAGCTATTTTTTTCTCTTTAATGACACACACATTTCAGATTATCAGGGGAGGGAATGTAATTGGCCTCAAACGGTGCATATATCCACCCCTCAGCCAGGCACACAAGGCAGTTAATATTGACAGTTACACCATGATTACATCTCCAGCAGAAGGGGGGATGTTCTCAACTGAAAATGAGCACCAACAATGGGTGAGGCATATTTACATATATTACCTCATTTAACCCTTGCCATCCACCCATACCATATGAGTGCTGCTGCCGCTGCTAAGTCGCTTCAGTCGTGTCTGACTCTGTGTGACCCCGTAGACAGCAGCCCACCAGGCTCCGTCATCCCTGGGATTCTCCAGGCAAAAACACTGGAGTGGGTTGCCATTTCCTTCTCCAGTGCATGAAAGTGAAAAGTGGAAGTGAAGTTGCTCAGTCGTGTCGGACTCTTCGCGACCCCATGGACTGTAGCCCACCAGGCCCCTCTCTCCATGGGATTTTCCAGGCAAGAGTACTGGAGTGGGTTGCCATTTCCTTCTCCATCTTAGGGGTGCATATTATTATCATTACTTCCCAAACAAAGAAGCTAAAGCTTTGCTAAGAGAGTGAGCTACCAATGATGACCAAAATTAAGAAGACTAAAATGAGGATTCAAACCTAAGGTGAAATATTACACACAGTAGAAACTCATTTTCTCATGTTACTTATCATTAGTAGAAACAGATATGTATAGACATAGAGACGGTGATGGTGGTGGTAGTGATTATTTTAGGGCCAGTATAAATGCTCTCTCCTCTTTTTAGTTTTGTTGGTTTATTCACAGGAGATTATTGTAGGGATTTCCCTGCCCAAATGGCCTTCTTTACTTTACATATCATTTTTCATAGGAGAGGTCCGTAGTGCCTCACTCTAACTTCCTGTATATTTGACTTAATTCTGGAAAAACCAAGTTTTAACTTTAGTAGTGATCTTAATACAGTCAGCTGTATAAAAAACTGATTTATAGGAATGACAGCTGCTGGCCTGGCAGAAAAAGGGATCCAGGCAAACACCAGAACTCAAAAGATACAGTAAGAAGGAAAAATTAAGCCTAAGATGCTTGTCATTTGCATCTCAGTAGTCCCAGAGGACTTTGCTGTATTAAACCACAGAACAATCACCAGTGTTTCAAAAGAATATTAAATTATGCTGAATGTCTTCCATCTAAAATGCATGGAAGCACAATATTTATTCTCACCCAAAGTGGAGATACCATGTAGCTCCCTAGTGTTCTGCTGTGAACTGAGCTCCCATATGGAAATTTTGGGCAGAGTCCTCCAATAAAGATGACCTTTCCATGAGTTGTGCCCATTTGTCCTCTGTCATAGGAGATGAACATCAAGGACCAAGCCCATGATAATATAACATGATTTCTGAAAACACACAATGGATTTTTAAAATTGTTCATCTTTCTTTCTTAGTGAAGAAAGTTCTCTCTCTCTCTCTCATTTCTCTCTCTCTCTCTCTCTTTTTCTCTCTGTGTATAAATACACATACATACACCATGAATTTACTTGAGTGGAACTGGAGATGAGATTTCAAACCTTATTTCCTACTATCTGAACTTCTTAACTCTCTATATATCCTTTTTAGTAGATCCTCCTATCTTTTAGTGTAAGCTCCAAGCACATACTTTGGCACTCTTTTCTGCATTCTTTCTAGACTGTAAAGTTACTTGTGGGGAAAGACCACATTTTGACCATTTTTTTCACCACATGCTTGCTTACTCTTCTCCCACATATGTCCTTCCCTGACTACTACCCTTGTAAGTCTTTTAAATGCTGTCAGTGAGCTTTGGGTAACAATATAAAGATGCTATTGTCACATATTTGAGTCTAATGCTACAAAGGGATCAAGCAGACTCTACCAAGGAAGGGATGGTGCTTTGGGATGTGATAAAACTAAGTAGGAGCTAAGTATAAGGAAAGAAGAGAATGATGGCAGAATATACCAGTCTCTGGGAAACAGAAAAGAAAATGGGCTGGGGGAAACTGAAAGGAACTATGGCAAAGACAGAAGAGAAGGAATAGTAACCTAAAGCCTTCCTAGATGAAAACAAAACAAACAGACTCAAGTTTAGTTAGAAAGGGAGGTTATTAGGTTAACAGCAGTGATGACAAGAAAGTAAAATGAGTGCACAGTAAGTTAAAATCTTTATGGCTATAGTGGTTAGAGTAGACTAAACTGCTGTAACAAATACACCTACACCTGAATTGGCCTGGACAGAGTAGACACTCATTTCTTGCTTATGTAACAGTCCAAAGTGGATGCTTGGGTAGGCAAAGAGCTCTCCTTCATCTGGCAATTTAGAGACTCATACTCCTTCCATCTTATGACTCTCCCATCCCCTGGGACTTAGTCATGGTCTACACCCACATGATGGAAATAGAAGAAAGAAATGGTGGACCACCTGCTCACTTAGAAATCCCAGCTCAGAAGAGTCACACATGACTTCTCATCACCTTCCACTGGAGACAGCTGAGCCGGCTAGTTTCCATTTGTAAGGGAGGCAGGGGAAGTTTAGTCCAGGCAAGGGCTCAGATAAAGCCAAGGTACTGTGGAGGAAAAGGAGAATAGGTATTCATGGACAACTTGTGGTTTCTGCTACAGTGTCTCAGGGAATAGCCATAGGGTTCAACAGATCTGTTTTAGAATCCTTATCTGGTGAGATTGATCAATTGCATAGGCTCCATACAAACCTCAGTTAATTTATCTCTAAAATGAAGATAATATTAGCACCTACCTTATAGGATTCTTATGAGGATTAAATGAGATAATTAGTATAAAACATTTAGCAGAGTGCAAACCATAAGCACTCAGTAAATGTTTAGTTATTCTTCATAGCTATAGCACAAATAAGGGAAAGCGACATTTATTCTGTACCTACTTTAGTTCCAAACTGATGATTGGCATTTTACATATGTTTATTATACAATTCTAAAAGCAGTACCTTAAGGTAAGTATTATTTACTTGTTACAGACGAGTGATTTGAAACTCAGAGATGTAATGTAGCTAGGATATAGGAAAGCTGGATTTGAGCCTAGATTTTGTTGTTCAGTTGCTAAATCATGTCCGACTATTTGCGACCCCATGAACTGCAGCACACCAGACTTCCCTGTCCTTCACGATCTCACTGAGTTTGCTCAAACTCATGTCCATTGAGTCAGTGATGCCATCCAACCATCTTATCTTCTGTCGCCCCTTCACTTCTTGCCTTCTATCTGTCCCAGCATCAGGGACTTTTCCAATGAGTCAGTTCTTCGCATCAAGTTACCAAAGTATTGGAGCTTCAGCATCAGTCCTTCCAGTGAATATTCAGAGTTGATTTCCTTTAGGATTGACTGGTTTGTTCTCCCTGAAGTCCAAGGGACTCTCAAGAGTCTTCTTCAGCACCACAGTTCAAAAGCATCAATTCTTTGGTGCTCAGCTTTCTTTATGGTCCAACTCTCATATCCAGCGTAGGTTTAGTTAATTCCAAATCTCATATTATTTTCACTGAGTATACACTGAGGGGGAAGACAAATGGGGAGTGGGTGAAGTAGGTGACCAGAAAAAACAGCCAAATCTGGGACAAAAGTATGTAAATCATTTGAACTCTGAGAACTTAGAGACAAGGGACCCTAACCTTCCCTATCAGTCTCACCCTCTTTTAATCCCAACACATAGTTTAGAGGAGGGATCTTTAAACTGATAAGGGAGGAAGAGTATGTGCCTTAACAAGAGTTAAGACCTGTGCAAAACACACATAAGAATTGTATATGTGTTTGTATTCTACCTTTAATATGTTCAATCTATGCTTTGAGACTCCCAGATCCTGGTCAGATTTAGTGGTATGCTTGAAATCATTGCTTCCTGTTACTACCAGGAGTATTTCCAGAGACAGGGCAGTAGAGGAGGAAATTTAGGACTCAATATGTAGTCACTGAAGGGAAGAATTCTCCCTGGTATACCTGGAGGTAAATGGGTGGGTTCCATCCTCATATGTCAAACATATACTGTCTCACTTCATCTTTAGTGCTGGTAACTCAGGTCAGTTTTTTTGGAATTCCTATTTCTGTAAGGCCCTATACACCCTGCCCCTTAAAACATACAAGTCATAACAAAATGGGGTATGTTCCTCATTTCAGGGGAGTAAGAGTTCCTGGACTCAATTCCAGTGATGGTGTGTGTTTGTGTGTGTAGGTTTCCCCACACCAACCAGCAGTTCTTGGACACCAGCAGGGTGTCTGAGAATTCACCTCAGTTTTGACAGTATCAGCTCAGAGATAGAATCAGATTCCACAGGTAAAGGGTTCAGTCCCATAAGACCTCCCCTCACCTCAGATGCCAGTCACAGGTCCAAGTTGTTATCTGTACTTCTGACCAACTGACTATAAATCAGAGATTTATAAACCAGATTCCCTGCTCAGTTTCAGTTAGTTTGCTAGAATGGCTCAAACAACTCAGGAGAACTCATTTCCTCACTCGATTACTGAGTTATTATAAAGGCTATCAGAGAAATCGAATCAACAGCAAGATGAAGAGATACATAGAGTAAGGTGTTAAACATAGGAGCTGTGTCCTCGTGGAGCGTGGGACTTGGCCCAGTGGCACACAGAAGTGTTCTGTTTCTCCTTTGCGGAAGCTCTCCAGTAAAGGGCCAAAGGGCTGTCGTTCTCGGCTTCTATGGAGGCTTCATTGTATAGTCATGACTGACTAACTCATTGGCCAGTGGCAACTGATTCAACCGCCAATCTCTCTCCTCTTCCTCCTCAAGCAGGTGTGAGACTGAAAGTTCCAGTCGTCGAATCACATGGCTGGTTCTTCTGCAACCAGCCCCCACTGATAGGTGGGGTCATAATGTCAACTCCCGTGGAGTATTTTCAGGAACTGAAGACAAGGAACTGAAAATTGATTTCATTGTTCTTACTGCTCAGGAAATGCCAAGCTTTGAGGAGCTGTGAACCAGGAGCAGCTTCCCTGGTGGCTCAGCTGGTGAAGAACCTGCCTGCACTGTGGGCGACCTGGGTTCTGTCCCTGGGCTGGGAGATCCCCTGGAGAAGGGAGCAGACTATGGATCAAGTTATATGTGAGGAAAACACATTTGGTCATCTGAATGACCAAATATACAGATCTTTTTTTTTTTTTTATAGATACACAGTTGGCCCTCCATATTCTTATGTTTTGCATTTGTGGGTACAGGAGGTTGATGTATTCTTTACACTTTGCCATTTTATATAAGGAACTTGATCATCTGTGGATTTTGGTACACTTGAGGCTCCTAGAACCAATCCTCTTGGATACTGAGGGACAATGCTCTGTTTTTCCTATAAATCTCAGTATCACACAGGGCTTTGCTGAGACTATACTAGGTTAATTTGTATTATAGAAATTTGTATTTTGAGGATATAGTTTATAACATTTCTCAAATCTGTTTGACCACAGGACATTTTACCATAGGGGCTGTTTTTTCAGGGAACACATTTTGGGAAGCCCTGCTCTGTTGCATTTCGCTTGCTGGTGCTCCAGAGTGACTTGAGTTTTGAGATCTTAGAAGAGAATTTGCTGTGTTCTTAGAAAAACATGTTTTCCAAAAGTTCGTGAGATTTCTTTCCCAATTGTAACAGGGAAAATCCCTTTTTATCACTTCTCAAGCTGCCATATATTGGAGACACAATTACTTGGCTGTGTCTCTGTCTGTGTCTCTGTGTCTCTGTCTGTCTCTTGGCAGTCATTTCTGCCTCTTTCTCCTTTGTTGGCATATACCTTCTTTCAGGAAATGAATCATGAAGAGTTTAATCAAGTATTAGCATCATCTTTCCTTGTATAATTGGTGGTCTAGTGCTTGGATATGTGACTTTTCTGACCAATAAGGCAAATAGAAGTCTTCTGAGATTTCTGCAGAAATATTTTTTCATTAAAAAGAAAGTTTACGAGGAGCAAAAGCCCACTTCTACCTGTCCCCTCCTCCTGCTTTGAACATTGTTAGGCAAGAATGTACAGGTATGTGGGACACGTTGAGGTGTTCTGGAGAGTTGCAGAAATTGCATCTGTAACTGATATGTTCGATCCAGTCCTAGAATTATCCACTTGTGAGATTCCTGTCAAGTGAGATTATTGAGATCTGTATTGTTTAATTCACTTTTATCTTGGCATTCTCCTACCTGCAACAGAAATAATTCTAAGCAATACTTAAGACACGATACTTAATATGGAGAGTCTGTATTTCAGTAAAACCTTATTTACAAAAGTAGACAGGGCGATTTTGGCCCATGGATTTTAGTTTGATAACCTCTTTTCTAATCCACCAAACTTTATCTTTACTACTTTATATTCTCTGGCTGATATTTGACAGAAAGATTCCCATTTTATAAATGAGGTATTTAAAGCTTAGAGAAGTTGACTTGTTCATGGTCATGTCACAGGCAAATTGGGACCCTGCCCAGTTCTGGTTTGTTTGCCCATCTGTGGTTGTCTCTAGCACATTGCCACTACACTATCTTTGGGACCTTCTCTGCAAATCACAGACCCATGTTTGAGTCAGAAGTCCACTTTGGTATAGAAGAGGGGTCTAAAAAGCTCCTTGCAAAGACTGAAATATCAGTCAGATAATTGAAAATTGGAAGAGATCATTTCCCTCTTCCTCTGTCTAGGAATTCCATGCTGTTCATGGGGTTCTCAAGGCAAGAATACTTAAGTGGTTTGCCATTCCCTTCTCCAGTGGACCACATTTTGTCAGAACTCTCCACCATGACCCGTCCATCTTGGGTGTCTCTACATGGCATGGTTCATAGTTTCATTGAGTTAGACAAGGCTGTGGTCCATGTGATCAGTTTGGTTAGTTTTCTGTGATTGTGGTTTTCATTCTGTCTGCCCTCTGATAGAAAGGATAAGAGGCTTATGGAGGCCTCCTAATGGGAGAGACTGACTGAAGGGGAAACTGGGTCTTGTTCTGATGGGTGGGGCCATGCTTCAGTTCAGTTCAGTTCAGTTGCTCAGTCATGTCCGACTCTTTGCAACCCCATGAATTGCAGCATGCCAGGCCTCCCTGTTCATCACCAACTCCTGGAGTTTACTCAAACTCATGTGCATCGAGTCGGTGATGCCATCCAGCCATCTCATCCTCTGTCGTCCCCTTCTCCTCCTGCCCCCAATCCCTCCCAGCATCAGGGTCTTTTCCAATGAGTCAACTCTTCTCATGAGGTGGCCAAAGTATTGGAGTTTCAGCTTCAGCATCAGTCCTTCCAATGAACACCCAGGACTGATCTCCTTTAGGATGGACTAGTTGGATCTCCTTGCAGTCCAAGGGACTCTCAAGAGTCTTCCCCAACACCACAGTTCAAAAGCATCAATTTTTTGGTACTCAGCTTTCTTCACTGTCCAACTCTCACATCCATACATGACTACTGGAAAAACCATAGCCTTGACTAGATGGACCTTTGTTGGCAAAGTAATGTCTCTGCTTCTTAATATGCTATCTAGGTTGGTCATAACTTTCCTTCCAAGGAGCAAATGTCTTTTAATTTCATGGCTGCAATCACCATCCACAGTGATTTTGGAGCCCAGAAAAATAAAGTCTGACACTGTTTCCACTGTCTCCCCATCTATTTGCCATGAGGTGATGGGACCAGATGACATCATCTTAGTTTTCTGAAGGTTGAGCTTTAAGCCAACTTTTTCACTCTCTTCTTTCACTTTCATCAAGAGGCTCTTTAGTTCTTCTTCACTTTCTGCCATAAGGGTGGTGTCATCTGCATATCTGAGGTTATTGATATTTCTCCCGGCAATCTTGATTCCAGCTTGTGCTTCTTCCAGCCCAGCGTTTCTCATGATGTACTCTGCATATAAGTTAAATAAGCAGGGTGACAATATACAGCCTTGACATACTCCTTTTCCTATTTGGAACCAGTCTGTTGTTCCATGTCCAGTTCTAACTGTTGCTTCCTGGCCTGCATATAGGTTTCTTTTCTTTTCTTTTTTTGCATATAGGTTTCTTAAGAGGTGGGTCAGATGGTCTGGTATTCCATCTCTTTCAAAATTTTCAACAGTTTATTGTGATCCACACAGCCAAAGGCTTTGGCATAGTCAATAAAGCAGAAGTAGATGTTTTTTGGAACTCTCTTGCTTTTACAGTGATCCAGTGAATGTTGGCAATTTGATCTCTGGTTCCTCTGCCTTTTCGAAAACCAGCTTCAACATCTGGAAGTTCACGGTTCACATATTGCTGAAGCCTGGCTTGGAGAATTTAGAGCATTATTTTACTAGCGTGTGAAATGAGTACAATTGTGAAGTACTTTGAGCATTCTTTGGGATTGCCTTTCTTTGGGGTTGGAATGAAAACGGACCTTTTCCAGTCCTGTGGCCACTGCTGAGTTTTCCAAATTTGCTGACATATTGAGTGCAGCACTTTCACAGCATCATCTTTCAGGATTTGAAATAGCTCTACTGGAATTCTGTCACCTCCACTAGCCTTGTTCGTAGTGATGCTTTCTCAGGCCCACCTGACTTCACATTCTAGGATGTCTGGCTCTAGGTGAGTGATCACACCATTGTGATTATCTGGGTCATGAAAATCTTTTTTGTACAGTTCTTCTGTGTATTCTTGCCACTTCTTCTTAATATCTTCTGCTTCTGTTAGGTCCATACCATTTCTGTCCTTTATCGAACCCATCTTTGCATGAAATGTTCCCTTGATATCTCTAATTTTCTTGAAAAGATCTCTAGTCTTTCCCACTCTGTTTTTTTCCTCTATTTCTTTGCATTGATTGCTGAGGAAGGCTTTCTTCTCTCTCATGGCTATTCTTTGGAACCCTCCATTCAAATGGGAATATCCTTCCTTTTCTCCTTTGCTTTTCACTTCTCTTCTTTTCACAGCTATTTGTAAGGCCTCCTCAGACAGCCATTTTGCTTTTTTGCGTTTCTTTTTCTTGGGGGTGGTCTTGATCCCTGTCTCCTGTACAATGTCATGAACTTCTGTCCATAGTTCATCAGGCACTCTGTCTATCAGATCTAGTCCCTTAAATCTATTTCTCACTTCTACTGTATAATCATAAGGGATTTGATATAGGTCATACCTGAATGGTCTAGTGGTTTTCCCTGTTTTCTTCAATTTAAGTCTGAATTTGGCAATAAGGAGTTCATGATCTGAGCCACAGTCAGCTCCCGGTCTTGTTTTTGCTGACTGTATAGAGCTTTTCCATCTTTGGCTGCAAAGAATATAATCAGTATGATTTCAGTGTCAACCATCTGGTGATGTCCATGTGTAGAGTCTTCTCTTGTGTTGTTGGAAGAGGGTGTTTGCTATGACCAGTGAGTTCTCTTGGCAAAACTCTATTAGCCTTTGCCCTGCTTCATTCTGTACTCCAAGGCCAAATTTGCCTGTTACACTAGGTGTTTCGTGACTTCCTACTTTTGCATTCCAGTTCCCTATAATGGATGTCTTTTTTGGGTGTTAGTTCTAAAAGGTCTTGCAGGTCTTCATAGAACCATTCAACTTCAGCTTCTTCAGCATTACTGGTTGGGGCATAGGCTTGGATTACCGTGATATTGAATGGTTTGCCTTGGAAACGAACAGAGATCATTCTGTCATTTTTGAGATTGCATCCAAGTACTGCATTTTGGACTCTTTTGTTGACCATGATGGCTACTCCATTTCTTCTAAGGGATTCCTGCCCACAGTAGTAAATATAATGAGTTAAATTCACCCATTCCAGTCCATTTTAGTTCGCTGATTCCTAGAATGTCTACATTCACTCTTGTCATCTCCTGTTTGACCGCTTCCAGTTTGCCTTGCTTCATGGACTTAACATTCCAGGTTCCTATGCAATATTTCTCTTTACAGCATCAGACCTTGCTTCTATTGCCAGTCACATCCACAACTGGGTATTGTTTTTGCTTTGGTTCCATCCCTTCATTCTTTCTGGAGTTATTTCTCCACTGATCTCCAGTAGCATATTGGGCACCTACCGACCTGGGTAGTTCCTCTTTCAGTATCCTATTATTTTGCCTTTTCATACTGTTCATGGGGTTCTTAAGGCAAGAACACTGAAGTGGTTTGCCATTCCCTCCTCCAGTGGGCCACATTCTGTTAGACCTCTCCACCATGACCCGTCTGTTTTGGGTGGCCCCATACGGCATGGCTTAGTTACATTGAGTTAGACAAGACTGTGGTCCATGTGATTAGATTGGCTGGTTCTCTGTGATTATGATTTCAGTGTGCCTGTGCTTTGATGCCCTCTCGCAACACCTACCGTCTTGGGTTTCTCTTACCTTGGACATGGGGTATCTCTTCACGGCTGCTCCAGCAAAGCACAGCCACTGCTTCTTACCTTGGTCGAGGAGTATCTCCTCATGGCTGCCCCTCCTGACCTTGAACGAGGAGTAGCTCCGGCCCTCCTGGGCCCACACAGCAGCCGCCACTCCTTGGATGTGGGGCCATGCTTAGTAAATCTTTAATCCAATCTTCTGTTGATGAGTGGGACTGTGTTCCCTCCTTTTTGTTTGACCTGGGGCCAATCTATGGTGGAGGTAATGAAGATAATGGTGACCTCCTTCAAAAGGTCCCATGCATGCACTGCCACACTCAGTGCCCACGACCCTGCAGCAGGCCACCGTTGACTCAGACCTCCACCGGAGACTCCTGGATACTCATGGGCAAGTCTGGGTCAGTCTCTTGTGGGGTCACTGCTCCTTTCCCCTGGGTCCTGGTGCATACAAGGTTCTGTTTGTGCCCTCCAAGAGTCTGTTTCCCCAGTCCTGTGTAAGTTCTGGTGGCTCTATGGTGGCGTTAAAGGCGACCTCCTCCAAGACACCTTATGCCATACCCAGGTCTGCTACATCCAGAGCCCCTGCCCCTGTGGCAGGCCACTGCTGACCTGTACCTTCTCAGGAGATACTCAGACACAGTTCTGATTCAGTCTCTCTGGGTCCTGGTGCACACAAGGTTTGTTTAAGCCCTCTTGAGCATCTCTGATGGGTAAGGGGTTTGATTCTAACTGTGATTTCACCCTTCCTACCATCTTGCTGGGGCTTCTCCTTTACCCGTGGATGTGGGATATCTTTTTTTGGTGGGATCCAACATTCTCCAGTCGATGGTTGTTCAGCAGCGAGTTGTAGTTTTGGAGTTCTTGCAGGAGATGATGAGTGTATGTCCTTCGTGTGGATCACAACAAACTGTGGAAAATTCTTCAAGAGATGGGAATACCAGACCACCTGACCCTTCTCCTGAGAAATCTGTATGCAGGTCAAGAGGCAACAGTTAGAACTGGACATGGAACAACAGACTAGCTCCAAATCGGAAAAGCAGTATGTGAAGGCTGTATATTGTCACCCTGTTTATTTAACTTATATGCAGAGAACATCATGAGAAATGCTGGGCTGGAAGAAGCACAAGCTGGAATCAAGATTGCCATGAAAAATATCAATATCCTCAGTTATGCAGATGACACCACCCTTATGGCACAAAGTGAAGAAGAACTAAAGAGCCTCTTGATGAAAGTGAAAGAGGAGAATGAAAAAGTTGGCTTAAAACTCAACATTCAGAAAACTAAGATCATGGCATCTGGTCCCATCACTTCATGGCAAATAGATGGGGAAACAATGGAAACAGTGACAGACTTTATTTTCTTGGGCTCCAAAATCACTACAGATGGTGACTGCAGCCATGAAATTAAAAGACACTTGCTCCTTAGAAGAAAAGCTAGAGGCTAACCTAGACAGAATATTTAAAAGCAGAGACATTACTTTGCTGACAAAGGTCCATATAGTCAAAGCTATGGTTTTTCCAGTAGTCATGTATGGATGTGAGAGTTGGACTATAAAGAAACCTGATCTTTGAAGAATCAATGCTTGAACTGTGGTGTTGGAGAAGACTCTTGAGAGTCCCTTGGACTGCAAGCTAATCCAACCAGGCAATCCTAAAGGAAATCAGTCCCGAATATTCATTGGAAGGACTGATACTGAAGCTGAAACTCTAATCCTTTGGCTGCCTGAGGTGAAGAACTGACTCATTGGAAAAGACCTTGATGCTGGGTAAGATTGATGGCAGGAGGAGAAGGGGATGACAGAGGATGAGATGATTGGATGGCATCACTAACTCGATTGACATGAGTTTAAGTAAACTCCGGGATCTGGTGATGGACAGGGAAGCCTGGCGTGCTGCAGTCCATGGGGTTGCAAAGAGTTGGGCATGAATGAGCGACTGAACTGACTGTCTAGGAATTATTCTCTCAGTTTATTTCTAAGAATAAAAAGGTTGTCTTTTTTTTCCTACCTTGAACCAGCCTGACCAGTATCTTTTTAGGTTTGTCAGATGCTGACATGGGGTCTCCCTTTGAGTCCCAGCCCAAGAAAACCAGCTGTCCTCTCATGCTAACAAGACAATATTTTTGTTGGATCATTTCTTCTCCAACCTGGGCCACCTCTGAGCCCATTTCTGTCAAAAATTCTCCTTCCCAACAGGCTAGCTCTTCTCCTACAAATTTGGAAAGGGCCTTGAAAGCCAACACTGTTTACCAATTTGTTCTTAGAAGTGTCAGAGCTGTAATCAGGCGAGGTCAAGCAACAATTCTCACAGCTGTTATAAAACATTGCTAATTGCTCTACAGGCTTAATAGAAAAACATCGTGCCGTTGCTTGGAAATAGTAATTATTGTGGCTCAGGTTTCTTGGCCTAAGTTCCCTGGCTGCATATTCCCTTCCAGCCAAAGGAAAAAAATAAGAATAACCCAAACATCTCAACTTTATGAATAATAATAATGCAAAATCATAAAAGTGTCCTTAACATAAAAAGTCTTCCTATTAAAATTGTGATCCTTTGTTAAGAAGGCAGTGTAGATCTCACAAATGGAAACTCTAAAGAGTTGGATTCTCTACCTCATGTTAAGAAATATTGATTGCAGCCCACAAGAAAGCTTTCATTTAACCACATTTTAAAAAGCTTTCATAAATATTGCAATAAAGTGAAATTCATTGCCGGTTAAACTCTAACTCCAGCATGAGCTTATTTATCATCCAGATGACTGAACTGCTGGCAAGAGGAAACAGAGGGACAGTGGGGGATTTATATAGCACATCTTGAAATATCTTCCTGTTAAGGTAATAAAGGGCATGCTCCACATTCGGATCTGATGGCCAATAAACAATTTTCAGAAAAAGGAAGAGATGGTAGAAATAGGGTGCATTAGGAAATTCTATTTATGCTACAGTCAATTATTGCCGTTTTCAGCTTTTATTATAAGCTTCTTTTTCTTTTCCCCTATTAAGCATAACTTGTCAGAAATCCTATACCAAGGGAATAAAATGTCAGGATGGTGTCCAAATCATTATAGGATGTTCCTCGTAACAGATTCTTACTTCTAGAAACTCTAAATGATTTGTGACTGTATTCATGGCATTTGAAAGTAAAATTAGTCAAGTGAGATTTTTTAATGAAGAATCTTTGATAAGAGGAGCTCTTTGAGTTAAGCATGCTGACACATATACCTGATTTTTTCTGACATGTTCTCATTCACAATGTGAAAAGTCCTGTCCAAACCTGTGCTTACATGTGCATCTTTGTATATAATACTGTTTTAATAGAGTTTATATCCCTGTAGTCATCAAAATAAAAGCATTTTAAAAAGAAAAGAGAGATATATTTATTAGCAAAGAACTAGATGGGATTCCCATTCCATTTGAAGCTACTTTAAACTTTAAAGGTGAAATTAAATATAAACCATGAGGAAAACAGGTTAGAGGGAAAACAAAGGTAGAAAACATATAAAAAAGAGAGAAATTGATATATAAAATCTGTATACTGTATGTTCATTTCCTAGAGGTCATGTAGTTCATGTTGAACTTCTTAGTTTCCCAAGCAAAAAAGGTCATTAGTCAAATGATTCTGGGCCCACAAAATAAATATAAAGCAATTGTGTGGGAGAGATGTGTTTTGGTAGTGAGACAAAATGCTGAGAAATTTCTTCTGTGAGTTCCTATAAAGAAAAAACTGTGTAAAGTAATGAACTGTGCTCTTAAAGACATGACAGTAAGTGTAGTAAAATATCTCATATGCTCTTTTTCATACTATCTCTCAGTCTAGGTCAGTGGGAAATTGTCAGAGCACAATTCACCCAGAGCAGCCGTGAGAGCAGAGTGCTAAACCACTGGTCTGTAACGGGAGACACTGTGGTCTCTCTTTGTTCTTGTCCTTTCCTGTTTCTGTCTGCCCCTACTAATTGGTGTCTCATTTCTCATACTTATGCATTAGGCTTGCCAAATAGCCTGCCCTAGAAAATACAAGTAGAAAACCCACTGCTCTTATAGAGTTATGGTCATGTTGAGACCTAGTTTTAATATATGTATATGTATATGAAATCATACATGTAGTGTGTGTATGTGTGTGTGTGCGTATTTGGAACTTTAGGAGGTCAGGACAAACAACTAGGATTCCTTTGTGTTGAGGACCTGGGAGTTTGTCCAGTACATTATATATTTCTGGCTTACGCTTGTCATCCTGGTGTAGATATAACATCTGTAGATGTAACAGCTCCCTTTCATGCTTAAAAGTACCTCGGTTTGGAAGCTAAGTAATATGGGTCACCTCACTTCTAAATACACTAGAATCAAAGGATGAAGGCTAATGATATTGTCAATTATCTTCCCTCAGGCCAATAGGCCAATTACTAGGAACATGGCAGAAATTTCATGACAGAAGAAATAGTCAACCTGCAGCATCAAAGATACCTTTGAACGAACCCAAAGAACTGCAGTCACTGGGCAACCAAATTACCTGTATCGTATCAGAGGTTAAGTCCCTTTCCACTTGGAACAGAAGAGCTCTGACTTTGATGGAGATAGGAGAACTTGGGTCCAGCAGCTGATTAGAAACTGCAACACCAGTTATAGCATCATCAACACAAGGGAACAGGATGGTATTGCGAGGTGGCTGGCATAGTGGCAATGGCATTTAGCATCTGAAAGCAAGATTGTGAGGGACTTGAGCCATGGGGATATAATGAGATGATTAGGAGAGGAGAATCTTTTTCTTGAAACAATATACATCCTTAAGGTGTATATTAAGGTGTACTTAAGGTGAGAACTATCACTGCTGTCCCTGATGTGTGTGTGTGTGTGTGTGTGTGTGTGTGTGCGCGTGCATATGTGTATGAGAGAGATTAAGCATAAGATAGAAAATAACAATGGAAAGAATAAACTGAGGGTTGAAACAGGAGAGTTTACTGGTGATTAATTTGGACATCTACGAACAGAATCAAGCACATCTCTGTGATATGCAAACCAGAATATAGGGGGAAGTAAGTGCTGTAAATAGACTTGACTTTAAAATCAGTTCAACAAACAATGGAACAAGGCTTAAAATGAAAGAATTTCACTATTTCATTTCGAATCCTGAGTTAAAATCCTGTTTTTTCTAGTATAAATTGACTGCTTTGCTCTTAACTAGAAAAAAGGAAGCTAGAAATGAAAATGAATGAAAGTCAACCAGGTATAAATATAGATCCTAAGGATGTGGAATACTCACACAGGAAGATGGCTTTGGTCTAGATAAGAACATGGGTTTGTGTCCCCTCCATAAGGACCAGAGCCTCAAAAAGCTACTTGGCAAAAATCTGGAGAAGTGGATATTTGCTGGGCTATTTCTTTCCAGGAGCTTTAGTGTGTCAAAACAATCATCCAGGGGAAATCAAAATTCACGGCTTCTAGCCTAAGTGAGCAAAATGTCTGAATTTCTGTCACTCATGTAACATAGGAACCCCAGGCAAGATATTAACATAAAAAATATGTCTAAGAAAATAGATGACTTAGGGATCTAGGCAGAAGGAAGCAAGAGTAGTTCTGAGAGACAGAAAATACAGGGTTCATAGAACTCCCAAAGTTCAACAATCTAGTGAAATTAAGCTCATAAGTAAAAAAAAAAAGTATAAATCTGTGAGTTCACAGATAGTAAGGTAAAGGAGATATAATACAGTAACAAAATGACAGAACATATTAGAAAAGATTATATATTAACATATTTAGAGCAGATTAAAGAAATGATAGAAAGAATAGAAACTATAATAAAAATGGATTTGCTGAACAGTAAATGTGTTGGCAAAAAAAGTTTTGAAAGAAGTCAAATACATATTGTAGAAATAAAAATATAGTATTTGAAATTAAGAACTCAGTGAATGTGTTAAATAACAGATTAGAGATGACTGAAGAAAGACTGAGGGATTTGGGAGGTCAATATGAGAAAATAACCTATAATACAGATCTCAGAGATAGGCGGGAGAGCATGAGAAAGTATTATGTGCATCTAATATGAGTTCTCATAGGATGAAATGGAGAGAATAAAGAAGCAGCAGCTTTCTAAAAGACATTTTCCATGTTTGGAAAAAAAGGATCTAATCCTCCAGTTGACAGAGTACCCTAAGTCTTCAACAGGATAAATAAAAACCTAGACAAACTGTGGGAAACTAGAGAACATCAAATAACATCTTGAAGTCAGAGGAAAACAGATATCTCTAATAGAAGAATCACAACTAGATTGGTATACTTCTGAATGGTGGTGATGGATGGCAGAACATAATGGGATAATACTTTCCAGGTTCCAAGGGAAGCTGTACCTCATTTAATAGTGACAATGAAATAAAGACATTTTCAGAGAAAGAAGTAAGTTTACTAACCATTTACTTTGATAAGGAATTGCTAAAAGATATTCTTTGTGTTTTGTTTTTTTAAAGTGAACCCAAAGGGAAGGGGTAGGAAGCAAGAAGAAATTGTAAACAAGACAACTGGAAATATGTGAATAAGCCTAAATAAGCATTCACTGTAAAGGTAGAAATCTTGTAAAAGATACTAATTTTGGGGGGTAGGATTGTTAAACAAGTGGAAGTAAAACACTAAGCAACAAGATAAAAAAAAGAGGGGTGATTTGAATTAAAGCTTTTTTAGATATTTGTATTATTTAAGAGGGGTAAGAATGGTTAGTTTTAAATATTACTGAGTCAAATTTACATGTAAACAAATAATGGTAGCTCATAGCAAAATAAAAATAGAAAATGTCTACATTGATACCAATTGAGAGGGTAAGAAGAGGAATAAGTAAAGCCTTATCATTTCAACAGGAGGAATGGAAAGAGAAAAGAAAGAGAAAGTTAATAGAAAGCATAAAATAAGGTGAAGGAAATCCAAAATACATTAGAAATCACAACACAAATAGTATGGATTTCTATGTTAAAAGAAAATTTATTATATTATTCAATAACTGAACAAAAAAATAGAAACCAAATCAGTAGTAAGACATTCGCAGGAGCCAAGCTAATGACACTGAGAGACTGAAGCAAAAAGGATATAAAGGTCTACCAGGGATGGCAAAGGCTCTTGATTATCTATCCAGCAGGCGTTCTAGATGCCCTTGTTAGCCCTTTATTCTTGATGGCAGAGTCCTTATCTTACTCTAGAGGATGAAACTACAAGATTTCCAGGCAACTAATTTCTTTGGAAACCAGCATAGCCCTGTGCAAGTCTCCTGGTTTTTGTATATTTAACTCCTGACTAGATCATTTTAGGACCCTAATCCATTCTCACATTCTGAGACCTCCCTCCACTCCACCCACCCCCATTTTAAAAGATAGAGATCTGTGTTAATTATACAAGTTTTTTATAGAAATTTAGCATTCATTTTTTTAACTGTACTATTTGTTTCAGTTCATTATTGTCTTCATTAATATTCTGGTTGCATATACTTTCTATTAGATACAACTTCCAGGAAAGCTATTGTTTTCCTGATGTAAAGGCACAGATTGATCAGGGAGAACTATTTCCTGTTTGGAACACAGACGCCTGTAAGTGGGGTCACTATTTTGCAGTTATGTGGATTAAAACCAAATGCTGAGGATAGTAGAAGAGGAAGCTAGAAGGAGCCAGGGTCCTTTTGAATTCCTCAAGCAACAAAAGTAGCCTTGAGCTGTCTGCCTCTGGACTTGTTAACAAGTAAACAAAAGAATTCCTATCTGTTCTAAGCCATCCTGGTTGAATTTCTCTTACATTCAATTGAGTATAATCCTACACTGAGATTTTAAAATCCAACATCAAAGCTCTTTTAAGAATTGGAAATTTTTTCCTTAAGAGAAAAACACACAATTTAGATCAGTGCTTCTCAAACATTAGGATGTGTTGGAATCATCTGGAAGACTTGTTAAGATAGAATGGTGGGTCACCCCCAGATTTCCTTTCTGTAAGCCTGTGGCAGGCCCAAGCATCTGCATCTCTAACATAATGTGCTACTGATGCTGCTGGTCCAGGCAGCACCAATTAGACCAACCAAAACCAGTGAATATCCAGAGCTGGAGGAAGCATAAGCTTTTTCCCACCCTGAACTCTTAGATATGTCAGATGATTTGCCCAAGGTTCCACGGCAAGTTAATGGCAGACTGTATCTTAAATTCTAAATTTCCTAATGCCTAGTCTAGGACCTTTCTATGTTCACTGCTTTGCTGTTGAGTGAATTTATGGATTTGCTTGGCTCTCTTCTAAAATCATTATTTCATTATTTTTGTTATTATATTTTAGAAGAGATCAAGTGTATATATTGGAGAAGGAAATGGCAACCCACTCCAATATTCTTGTTTGGAGAATCCCATGGACAGAGGAGCCTGGGAGGCTACAGTCCATGGGGTCGCAAGAGTCGGACACGACTCAGCAACTAAGCTGCCACCACCACCAAGTGTGTATGTAGTGTGTATATCTGTGTGTTTGTGCGTTTCTACCAAGAAATGATTTGAATTCAATTTGAGCACATTCTGTTAACAAGGCAAACAAGTAACACAGTGACTCGGGATGAGTTTCAAATTCTTGTTTTGAAACTACTTGAGAAGAACAGTGTAGTCCTTCACTTGTCTTTATTTCCCTCCCGTACATCTGAACTATGCTCATCCCTGCTCAGTGTCACCTTCTTGCAATCTCATGCTTCTAGAAGAGGAGGAGTATGAATATCTTAGACAAACTGATGTTCTTACCAAAGATCCTTGAGCCATCCAAGCATTTCTTCCTAACCTGAACATTGCTGCACCTCCCAGCAGGCAAGTAGTCATTGCCTAAACCAGGGGTCAGCAGATTTTTTTCTGTTAAGGGCCAGATGGTAAATATTTTAGGTTTTGTGGGCCAGACTGTCTCTGTCATAGCTCCTCATTTCTGCTCTCGCAGTGTGAAAGTCGTTATAGACAATACATAAATAATGAGCGTGGATGTGCTCCAATAAAACTTTATGTATGGACACTGAAGTTTGAATTTCATATTTTCTCATGTCACAAAGCAGTATTCTTCTTTTAGTGGCTTTTAAAGCATTTAAAAATGTAGAAGGCATCCTGAGCTTGTACAACAATGGGCAGCAGGCTGAATTTGGTCCTCAGGCTATAGTTTGCTGACCACTAAATCAGAGCTCTTCCTTCCCCATTCTTTCTCCAATAGCCTTTTCCTGACCCTAGTGGAGTCTGCAGGTCAGAGTTTGTTTCTTTTCTATCATTAAGATTCTATTGCTGGTAATTAATACGTAAGAAAAAAATCGACCTGATATACAAACTAAAAGTACAGGGTGATGGCACATCAGGTTAGCAGAGGTAGGAGAGGTACTAACCTGGGACACTAAAAAAAAAAAAAGGCTATCTTATGTTGATGGGAATTGGTACTTTTCCAGAAAGTATTTCATTTGTTTGTATGCAACAAAGATCTTCAGATATTCATAGTCTTTTCCCCAGACTATTTCAGAAAATATCCTATGGAGGCAACCAGGGATAGGAACAAAAGATACTTATTTTCTGATGATTATAGATAGAGAAAAATATGTTTATTGAAGTGTTATAATTTATAATAAAATTTTTTTAAAGCCTAAATGTCTAAACATAGGGAAATAGCTAAATAGATTTTAGTTTATCTGTGCAATACTATGAGTGATTGTCTCTGTGTATAGTACTAAGGATAAGTTTTTTTTCTTGTTTAGACTTTTCTATCTTCAGGTTCCCCACAATGAGTATACATGACTTTTAAAATTAAGCAAGATGATAAGTAATTAACAAATAAAAGGAGATTTAAAAAATTCATATAATAATCACAGTATTTTCTTTTCCTTTAGATCTTTTGCTTGGGTGTGATGGTGTGATCTGAAGGCCTCCAATGTTGTTGAAGTTACCTTATTCCCTTTGGTGTTTCTGTGAACCTCCTGACTCTTTGCAACTGCTTTGCCACCTTGCTGTCATTTCTCCTACCTTCACAACTCTGCTGTAGTAATTCCTCTTGATTTATGGCCGAAGAACCTTTTTCCCACCAATGGTACAATTCTTCCTCTAGGAAGAAGGTGCTTTTTAATTTTCAGTTTCTTGCAGTGCTCCTAGTGTTTTCAGCTTCTTTTACTTCCTAGAGTCCTTCTTTTTTTTTTTTTTTCCCAATGAAGCCAAGTTCCCTGACACTCGCGTCAAAGAAAAATATAAGTACATACAGGGTTCTGTATCCAAATGATCTCTTCCTCTGCAATCAAACATTCTCCTCCTACTAAACATGGGCTTCTCACTTCACTTGAACTGTAACACATGAAACCTACCCAAGCTGGAACTGTCCTGAGTTTGTGGGAGACTTTGCATCCCCTCTTTATTTGCCTTTATGTTTTATTATGTTTTCATGTATGTTTCCCAAAAGAGATCTCTTAGATTTCCCTCAAGGGAATAATTGAATAACCGAGTTTGCAGAGACTTTATTTTTTAATTGAAGTATAGTTGATTTACAGTATTGTGTTAATTTCAGATGTACAGCACAGTGATCCAGTTATATCTATATCTGTATCTGAATCTACAGATATATATATATATATATATATATATATACACTTAACTGAATCTAAATATATACATACACATATATATTCTTTTTCAGTTTCTTCTCTATTATAGGTTATTACAAAATATTGAATATAGTTCTCTGTGCTATGTAGTAGGCCCTTATTGTTTATTTTGCATGACAGAAACTTTAGTGTTTTCTAATAGTTTTTCCCATTAAGGCAAATATATAAAATAAACATAATTTTATAACACATTGGGAAAAAAATAGAGAAGGATGTTTGTGGCTGGAAATGCTTGGCTTAGAAGCTCTTGCTGTCCCAGACCATGCCCCAGCATCATGGCACACAATTGTAATCTGTTTGAGACACAGCAGAATGCCATGGCCTAGTGGGGAAGGATCAGTGAGTCCATTCCACCCTCATTCCCTCTGCTTTACTGACTTAAGAAATGAGACCCATTCCAGACCTCAGTGGTATCGGGAGGCCAAGCAAGACGTTGAGTCAATGATCTAGGAAAATGGATAGGATGAAGCCGGGAAGCCACCTTCTCTACCTGTACTCATTCATTTTAATCTCCTATTTAGAATTTTTAATGCTTCTTTTTTTCTAAACAAACTTGCCTCATTATAAGGAGAGATCCAAGGCTCATTCAAAAAGTAAGTGGGGGAAAAGTATATCTAACCAAAGATTTGTTAAATCGTGTAATGTTCCTCATGGTGGTATTTTTCATAAGGTATAGCTTTTTTCTTTTTTCCGTACAGATTTGTAGCAGAAACTAAAGATTTTTCTCAGTTGTAGTTCTTGAGTGTTTACACAAAATTCAAATTTTATACAAAATACTGAGATGAATTTCCTATAAGAAGAAAACGTTGAGTGATCACCTAGTTAGGATTACTGGGCTCAGAGGGTTAGTTAAAAGAGACCAAGTGCCCTCTGCCTTGGTGCCTGACCAAAGTGCCTGCTCTCAGGGGCCTGAGGGGAGGTACTTGAAGTAGCTGAGATAAGCCCAAATTGCCATTCTTAAATGACTATGAACTTTTCCCCTTCATACTTTGGAAGAGACAGAAAATAACGCTAAAGCTCTGACTCTCCTATCTGGGAGATCCAGCCATTTAATGAGGGGCTTTGGCTTTGGTGAGCATCACTTGAGTATTTTGAAGTACATTTCAGATTCCTCACCTTTAAAAATAGATGATAGGCAGGGGGCAGGGGCAGAGGTGTGAGTCTCAGGCTTCAAGTGAATGAGATCATTCTGCAGTCTTTCCATTTCCCAAACTGCAGATGTCACAAGGTGAGAATGAATCCTCAACTTGTTCTGGTTTCCAAGTTACAATCCCTCTGCTTTCCCCTTCCTCTCCTGAGGGAATCTGTGAAGTCTGCGAAAACACTTGATAGCCGATCATTCTTACAGGCAGCAGACACACACATTACCCCACTGAAACTCTCTTACCCAAGAGTTGAAAGCTCTTGTGCATAACAGGCTTAAGTACAAACATGTGTTTTCACCATTCATCTCCCCACCCGCCTCTTTAAGGAAGCCATATGTAATCAAATTCTGGGAGGCAACACAATCTACAGCAGGTGGGCTCTTTAATTGGCCTTCTTGGGGAGTAGCAGAAGTTGGTTTCAAAAGGTACTGACCTTATGGGTTTGGTTAGTAGGAGTTTGTGAAGTGGGTTGTAAAACCTAAACAGAGGACTGGGCTGCCTCTCAGATTCATAGGAGAATAGTGGAAACCAGTGTGAATATTTCAGGGGAATTGATACAGAGAATGTGTAGGAGTGGTGATGTTGAAGGCCATCAATATTTAGCTGCAAAATTACTCCTGTTTATCCCCACAGCAGTCCTACTTGTGGCCTCACAGGTTCTCTCTGGGCTTTCATTCATCTTTCTTCCTGGAAGGTGGACAGTGACACAGCATGCCGAGGCTTGGGGAGTGTCTGCTAAGCCACCAAGGTTAATGGCAGAACCAACACATTCTTGCCCTCCTATCCTGGTTGTTCCTGCTTTGATCAGAAACAAAGTCATAAAAAGATAATGTCAGAGCTGTGTACACAGTAAAGAAAAGCCATGATAAAGTGATGGCTGAGTTTGATCAAAAGCAAACTATATAATTTAAGTGCAAAGTATCCATCTATGTAGCCTACCCCATTGAAGTTAGCTGCATGATGAACAATTTGCTTTGTACTCTTGAGGAATCAGCTTATACGTGGTGAATGCTTTCAAGATGGGATTCCTAGAACTCATTAATCCAACTAGTGTTTATTGAGTGCCTGCCATATGGAAGGTGCCAGGAGTAAAACAGAGAAGCAGACTCAGGCCTTACTCTCAGCAGTTTATGATCTGGAAGAAGAAACATTTGTTAACAGGCCATCTAAATTCTGTCTGATAGTTTTTATGGGAGCACATAGGAAAAACATCAAAACCAGCCTAGGTTATGGTGGTCAATGGTAGTAAAGGGTGGTTAGGGAAGGCTTTTTTGAGGAGTAGCTACATTGAAACACAAAGGATGGAGAAGACTTATTTGACTAAGGAGAGGGGAGAAAGAATGTCCTAGTATTAAGAGCCTGTTCAAATGTCTAGGGTGGAATAGAGGAAAATCACTCCCAGGGCCTGCAGAGAGTTTAGATATGTAAGGCAGAGGCAGTAAGGGGCAAAAATCATAAAAGACCTGCATGTCTTGTGGTTGGTTTCATTGTATTTAGAATGCAGACTACCTTTTTGGGATGGTTAGAATGTAGATTCTTCCCTTTCAGCCTAGAATATTCCATTTGGGATTTACTGCATAATGTTTCTATGTCATGTTTTTAAAGCTTTGTCTATTATCTTCGTGCAAGGAGATAGGCATTAATGGTTTGAGAAATGGAAAAGGAAATGAAAGTGGAGTCGCTCAGTCATGTCCGACTCTTTGTGACCCCATGGACTGTAGCATACCAGGCTCCTCTGTCCATGGCATTCTCCAGGCAAGGGTACTGGAGTGGGTTGCCATTTCCTTCTCCAGGGGATCTTCCCAACCCAGGGATCAAACCTGGGTCTCCCACATTGCAGGTAGATGCTTTACTGCCTGAGCCACCAGGGAAGCCTGGGGACATCAGTTAACTACTTCTACCAGAAAGAAGAATGCGGGTCTGATGGAGATGCTAGAAACAAAGATAGGATCAGTAACTCTTGGTTATTTCCATTGTGCTGATATAGGTGGGGTTTCTTGGGGATGAGACACCAGAAAGTTTCAAATTTTTCATAAGCAGCTCTTGCTAAGGATTTAGTTCAGCTCCTTTTTATTATGTCATATTTTCAGATTACATGCTGGTATTAATTTCTGGAGGAAAAGATTACGGATAAATAATAAGCTTTCCAGATGGCTGTAGCTGTAATTGGCATGAGTTTTATGTAAGTGAACCACACTTTTGTCATTTCTTTCTTCTGCCTTTGTTAGTACTTGAGGAATAATAATCATTATTGTTGGCAGATTTCCCAGATTCCACCTATAGTTTAACAACAATTCTTGATATTAGAATACTGTACAGATTACAATACACTTCTACAGGTGTTAGTGTTCTAATGCCTCCTAGGTCCATGATTATGTCACTTACATGTACCTGTGATTAGAGGGTGAGTCCTGGGTCTAGTCCAGGCCACACTAACATATTTAAACATGCCTTGAATTTGAAATCAAGGTTAAGTGATTTTTATTTTCTCTCTAAAAGTTCTGTTCCTGAGTATGGCAGACTGTTGGTTTCCTCTGTTGTACCTTTAAGAAGCATCATTTTGTATTAAATCACCCTTATTTGCAGAACTTCTCATTTACAAAAAATGAGAAGAGAGGAAAAGAATGTTTTAAAATTTCTGGGGTATGAAGTTATTCTTACCAACATCTTAGAATTTTCTACTATTACCTACTAGGCCATGAATCTTGCAACCATCAAAAGAATTGGAAAAAAAATGAATTGTGCTTTATTATTACCATATATGGGACATTTATTGAATCCATGTTAGACATGTGAGAGAGATTATTTTAATCCTCACAATAAGCCTACAGGATAGGTTCTATATTTCCATTTTTAATGAAACACTTACAGAGAGATGAAATAAATTGCTAGCATCTACACTGTAATTGACACATGTGATTTCGATGCCTCCATCCTTTCCATCATGCCATCCTCAAAGGTTTTACATTCCAAGGTGACTTGCTTCAAATCACCCAGAGCATCTGATCTACTAAAACTTACTGGAACCTCTGAACATCAGGTTGGAAACTGCAGAACTAGAGCAAAAGGGAAATGTGAAATCACTCTATTAAAATGACAAATATTCCAGATGTAGCTAATTAGTATGATAACCTAGGTGTAAAAGAGAATTGTAGAATTAGTGCCATCAGCCTTGCAATGCCATTAACCATATTATAACTCTTCACATGATTTTCCCCTCACCATGAAATGCCTGATTTCCATTTGCTTTATCATACGGTGCGGTACATCAGTGCACACACTACTGTGAATACCGTGGTTTTCACAGTGGGATGTGCTTTATCTCTGTAGATCAGTAAATTGGAATAATTTCACCTAGGGTGATGCCTGTACCAAAAGGGTACTGGCGACCTTGACTGCAGTTCTGTGTTGTTTTCCTCTCACTTTCCCATGATTTTCTTTTTCACTTCTGTTCTGAATCACCTACTCTAGAATATAAAGATCCAGGCAGATTAGGAAGACAGTCTTGTGTATCCTAAAAGCTTTCTCTGAGAGGTAAATTTCTGGGAGGGAACTGAGCTTTATTTTTGGATAGTGAAAGCAACAGACAGCAGTTTTGAGCTAAGGAGTACTTGTGGACTAGCAGGTTTGGAGAAAATTGGCGGGGGGGGGGGGGCGAACAGAAGCACAAATTACAAATTATATCTACAAATTAGGCTAGAGACAGTCTGTACATTCAATGGTAGCCATGAAACTAACACATGAAAGAGGAGCAAGCAAAGTCAGTTTCTGTGATGGCAGAGAAAATGTTTGGGGAAGGCGGCCGGTTTGATGTTTATTCCAGTAAATGTCAGCACAACTGATACCAACTGCTCTTGCTGTTCTCTCTTAGTCTCTCAGCTGAACATTCCCCTCTTCTGGTTTGTACATACCTACCTTGAAGCCCGTTATCTCAATTCCCTGTCTTCTGACAGGATTTTAAATTTGAACCAGAAAGCACATGGTGCTGCGGGTAGAAGTTCCAGTTAACCAAGTTGGGCCTTGTGAAGTGTGTGTGGGAAGAAGAATCAATTTATACAAATTTATAGTTTATGTAAAATACACTGTTGACCCGTGGTATCCTGTGAGGTTTACCATCACGTTGCATATTTTCTGACTTTGAGTTGAATATGGCTTGTCACAATTCAAAAGGACAGAATATACATGGTGCCTTATACATGAGGGACTCTCAAATGAATGAAAGAATAAAGGGAGAAATAAGTTGATGCATGCCTGAATGCAATTAAGATATGCTAACATGAGTTGGCAAAAGACCTTGTCTTAATTGTAAACTAGGGACACATCATAGTTTGCAGGGGAAAGACATTCATCACTCACTAACACATTCATTCATTCATGTATTTATTTTTACACATATGATTTGTTTAAAAACCTATTTTGTGCAAGTGCTGTGATACCTTATGAATGTAGAGTGGAAAGAAAAACTGAGATGGTCCTTGCACTCAAGAATTTATATTCTAGTGGGAGACAAACAATATCAATCTCTAAACTGATAAAAGCATCACTACGAACAAAGCGAGCAGAGGTGGTGGAATTCCAGTTGAGCTGTTTCAAATCCTGAAAGATGATGCTGTGAAAGTGCTGCACTCAATATGCCAGCAAATTTGGAAAACTCAGCAGTGGCCACAGGACTGGAAAAGGTCCGTTTTCATTCCAACCCCAAAGAAAGGCAATCCCACAGAATGCTTAAACTACCACACAATTGCACTCAGCTCACATACTAGTAAAGTAATGCTCAAAATTCTCCAAGCCAGGCTTCAGCAATATGTGAACCGTGAACTTCCAGATGTTCAAGCTGGTTTTAGGAAAGTCAGAAGAACCAGATATCAAATTTCCAACATCCGCTGGATCATTGAAAAAGCAAGAGAGTTCCAAAAAACATCTATTTCTGCTTTATTGACTATGCCAAAGCCTTTGACTCTGTCGATCACAATAAACTGTGGAAAATTCTGAAAAAGATGGGGATACCAGACCACCTGACCTGCCTCTTGAGAAACCTATATGCAGGCCAGGAAGCAACAGTTAGAACTGGACATGAAACAACAGACTGGTTCCAAATAGGAAAAGGAGTACATCAAGGCTGTATATTGTCACCCTGCTTATTTAACTTATATGCAGAGTACATCATGAGAAATGCTGGGCTGGAAGAAGCACAAGCTGGAATCAAGATTGCCAGGAGAAATATCAATAACCTCAGATATGCAGATGACAACACCTTTATGGCAGAAAGTGAAGAGGAACTAAAAAGCCTCTGGATGAAAGTGAAAGAGGAGAGTGAAAAAGTTGGCTTAAAGCTCAACATTCAGAAAACTAAGATCATGGCATCTGGTCCCATCATGGGAAATAGATGGGGGAACAGTGGAAACAGTGACTGACTTTATTTTTTGGGGCTCCAAAATCACTGCAGATGGTGATTGCAGTGCAGCCATGAAATGAAAAGACGCTTACTCCTTGGAAGGAAAGTTATGACCAATCTAGACAGCATATTAAAAAGCAGAGACATTACTTTGCCAACAAAGGTCCATCTAGTCAAGGCTATGGTTTTTCCAGTAGTCATGTATGGATGTGAAAGTTGGACTATAAGGAAAGCTGAGCACAGGAGAATTGATGCTTTTGAACTGTGGTGTTGGAGAAGACTCTTGCGAGTCCCTTGGACTGCAAGGAGATCCAACCAGTCCATCCTAAAGGAGATCAGTCCTGGGTGTTCATTGGAAGGACTGATGCTGAAGCTGAAACTCCAATACTTTGGCCACCTGATGTGAAGAGTTGACTCATTGGAAAAGACCCTGATTCTGGGAGGGGTTGGGGGCAGGAAGAAGGGGATGACAGAAGATGAGATGGCAGGATGGCATCACGGACATGATGGACATGAGTTTGAGTAAACTTGGGGATTTGGTGATGGACAAGGAGGCCTGGCGTGCTGCAATTCATGGGGTCGCAAAGAGTCGGACACGACTGAGCACTGAACTGAACTGAAACTGATACAAGTAAAGGTAATTTTCAGGATTTTTAAATGGATAATATTTAGATAATGCAGTTATTAGGAAAGGCTTGTTTGAAGAGACTTGAAGAAGTAGCCATGTCCAGAGCCACAGGTGGAAAGTTCCATAGAGGTGGATGGTCTGGACAGATGATCCAAGGCAGGAGGGAGCTTGTGGTGATTCCGCATGGAAAGACCAGAGGAAGAGCAGAGTGGGCTCAGCTGGGGGAATGGGCGTGAGAGGAAGATGGACAGGAGAATACATGCCCGATCATGCCATGTCATGGAGAGAGACCCCAATTAACAACAAATTGGATTGTAAAAACTCATTTGTAAGTTCATTGCAGGGAACTTGGAAGAGATTTACTTGTAGAAGGAACATTATGTGTGATTGTCAGCTTGGCAGCCTGCAAAAACCCACTCACCTGTAATATCTCTGCAGCCAAACCACCAAAGGTTAAGATTTCAGTAGGAAAAGACATCATAAGATTTGTTCAGTGAGGCGACCCACTGTCTTTGCTCTTCTACAAGCTCCGGCATAAATCCTTCCATTGTTGTTCAGTAGCTCAGTCGTGTCTGACTCTTTGCAACCCCATGGACTGCAGCACGCCAGGCTTCCCTGTCCTTCACCATCTCTGGGAGTTTGCTCAAACTCACGTGCATTGATCCTCCATGGTGACCCCAAATACAAGCTGACTGTTTTCAGACTGATGTTCATCATGCTTGTCATGTTAAGGCTACCCATTTCCTATTCTACCAGTAGCAGGGTTTTTTTTTTTTTTTCCCTGTTTTTTGGTTTTGTTTTGAATTGTTAAGAATATATGTGAAATTTTACTAAATGTCTTTTCTGTAATTATTAAATTGTAATGGTGGAAACTTTTTGTTAAGAAAATACATGCAATTATTCAGTATTTACTAGTATTTAGTATTATAACATTGTATGGGACATATATTAAAAATTACTAATACTAAAAAATTTCATTGTTTATCTGAAATTCACATTTTAACAGGGCATCCTGTCTTTTACCTGGAAACCCTAGACAATCACATTCTTATTTGGAACATGAGATGCAGGACAGGAGGCCAGTGGGTCATTTTCACTTTATCCTTGGCTGGCCTTCTCCCCAGGCTCAGTAACTGAACCACTGCTTTGTCCCTTATTTCTTACTGGCTCTTGATTCTTTTTTAAATTTTTATTTTACTTTTTGCTGCACCTGGCAGCCTGCAGGATCTTAGTTCCCTGACCAGGAATCAAACTCCTATGCCTGCATTGGGAGCATGGAGTCCAATGGTTAAACATTGGGCCACCAGGAAAGCCCCTCTTGATTCTTTTACATAATATCGTAATTCTGGCCCTTCGCTACCCATGCCTAGGGACGGGAATTCTGTTCCCAAGTAAAGTCCCTTGGGTAAGTCCCTGCCATTTGCTACCAGGCCTCCCTGATGCCTTCATATGGTGGGAACTTTTGGGGCCCAGGTCAACACAGAGGGAGGGAAGAACAGGCTCTGAGGGTAGAGGTGTAAGTGGAATTCCTCCCGTCTCTCTTCACCTATGCAAACTTGTGTTTAATGTCTCTGAACCTTAGTGTTTTAAGTCAGTACCATGAAGTCATAACAAACAACTTACAGGATTGTTATGTGGGTTTTACATTATAGTTGTGCAGTTAATGTGAGAGAGCTTTTGTCTCTCATGATTAGATACTGGTTTACTGCTGGACCCCTTTATAGTGTTTGCCTGTTGATCCTCTGGGCTTCTTTAATGGCTCAGAATGGGTAAAGAATTCTCCTGCAATACAGGAGATGCGAGTTCGATCCCTGGGTCAGAAATATCCCTTGGAGAAGGAAATGGCAACCTACTCCAATATTCTTGTCTGGGAAATCCCACAGAGAGGAACCTGGTGGGCTGCAGTCCAAAGAGTTGGACAGGACTGAATGAGTAAGCCCATTGAACTTCTTCCTGGTGACTGATGCTGGGGATTCCCCAGCACCCAATACACTGAGGGCTCTGTGAAGTCTTCTATGGGTCTGACTGTACTACACTCAATATTAAAAATAAATATCAATGCATAGAATGCCTGGCCCACTAATTATTGTTTTTCTGGTCTTTGGGTCCCAGTATCTAATTCCTGCCTCCCAGTTATGGTCTCACTCAGCCCCTTAATATTGCAGGTTCCTATGGAGGTCTCATAATCCCTTCCCTCCTCTGCTCATCTTTAGTGGCCAGAGACAGTTGGTCCGGTTGACCATCCCACAATGGGAGTGGCCCTCACTGCATTCCCAAGACTTTCTCCTGATCCAGGATAAGATGCCCGTCCCATTGCTAGACTTTGCTTGACTCTTACCTAGGCACCATTTCAACTTCAAATAAGTTCTATTAATATTTGCTTGGGAACAAGGTCTTGTGAGACCTTCCTTATTAATGCTTGGCTGAGAAGGTCCAGTGGCACTAATGTTTGCCTCTTTATGTCTGTTAGAGATGATAGAGGTCTTTTAATGCTCATGTCCATTGTTCTTCTAGCATGAATCTAGAATATGCTTTATGACCAGCTATACCCAACCTGTTTAATATCAGCTTTCTGTGAGCAATCATAGGTATTTAAAAATGCCTTGAACCTTTATTCTCAGCTCTGAGAGTCCTACTCCTTAAGTCCAAAATTCTCTGCTAACCAAGATACTTAGATATTAGTAGTTCTGGCTATGTGTCTGTCATCCTGGTGCTGTGTTCTGAAGTCAGGAGAGACTGGGGAATATAAGAGAGACAGCTTGAGCAGTTTATCTCACCTTGAAATATTTCCTAGCCTATTCCTCTTCCTTGAGAATTTCCCAGGGGGAATAGAGACTCACCACCTGTTTTTTAGCACCTCCCCCTCCACTTCCACTAACTTGTTTTAAAATAGGATAGTTAAAGAAAAGGAAAAAAAGAAGCATTACATTACAACATCGTCTATTAGGTGTAGAAAAAGAAATTCCACAAACCCCTCTACAAAAATAATGACATTACGTCAAACTAAACTTGGCCTTTTATTTTTTATTCAGAGAAGTAGGTAACTTTCCAATTAATGTTTAAAAGAGAATTAAAAGTTCCCCCTCTAGGCAACTCTACCCAGAGATAGTTTCTAGCTAAGTGAAGCTGGTAATTTGCATGTAAAGACTTCTTTTAATTACTTCCTTAAACTTGCAGTTTTTACAAACTACCTGCAACATAAACTGTTCAAGTATCCTATTGCAAAAGAATTCCTGTGCATCTAATTCTAGGGAAAGCTGTGCCCCCCAATCAAGAAAGAATTTTCCACATAAATGTTGACCCCCTGGAGGAGAGCACGGCAACCCAGTGTTCTTGTCTGGAGGATTCCATGGACAGAGAAACCTTGGGCCACAGTCCATGTGTTCACAGAGTCGGACACGACTGAGCGACTAAGTACAACTCTCAAGTTACTTTCTTGTTTTTGAGTGTTTCTGAATCTCTTGGGTCCGTTTTTCTAGGATCTAATGAAGGGTTTTTCACCTAAAACAAAACTCCCTAAATATTGTTTGGATTGAATCAGAGCCCTTTACTTTTATTGGTGTCTAGCTTGATCATTGTTTGCTCAGTTCAAAGTCCTTCAGCCTTGGCACTATTGACAGTTTGGATCAGCTGATTCTTTGTTGTGGGGGACTGTCCTACACACTAGAGGATGATTAGCAGTATCCCTGACCTCTGTCCGCCTGATACCAGTTTCACTTCTGCAGTGGGACAACCAATTATGTCTCCAGGCACTGTCAGATATTCCCTGGGGGACAAAATCACCTCTAGCTGAGAAACACCGATTAGTTGGGTTTAAACTAAGCTGAACAGGAAGAATTGCAAAGAAGAAAAGGGGAGAACGACTGTCTCTTGATACTTACAATACATTTGCTTTTTGTTTTTTGGAATGCTTTCCTCCTTTCTGCTTAACTTGAATATCTCTGTTCTTAATATATCAGAGGTGAGTGCTTGGAGATAACTAGGATGTTTGTTCTCAAGGGATGAGGAAAGTTAAAGGATGCTTCAGTAAGGGACTTATAGTGTCTGGAATAGAGATATAAAATGAAAATGTCCTTTTTACTCCCTCTATCTTCCCCACTGCTTCTGGAAACCCGTGTTTAGGAAAGGATTTTATCTCTGTGCAACTAGTGTGAGAATAATAGGTATTAATTGAGTGAATAGGTATGATAGTTTGATGGTCCAGGTTTTCTTGTCACATAGATTTATCAGTTGATCTTCTAAATAATAGACATTCAGATGAGTTCAACATTATGCCCATTTCACAGATGGGAATGAGAGACTCATTTCCAGACTTTGAAGATGAAATAACTTGCCCAGTCACCCATAGTTTACATGGCAGAAACAGGTTTCACATGAAAACCTATAGATTATTAAAAAAACCTGTTTTCCCCACTTCAACAAGTCCTTTACTGTGCTGATTTTGGTATCTTAAGCCGCAGGGAAAGATCTCTGCTGTTTTGGAGACTTAGTATAAGATGGTTTTACAATAGCTGGATCTTATTTGAATATGTGAAGAGTTAATATATGCACATCCCTATGCCAGTCTTCCATTTTTGTAAAGTGCTTTTTAAATGCTACTAAGCCTTTGTGGTTATCTGGTAAGACTCTTCTGACCTTCGTAATTAAGCTTTTTTTCTGCAGTCCAATATTGTTCATTATTTTCTGCATGTTAGCACCTTCTGCTTTTAGAATAAATAACACCTAATAAAGATAACTCCATAAAATTTGCATAGAGGTTGTATGTTTGACTGAGAACATATGTTGGATGAGGTGTACCTGCTTACTACCCAAATGTTTAAACAAGGATAATAAAAGAAGCTGCTGTTATGTTACATTGCTGAAGCAAATGTTTATGACATTCATTTCAAATGGGGCATAATATAGCCTTGCAAATAAGGAAAGAACATTTGCCAGCCATTTTTTTTTCCTCTGCAGAATGATAATGAAATAATCATTCTCTTCTCCTTTCCTGCATACAATTTTGAATAGAATTATAGAAGTTCAGTACTGCAAAAGGAATCAGAGATTTGGCTTCAAGTCTAGATCAGTCACCTACAGTCTGTGCCACCTTGAAGCAGTCACTTAACTTTGTGAGCCTCCATTTTCACATCTTAAAATTGATATTACTAGATTTCTCAGAAATCTGTTGGAATAAGTGACTGTGAGAATACAATTCAGATACTCTAACGAACATCAAATATACAAACCATTTTGTGCTTGCTGAATTTAATTTCATATAATATTACTTAAAGATAAGTAAGAAAAAACTCTTGACTTCAAGGAATTCTTCCTTAGTGGAAGAGGGAGACATACAAGTAATACTAATATAAGTCCTATAAGAGAGGACAGCAGAAACAGCAGAGGAGAAAGAAACAATGCCTGATGTTGAAATACTTCTAAAGAAGGAGGTATTTGAACTGAAAGATATTTAGTGTTTGTTTTGGACAGGCTAAGGAAGGAAGATGGTAATCCAAGAAAATGATGAAAGCGAAAGCATAGGGGTTTGGGAATAGATGACATGTTTGGAGATTGAAATTTGTTTAGTGTAGATGGATGAGAAGGCTCCAAATGGAGATGGATAGAAGAGGAGACTTGTGTTTAGAAAGGTCACTTGTGTGGCAGCATGGTGAGTAAAATAAAACGGGAAATTGGCAAGTGAGTTGACCAGTTGGTTGCCAATTGTAATTTGTTAGAAGTATATACCAGTATCAGGGTTTGTTGTGTAGGTAAAGAACTTGGGTAATTCTGAAAATATGTTTTGTTGTGGATTATGTTTCTCTGACTACAGATACATTTAAAATTAGACAACATGTCTAAGATTCATAAGGCTTTAGTTAAGGAAAAGAAGTTAAAGAGACAAAGGTATCAGAAGCTGAGTGTGGGGTATTTAAAGGATATTGTAGGAGGAAGGAACCACATGAGTGGATCCTCGGTTGGTAATAACAAAACCACAAAATCAACAGCAGAGCATAGAAAAAATAGGTAATGAGTGGGGAGAAAGAAGTCTGGAGATGTCAGCAGGGGTCCGATTAGGTGTGGCCTTGAAAGTCTAAATGGAAGGGGAGCTAATTTAGAAAGGAGGAGGGTCATGTCTTCTTTTGAGGCAGAGCTCAAACTTCCAGGTCACCAAATGATGGCTATTCTTTGAACCAAAGACCTTAGAAATAACCACTAACTTGGCTAAGAAAAATCTCCCGATTTCTAAATATAATTCCAACAATCACTTTCCAGAGCATCACATAGCTGTGTAAAATAGGTCAGATATCTTTGTGTGATTTCTCAGAAATGTTCATTTGGAGGTGATGTCATGGCCATCCTCTAGTCTCCTCCACCTATTGCCTCCCCTAAGCCTGCACCCTCTGCAAAATGAAGTCAGAGAACTTGAGCCAGCTCCAGACTGTCCCCTTCCTTCCTACCTTTCTTTGTGCTTTGCTGTTGCTATTTTCAAAGTGGTATTCGAGGGCAGGACCAAGTGTCAGTCTCCCCTTGGAACACATGCTGAAAATGGAAAATAAGATGCATTGTGACATTTTAGCTAAGAGACCTTTCTCAGGCTTTGGGAAAAGCCAGCTGAACAGGCACTCATTGTCACACAACCGGAAAAAAAAAAAACAAAACCCAGCCCAAATGTCATCTCGAAGCTTGTTTGCTGCTAAATTTTCAGCGTACATTTGATTATTCTTCCTTTTCATTTTTAAGAACAAGGGGTCAGAGCTACTCCAGTTCTACCTTTCTTCTCATAAAAGTCTCCCCCCCTGTTCTCATAAAAGCCACCCACACAAAAGCAAGACTTGCATAACTTTTTTCAAGTTGGCAAGAGTACTTCACCTGAATGGGATGAATTCACTTACACTTATTCATATTTTTCAGAGAAATTGACCAAAATTGCCAAAGATATAAAACTACATTTTGGAAATTTCAAATACTTTGCTCTCAGTACTAACCTGTAGTGCTCTTTTTCTTAATCTTATTTTACTTTTTGTACCTTTTAAGGAGGCAAGATCATGTGAGTGGAAAGAACAAAAACTTTGGAAGCCCTTAGATCTGTTTCTGCCTTGGCATCCTCCCTAGCTGCATGGCTTAGGTCAACAGCCACTAAGCCCTAGTCTTCGCATTTGTTAAATGGGGATAACAACAGTATTTGCCATATGGAATGATACTGATGATTACATAAGATAATGGATGAAGAAGCCAAGGCTCAGAGAGGGTGTGTGACTTCTCAGGGTCACAGAATGTATGTGCTGTAGTTCCAGGACTCAAACTTCCATCTCCTGAGTCCTGGGCTCAGGCCTCATCTTGCTGTCAGTTCCTGTGACAGGAGCAACTTGACCCTGTAAGAACACCTGTATGTTTCTCTTGAGGGCTTTTAGGGAAAAACCTTGCTGCCTCCTGAGGACATCAGTTATGCTGGTGGCATCCTTCTCTCTGCATAGGGAAATATATGGATCATGTTCCTGGCAGGATACAGATGGCATACTTGAAAAGATTTTGATAAAGGGGCCATGAGCAGCTCCATAGTTTATGGGCCCAGTGAAAGAAGAAAAAAAATATCACCAGACACCCCAAACACTAGCTGTATAGAAAGGGCTGCCTACCTTACCACATGTTTCTCCCTCTTGTCCCCTATATGGACACTTCTCAAAAATTACCATCTCAGCAGCCCTAAGGGAAGGCTCTTAGAATCATTATGGCATAACCAAAAGACCACTTTTTCTCACAAAAATGCATTTGAAATTTACATCACTAACGATAGAAAATTGAGTGTTTTTTAATGGGAAGAAAAAAAGAAAACCATTCTCCAGTCTTCAGTAAAAATAACATAGAAAGATATACCCTTTCTTGTATCAAGGCTTTAGCAGAACTCCCAAAACTCTGATCATAGAGCTGAGGTTTAGTTCTAGACAGTCTCTGGGCCTCCCCTCTTTCTCTGGCAGTGTGGGAAGAGATGAAGTGTTGGAACTGGGCTGCTCCAGGTTCAGTCTCTTCACTTACTCCCTTGGATTGTGTACTTCTGGTCCTCAGTTTCCTCATCAGACAGGATGCCACTAACCTTGCAGAATCACCACTGATTAAAATGGATGCCGTGTTTGCACGTGTGCCATCTCCTCCCTCTGTCATCAAAGCATTCAGCTTTGTCAGCCTCCACATGGCACACAGTGGCTGAATGCCTGTTTCCCAGGCACTCAATGTGAGCATCTCTGCATTCCTCCAGCGCCTTTCGCAGGTTCTCAACAATGCTTTCCTGCTTGGCTGGTGGAAAGCCGTGGAAAGTGGTGTCTCTGAGAACAAAAGGCTGCCACGTGGCTATACACTGCAGCTTGGCTGTCCCCTGCCTGGAGGTCTTGACTCTTGGTCCCTTGCTTCTGAGAGCAGGTTATTCACTGAGCTTCAAAGGAAGCATCAGGAAGACTTTCCTCCATGCTCAGAGCTGTGGTCTTTTTGGTTTCTCTGCTCCCATTGGGGATCTTCCCTAGCCATCCAGGAATACTAGTTAGCTAAGGGCTTGGCTGCCAACCCCTGGCCAGGGCCACTGGGCAGGGACTCGGACACCTGGCAGGCGGGTTTCAGAGAATGCATTGCAGCAGCTGTGTGGCCTGATTGTTCCAGGCCCATTATTCATTTTCCATAATTGTTGACCTTTCTGTCTGCACGCTCCATGGAGAATTTCAAGCCATTTTCCAGAGCACAGATGAATATCTGAAGCGCACAATAGCACAGGAGACTGTCAGCATCAGCCTTATAATCCCTCTTGGCAGCAGATGGGGAGAGGGGAGAGGCCTATCTATGAGGGGAGCTTTGGCTCAAGTGAGGAGCTCCAGGAGACAGGCAGGTTTGTGGGGTTAGACAGAGGAGGCCCATTCGTGCTGCAACTCGGGGGTGTTGTCTGTGTATTTCTAAAATTCAGGACTGACCATGACATCCCCTTATAATCACATGTACATAGTGCTTCCTGATTAGATTCTGACCCTCCTTTCCAGCCACATCTCTCTGTGCTTCACTTGCTAACCCACTTGCAAGCTGTAATGGACTCTTGGTGATTCCTCATAAAGGCTGTGCAGCTTCATGACAATGGGCCTTTTCACATGCCATGTGCTTCTCCTAGAATGTCCCTCCCTTGACTGCTAAACTTCTTCACCAGCTCTCTTTGGCTGAATGAGTCTCTTCATTCTCTGGGTTCCCATAGCACCTTCCACTGTCATTCACACTGTATGGTATTAGCAGTGCTCACACCTCTGCCTTGCACTTCTTGTGGGCTAGGGTCAGGACAATACTAATTTTTCTATTCCTGATGTCTGGTACTTAATAGGCACCCTGTAAATGCTTTAAAAATGAACGAGAAAATGAATACCGAATGAAGTGTTTTCTTAGGTGCTACGAACCTATTTTATTTGTTGGGTTTTTTTTTTTTATGTTGTAAGCAAGATAAGCTCACAGTAATTAAAGCAAAAAATAAATTTATTGTTTCATGTTGCTGAAAAATCTAGGGAATACTGGCTTTAAGAATGGCTTGATTCAGGGTTTGAACAATGTGGCCAGCAGGCATTTGTCAACTCTGCTTCCTCCAGCTGTTTCCTTTATCCACAACCCGGGTTCCCTTACAGTGTTGAGGTGACTGGAGCAGAGACTCTCTTTCTATTAAGGCCAGAGAAAGAAAGGGAGTGTTTCTTTTCCCAAAAGTCCCAGCAAAGGTCTCATTGAATCTGATGGATTGTGTGCTAATCTCTGAACTAATCCCTGTGGTCAAGGAGTTGCGCTGTGCAAATTGTCTCATCAGTCAGGGGTTACCTTTATCTCTTTCAGTACAACACTGGCAGAAAGTGGGAGAAGAGGTGAGTTCCGCAAAGGGAAATTCAAGTACTATTTCTAAATATGGGTGCTGGCCAATCAAACAATCAGTTTTCACTCTATGTATCCAGTCCCGCGGGCTTCAATCCAGATAAACAGGATAGAAACCAAAACTTTTCAAAATGTTTAGTGGCCATATGCATTTGTTGTGTGTTAAATCCAAACCTGAAAGTGAAAAGTACAGTCAAATCCTAGACTTTATAGTTAAAAAATCCTAAATTTTATAAATCATTTCATAAATCACATGGTTGGGTTTTTTATTGTTAAGTAATACTCTTTATTACAGTAGACATCAGATGCGTTGTCCTTTCTTGTGGTCTAGGTGTATTTTCTCTTGCAGTAGTTCACAATCTTATGATTTGGGAGATTGTGGTAAGGTCCATGAGTAGAGAATTGCAAGTTTTTAGACACAGCTCTGTGCCTCAAATTGCTGACTGGGGTTTTCATCTTTTTTTCTTTTTCTACAGCAAATATCACCACTCGGGAGGGAAAATAAATCAATAGTAATATGAATAAATTTTTATCTTTTTAGTAGTAATATGATAATTCCTTTTTGAGGAAAGATGAGTTATGTCAAAAAGAAGTGTTGCGCAGTGGGCTCTGTGGTAGAGTCAAGTTCTAGTGGCACACAGGTCCCCAGCACCCAGAAGAAGGAAAGGACTTTATAAAATACTGGTAGGAGGGCAGGGGGTGAGGGGAGTCAGGCAGAGTTAGCAGAGGAAGAGGGAGACCTAATAAAGAGGAGAGAACTTGTCCATTTGGGATTTTGTTTTTGTGTGGATCTGAGTATAGACTTAGTGATGTGACATTCCTTCTCTCCCTCAGAAAATCCTTAATAAAATCAATACCATGCATCACATTTTTGTATACAAATTTTTAGGAGGAATTCCAAGAAGGGAATGATGACATCTTCAGGATTGATAGAAGACTTCTTCTATAGGCATATATGATGACAAAGAAGCTAAGTATGGTTAGCAGTCAAGAGAGTGTCTGGAGAAAATTTATGTATAAAGTCACAGAGAAGCATTAGTCAGGTCAGAGACTGTTCATCAAAAGTTCAAGGCACCTAGGACCCCATCCCCTTACACAGAGTTCAACATCTGGGGCCATTTGTATAGAGTTCATAGAGCAGGAACAAAACCAAAAGAGGGGGCAAAAACTTGGAGCAAGTCTTCCCAAGGTGGACGGTTTTAACTTTACAAATCTTTATTGTATAAGCACAAAAAAGCAGTAGGACCTGGCTAATAGACATGAGAGGGATGGGGCATTGAGAGTATGGGGACTCCTCTCTTCACCAATGACAGCATCAAAGACTTCAGATAGGTTCTTTGTTCTCCTCCCAGTTCTTTTACTGTTTTCCAGACAGCCAGGGGAAAGGCTGAAAAAATAAAATTCCTTTTATAGAAGCCAGCTCTGCCTTTCTATCTCTTTAATCCTCAATGACGCGGGACCAAAATTGTTTGCTGGTTAAAAACAAACAAAAAAAAAACCCAAATATCCTTTTTTTTTTTTTTTTTATTAGTTGGAGGCTAATTACTTTACAATATTGTAGTGGTTTTTGCCATACACTGACATGAATCAGCCATGGATTTACATGTGTTCCCCATCCTGATCCCCTCTCCCGCCTCCCTCTCCATCCCATCCCTCTGGGTCTTCCCAGTGCACCAGCCCTGAGCACTTGTCTCATGCATCCAACCTGGGCTGGTGATCTGTTTCACCCTTGATAGTATACTTGTTTCAGTGCTGTTCTCTCAGAACATCCCACCCTCGCCTTTTCCCACAGAGTCTAAAAGTCTGTTCTGTACATCCATGTCTCTTTTTCTGTTTTGCATATAGGGTTATTGTTACCATCTTTTAAAATTCCATATATATTTGTTAGTATATTGTATTGGTCTTTATCTTTCTGGCTTACTTCACTCTGTATAATGGGCTCCAGTTTCATCCATCTCATTAGAACTGATTCAAATGAATTCTTTTTAATGGCTGAGTAATATTCCATGGTGTATATGTACCACAGCTTCCTTATCCATTCATCTGCTGATGGGCATCTAGGTTGCTTCCATGTCCTGGCTATTATAAACAGTGCTACGATGAACACTGGGGTACACGTGTCTCTTTCAGATCTGGTTTCCTTGGTGTGTATGCCCAGGAGTGGGATTGCTGGGTCATATGTCAGCTCTATTTCTAGTTTTTTAAGAAATCTCCACACTGTTCTCCATAGCGGCTGTACTAGTTTGCATTCCCACCAACAGTGTAAGAGGGTTCCCTTTTCTCCACACCCTCTCCAGCATTTATTGCTTGAAGACTTTTGGATAGCAGCCATCCTGACTGGGGTGTAATGGTACCTCATTGTGGTTTTGATTTTCATTTCTCTGATAATGAGTGATGTTGAGCATCTTTTCATGTGTTTGTTAGCCATCTGTATGTCTTCTTTGGAGAATATCCTTGGTAAGAGTTTTGAAGTTCAAATTCAACTCAACTGGTTTTTTGAACCTTTTGGAGTATTTTGAAAGATCTCTCCAGGTAATTGCATGGTACAAATTGTTACTTCATCTTTCTATCCACTTGCAATTCATCCACAGGTTTCAGAGAAGTCAATTTTGAACACAGAGTACTGAAGACAGACATGCTACCCCATTCTTAGTCCATTGGCAGCATTGGGTTTTCACTTTCCCTGTGGAGGGAACATACTGCCCAGGAAACAGAAAATACTGCCCACAAGACAGTGAGTTTGGTCCTTCTTGGATTCTCTATTCATTTGTTGCTTCATTTTCTTTCAATGCCTTCAAGATGTCCCCAGCTTTAGTCAGCTTTGCACAGAGCTCTGGGCTTAGAAAACAGATTTCCCTTGGCTGTCCCTCTAGGTGGAGGATGAATACTGCTTCTGCCTCTGGATTTGGGGACAGGTCTTAAATCTTCTCACAGTCCAGTTAAAAGTCACTTCAAGAGAGAAGTGCTCCAGCTGCCTTAGTCACGTTCACCATGAAGAGATTTCATTTCATTAAACTCTAGACTTGACTCTCTCTCAGCAAGATTGGGGAAATGTTACCCCTGCACTATTCCTTGACTCCACTAATGCCACAAATTTTTGATTTATGACAGCTGAGCCTTTGTGAACCTCCAAAGGGCCTTGCTGAGGAATGCCTGCTTCCTCTGAAATTAAGGGGTACAGACAAAGAGTTCGATGTGTGTTTGTGAGTGAGGAATAGAAACCTCCATCCATCATTTGGACTGGGACTAGGGCTTATGGGCCAAGGGAAGCTGCTCTTTTAAAAGACCAAGGAAGTTTATATAATTTGGATCTCGTGTGTGTGTGTGTGTGTGTGTGTGTGTGTGTGTGTGTGTGTGTGTGTGTAAGCACATCATGTGGAGAATTTAAATCCAAACTCTGAGATTGTGTGAGATTTTTTTTAAAAAGAGATTTTACTTTTTAGAGTAGTTTTAGATTCACAGCAGAGTTGAGAAGGCACAGAGTTTCCCTATCCATGCATGCATGTACATAATATGCTTCAATATTACGTTTTAAAACACAACAGGTTTTAACTGATCCTGAATTCTAACTCTAGTTATCTCTGAGTTAGCCAAGAAAAATATGAGAATAGTTGCAAGATATGGCATATGATTCTGAGAATATTGGACCTGAGATTTCAAGGCAGTGTATCCCCGAGGAACATGTCATTCTGGCTTCATAGATCTCGTTTTATTTTGGCCAAAGTTCATGCCTGGACTTAACATTTCTAAATTCCAGACAAATATCAATCTTTAGGATTTTGGAATGAGAAATCAGAATTCCTAAGCATTTTCAGGTATGCCTGAAGTCATGTTAATCTTAAAATACACCTAATATTCCTAATATAGGAACTAAATTATATATTCCTAATAGAGGAACTAAAGAACCTCTTGATGGCATCTAGTCCCTTAAGTTCACGGCAAATAGATGGGGAAACAATGGAAATAGTTACAAACTTTATTTTCTTGGGCTCCAAAATCCCTGCAGATGGTGACTGCAGCCATGAAATTAAAAGACACTTGCTCCTTGGAAGAAAAGCTATGACCAACCTAGATGGCATATTAAAAAGCCAGAGACATTACTTTGCTGATAAAGGTCTATCTAGTCAAAGCTATGGTTTTTCCAGTAGTCATGTATGGATGTGAGAGTTGGACCATAAAGAAAGCTGAGCACCGAAGAATTGATGCTTTTGAACTGTGGTGATGGAGAAGACTCTTGAGAGTCCCTTGGACTGCAAGGAAATCAAACCAGTCCATCCTAAAGGAAATCAGTCCTGAATATTCATTGGAAACACTGATGCTGAAGCTCCAGTACTTTAGCCAACTGATGTGAATAGCTGACTCATTGGAAAAGACCCTGATGCTGGGAAAGGTTGAAGGTGGGAGAAGGGGACGACAGAGGATGAGGTGGTTGGATGGCATCACCGACTCAATGGATGTGTGTTTGAGCAAGTTCAGGGAGTTTCTGATGGACAGGGAAGCCTGGCGTGCTGGAGTTGGATATGACTGAGTGAACTGAACTGAATATCCCTAATACTATTTACATGTTATTAAGAATAACAGATAGTTGAAAGTAAGAAATAATAGCACTGAACAGAAAATATAACTTATAATGCATATTCAAACTCTGGAAAATACCAGTGACATAACTAACATGTGGTGTTCACCATATGTAGTGTTCAAATAACAGTATTTGTGTCTTCTAGCAAGGTGAAGAGAGAATTGTCAACTAAGAACATATTCTTCTTTCAATACTTGTTATGTCTTTGAACACCATGTATAGGACTTGTATTAAGTATACTACCCATATAAACTTATGAATATTTGCTTTCAAGCAAATATAATTCATGTTTAATAAATATTAAGCATATTACAATTTAGTTTCATGCCAAAAGCTAGACAGGGACGCATGCATATGCTGATAGCATGGTCAGTAGCTATAAGTGAGACCAGCAGGTTTGATCCTGATCATTTTTCTCCTGTGTAATTCTCTTGCAGTTTCTGGATATGCCAATCTTGTCTTTTTATTCCATGTGTCAGTTGATTCCTTGGAGCCAGTAATGTCTTCAAATTAATTGGTAAGTTTTAAAACTCATAGGAGAATTAGAATACTTGCTCCCATTTCCTCAGTTTCTCAACTGATTTTTCTTGGGATTTGACATTCAGGGAATCATACATTTCCTAAGTAATTCTGGGGAAGGAGTTCTGCAGGGACTCATTGCCTCAGTTATATCTGCTTTCCTCATCATGCCTGGCAAAGCCTTGTACAGTCAGTTCTATAACATGGCAACATGAATTCCTAAAAATCATGCACGATCAGGCAAGAAAAAACATAGGGATTGTGTAGAAAATGGACCAGGGATATAATGCAAAAACTTCATCAGTAACACATAAAAACAAAGATAAGAACCACATAAAAATGGTAGCATGGTTTTACATACAGTTAAATAATAAAGATGTATGTGAATGTAGCAACAGCTTTCACACTTTACCTTGAAGAATACTGAGGCTTGCTTCTGGAATTAGGCTTTAGAGGAGTTGGAGCTTGTGAGTTACAGCAAAGTGGTGGAAGGAGTGTGATCTGAACCACAGTTCAGCTGGTTCCATCTGGACCGCTGGATGGAAAGGTGTAGCGTCAGGTGTGTATGAGCGGCGCTCATAGCACATGTGGGGAGCCGAGGAGTGAGCGGGTGTTTGAGGCAGGTGTCTTGTATATCCCCGTGCTTGGTTCAGCAAGGTACTGTTTCTGCTTCACCTCATGTTACTTACATAGAAACTCATACTCAAGCAAATGGGAAATTCTTGTCATGCTCAAATTGTTCCCAGTTAAGTCAGTCACTCTGGAACAAATTCAGGTGTTCCAACAAGCCCTAGAGCAGGACTGACCATACACTGGAGTCAACTGAAGTTGCTGGATAAAAGAATGATTTTTCTCACTCTTTTATACTTATTCTCAAGCTACACTTAGGGGTTGGTTAGGAAAAGCCACGTACCCTCAGTGGAGATACTCATCCCTTGGATGTTTAGCTGAGTCAGGCGTGCACTGATGCTATGTCCTTGATTCTTTTCTTTCCCTTTCATCCTCAGTTGTAGGCATCAGAGATACTCCAGGGTCCCAAGAGTGAAGGAGTATATGTAACTGACGATGATCCTACTCTTGGGGCATAAGTTAAAGGGAATCAAAAGTTTCACTTAAGAACAACGGTCCTGACGTCTCCTACACTAGCTTGTGTGTGTGTTAGTTACTCAGTCGTGTCTGACTCTTTGTGACCCCACGGACTGTAGCTCCCCCAGTTTTCTCTGTCCATGGAATTCTCCAGGCAAGAGTATTGGAGTGGATTGCCATTCCCTTCTCCATCTATAGTAGCTTGAATTGGGAAACAGGTTTTCGTGTCTTTTTGCTAAAAGAAACATGAGACACTGGAACTGAGCACATCATTTCTTCCCAGAGCGTCTTATAGAAGTATTTACTGCGGTCTGCTAAACAGTGGAAAGAGACGTTAATGGTCAGTATTCCTTTCTGTGTTTTCAAAGCGGTCTCTCTCTCTACATATATATATATATATATATATATATATATATATATTACCTTTGTGTATATGTACATATACATGTCTATATATATTCCATTATGAAAAATAATATATATCCGTGAAAGAACATTTTAGAGAAGTAGATAGAAGAGACAAACAAAATCGTATCTGTCCCCCCTGGCAACACGTCCATGCATTTCCTTCCAGTCTAGAAACAGTAGGTTTTGGTGATAGAAGAAGAGAATAAAATGGAGCTGGCCATGTAGCAACTTTCCTTGCTGGTTTCTCTAGCATTGTCTTCATTAATGAATGTAGGAACCGAATGGAGGAAAGCTTGGGGCATCGAAGCACATGGTAGCTTCAAAATGAGTCCTTCAGTTCTCTTAGCTGATCTTTCTGGTAAAGCTTTACCACCCATGATGATCTAAACTTTCCAGCCAGCTGTTGGCCTCAGCTGGCTTTAAACACATCATTGGCTTGGCAACTCAGCTCTTGAATTTATCTTCTTGGTTCTTGAATTGGGCATGTGTGTTTTACTTGGCTAATTGTTGAATTTCCCTTTCAGCTTTAGGAACCTGGTTTCTACAGACTGCCTGGCTTGTGATCTTCATGTATGTATGGACTTGGTTTGGGTTTGGGATCATACATTTGACCTGGGTGAAATAGTCTGCACTATAACCACAGTTAATGAGCTACCTGATGGCTTGACTAGACAGGCCCACACCCAGCCCCAGTGTGAGGGCCAAGGTTAGCTTAATGGGACCTCATTGTCAGGGACAGCAGGTCTGCCTTGGTAATATAAAGGACCCTGGGCAGTATCAGAATAACTTACATAGTTTACTCAGGTAAGTACTCTAAGGCTACTGATGGTCAACACTCCCAAAAGAAGACTTCTTAAGTTTCTGAGCTACATCTTAGCTTCTTGACTGGGGAAAGAAAGAGATATGGCTGGCTTTTTGTTGTTGTTGTTTTTATTATTGTGCTGCTTCATGACTCTTCAGAGGAATAACCTATTCTTCATTGACTGAATCACTGTGATTCCTTTGTCTGAATCTTACTGAGACCAGTTCCTTCTGGGAGACCAGGCCCACTGAATACCTCTAAACGTGGCCCAAATCAGCTAGAAGTTATGCTGATACCTCTGTTGTCTCAATAGCTTTCTAGTCCCTGGGTAGTAGCTGCCACTCTCTCTCCATAAATTATACCCTTGTCTATCTGCCATATTTAGACTATCAGTTTCAGAACCTTGGAAGTCATCCAAGGCTGAGATAAACTAACCTTCGACCACTATGTTATACTCAATTAAAATGGAATGGTATCAAGTACACTGTATAATCCAGGTTGGGTAGAAACAGTATTAGGTGCTTTGGTGAGTTAGCCACAGCAACAGAAAAATATAATAGTGAAGTATTTTACTTGTATAGGGCTATACAGATTATGAACAATGTTCACTTTCATGATTAAATATCATATTTTTGAATGCTCTGAGGAATAGTCAGAAAGTGATGGTGATATGTAGAAAGGTTAGGTGACTTGGGAGAAGATGCAGTCAGAGGAATGGGAGCCAGGTTTCTGAGTCGGATCCTCTGATTCCTAGTCCAGGCATCATTCTATCAATGTATAGTATAGACTGTTCAATCAGCCCTTAATATAAGGTCAGAATTACAAACTGAAGATGAAGGCTATTTCTTTGTGTATACTCTGACATATTATGGGGAATCCCATGGGGCCCACATGACTATTTATAAACTGGTTTTTTCTTTCATTTTAAAAATTGCATCATACTTTTTCCTAAGACTCATAGAATTATAGATGTACAAGGAACTGTAGAGGTACAACTTAGTCATCCTGTTTTATAGATGGAAAGATTGAGACTCACGAGACTTAAGCTGGCCTGTAAGAAGGAGGGCAGGTAATTTAACCCATTTTGTGAGTTTTGATCCAGCACTTTATCCTCCTTTAATCTATCCGAGGGACAACAAGCATCTCTACTGCCTTCAACTTTCATCTGCTACCATCTTCACCCCATCCACAAGGCAGGCTGAGTTAAAGTCTTAAAAAAAGCCCTCAGGCTTCTCAGGGCTTCTTTCTGGATTAGTGCTCTACACAAGCCTAGATATTTGGATAGAATCCAAATCAAGGGTTAGACAACATCCCTCTATGTATGTGTCATGGCCTTAGCCTGAGAGTGGCAGCGCGTGGAGCTGCATGGTGGAGCTGGCCCAAGCCTGAGCCTCCCACACTGGCCTGCAGGCTGTTGTAAGTTGTACATGATTCCATGTCTGCTTCCATTTGTGTCTCTGTTCCTTTTATCTAGACTCTGTGCTAAGGGATCCTTGGCCCATAGCCTTGGTTATACTGGTGGTCGTTTAGTTGCTAAGTTATGTCTTGACTGTTTGTGACCTCATTGTAGCCCGTCGTGCTTCTCTGTCCATGGGATTTTCCTGGCAAGAATACTGGAGTGGGTTGCCATTTTCCTTCTCCAGGGAATCTCCCCAACCCAGGGGTCGAACCTGGGTTTCCTACATTTCCTGAAAACCCAATTCTGGGCCTGTTTCTGTAGTGCTAACATAGTGCATAGACCCTTGGATTCTTTGGACTCATAAATTATGAAAGGAGGGAAAGGTGAGGAGGCTTTGTCATCTTTATTACCCCTCTTCATCTCCTTCAGACATCTCAGCAATTGAACTTTTATGAAACTTCAGAATCGAAGGAAAACAACTATGTGCAACAGTTGATACCATTCATTGAGTGTGTGTGCTGGCTGGCTTTCTGATGTTATCTCACTTAATTCTCCCAGAAACCTCCTCATTCTCAGGTGAGGAAACTGAAATTCAAGGCTAAGTGACCTGTTTTAGCTTCCTTTCTTGTGAGGGTCAATATCTTAATCTGAGCTGACTGTTTGCTGCAACAAGCTCTGTATCCTTGCCACTACACAGGATAGTGTGTAGCCAGTGAAATCTGTGGTAGTGGACGGCCAGGCGCCGTGGAGGATGCACCTAGAGTAAAGGGCGTGTGGAATGGGAACCTGGAGTAGAGCTGGGGGACTGAGTGCAGGAGGAGGAGAGCTTTAAACATTGTCACTCTCCTTCTGACTGAATTCTGTCTCCTCGACGATATCTGACCTTTTCTTTTAGTCTATCCTGGTGACATTTTATACAGGCCAGGGAACTTCCTCCAGGATCTATTAACTCCGGGGAGTGTAGGCATGGTGTCGTCACCCAGTTAACGAGGTTGGCTCCCCACCACTCATCCTTGTGGACTTTTTCAGGAATGCAATTCTAAATATTTTGATGATATCTTTGTAATTGTCTTTTTCACATTATCAGTTTGCCTCTTGCCCAGGAATGGGCTCTTCATCTCTTGTTCACAGTGAGCATGTCTTCAGTGTGAGCCGAGACAAGTCTCCTGCATTTGCACCTGCAGACCCTTCATGGTGTTCTCTGGTGACTTCCCTGGTGGCTCAGACAGTAAAGTGTCTATGCCTACAATGTGGGAGACCTGGGTTCAATCCCTGGGTCAGGAAGATCCTCTGGAGAGGGAAATGGCAACCCACTCCAGTACTCTTGCCTGGAAAATCCCATGGACGGAGGAGCATGGTAGGCTACAGTCCATGGGGTCGCAGAGAGTCGGACACGACTGAGTGACTTCACTTCACCCTTCATGGTGCCACTTTGATGCACTTGATTATCAAGCAGTGGCATGCAAAAAGGGTTCAGCCAAAACGCCTGCACCAAAAGGCAAAATGACTTGCTCTGGGTGGCACATGCATTACATCAATAAAGGATGTTTGGAAACCTACATTTTTTGACCAGCAAGGGTGAGGTAATAGTGGTTCATTTACTGTGTGACTCTGGGCAAGTTTCTTAATTCTTATAAGTCCCAAATAATATGTGAATAATGCTGACCACTAACTTTAAGGAGCTGTTAAAAGAACTAAATGAGCGATACAAGTAGAGCAGGTACTAGTCAGCTTGATACATACTAGGTACAAAATTACTGGACGCTCATATCCTTTGAATAACGTCTCCCTAGCCCTCACCCCACCCCAGCTGCTAGCAATCACAAATATACTTTCTGATTTGATTTTTTAAGATTCTACCTATAAGTGAGATCATATAGTTTATTTGGTTCTCTGTTGACTTATTTCACTTAGCATATTAATGTTGTTGCAAAGGGATTCCTGCCCCCGTTCTTTCTCATGGTTGAATAATATTCCTGTGTGTGTGTTGTCTCTGTTTACATACCCTGACTTTGTGAATAATGTTACAATACAACATGGGTTGCAGATAGCTCTTAGAGACAGTTGTTTCATTTTTTTGGATATATATGCAGAAATAGACCTGCCGAATCATTTGGTAGTTCTGCTTTCATGTTTTGAGAAACCTCCATACTGTTTTCCATAGGGATTATACTAATTTATGTTAACCACCAACAGTGTATAAGATTTCTTTTTCTCTACATCCTCACCAACACTTAATATCTCATTTTTTTGTGTGATAATAGCCATTCTATCATATGTGAGATGATATTTTATTGTGGTTTTAATTTTCAATTCCTTTATGATTACTGGGGTTGAGTACCTTTTCATGTATCTGTTGACATTTGTGTGTGTGTGTCTTCAGAAAAATGCATGTCTATGCTTTTTGTTCATTTTAAAATTGGATTGCATGTTTGTTTCTCCTGTTGAGTTGTATGAGTTGTCAACTACAGTTGATTTACAGTATTAGTTTCAGTGTACACCATAATGATCCAATGTTTTACATATTAGAATCCATTTAAAGTTATTATAAAATATTTGCTATATTTCCTATGGTGTTCAACATGTTTTTAATAGTTTATTTATTTTATACATGGTAGTTTTTATCTCTTATCCCCATCCCTATCTTGCCTTTCCCCCTTTCCTTTCCACATTAGTAATGACTAGTTTATATCTATGTCTGTTTCTGTTTTGTTATATTTGTTTTATTCTGTAGACTCCACAGATAAGTGATAACATATAGCATTTATCTTTCTCTGACTATTTCACTAAATGGCCTTCACCCTAGTTGAGAGCTGCACCAGAGCTCGAGGGTCTGGAATGGTCAGAGGAAACCAGCCAGAGCCCTGGGGCAGTTTCAGTCTGCTTCCTCCGCCTTGTTCCTGGAAGTAAACCAGCGTGCACACACCTCACAAGCAGAGTGTTGGTTTCTTACAGCTCTCCTATAAGTCCCACTAGTTTTTAAACCAGCTAAGGGGACTCATCTCTCTGCTGTCACACCTCAGGGCTGAGGTGCCCAGTATGTGGCTCAAACTGCTTATTCCACAGCCAGGATCTCTGAGCCCGTGATAGCCCCCTTTCACTTGTGTCTTCTCCTAGCAGCATGGGTCCCAACCTGATGACTTCTGTTCTGTTCCCATCTGACTATGTGTGATCTTTCTTTATAGTCTTGGTTGAAGAATCCTTCTGCCAGTTTCCGATTTGTTTCCCAATGAGAATTTCCCCACATGCAGGTGTATTCTTGATGTTTTCTTAGGGGAAGATGAGCTCAGCATGCTTTGACTCCAGCATCTTGATGTCCTCTCTGTTTCTCTCCTCAGTGTCTTATAGTTTTCAGGGTAGTGATTTTTCACCTTTCTGGTTAAACTTATTCCTAAGTATTTTATTACCTTTGATGCAATTGATAATGGGATTGTTTTCTTTATTTCTCTTTTAGATAGTTCATTGTTAGTGTGTAAAATAAACTTTTAAAATGTTGATTTTGTGTTCTGCAACTTCATTGAATTCTTTTATCAGTTCAAACAGTTTGGGGGTTGAATTTAGGTTTTTCTGTGTTTAATATTATGTCATCTGAAAATAGAGACAGTTTACATTCTTTCTTTCTGATTTCTGTATCTTTTATTTATTTATTTATTTTCATAATTGCCGTGGCTGGGACTTTCAATACTCTGTTGAATAGTACTGCCTACCATGTGCTTGATGCTGAAGGTACACTAATGGGACCTATAGACCCATAGAGGCTGTACTAATGTGATCACATGTTGTTTTCTCAATAAAGACTTGCACGTCTTGAACATACCAATGAACTTTTGCCTTTATGTTACTTGAGTGGGGCCTTCCTTATGTTCTTGGAGTGATGATTCATCCCAAATAAAGGGATGTCCACTGATGTAAAAAGCAAATATATCCACTAGCTTTTCACCTTCTTGTCAGCCTAGTGACCAGAAGATCATGCCTATCATTCAGAAGCAGCTCTTGTGCTTCAGATGTTGATAAAAGACCAGTGACCCAAGAGGGAAAATATTTGAAGAGGAAAAGGCGTTTGTCAAACTCTCCTTCCCTAGCTGGTCCTGCTGCTTTATCCCAGTAACAGAACCCACTGCTACCCTGGGCTAGAAGTGCTTTGATGAGTTCAAATTTATTGACCATCCTGTCACCAAAGTCCATTTCAGATTTGGATATTGTTTATCTGAGGCTTGCCCTTGGGACTCCTAGAAGATGTATGATAAAGAATGTGGATTTCTCTTCTTTCTCTTCTTTTCATCCCCTGACCCTGCCATCTCATTTGCCTTCTATTCTGTCTTCTCTGTTATGATGACAGCACAGATCTTTGAACCCACGATACTACATCCCATTGGCAAGAAAACACAGGGGGAAGAAATCAGATTCAAATAGGGATAGAATTCGTTCAACAAAAAATGATTGAAAGCTTCTTATGTGCCAGGCTCGTAGATGCTGGAATACAACTATGGACAAAATGATTTTGCTGTTCTCATGAAGCTTGCATTGAGTGGGGGAAAGAGATGCTAAACAAATAAGTGTATAAAATATATTTCTGTGTTGGTTGCCCCTAAAGCAGACCCTGAAACAAGGGTTTGGGTGTAAGTAGTTTATTTAAGAGGTAACCTCATGAAGGGAGTAGAGAAGTGAGGCAGAGAAGGGACGAAAGTGAATAAAGAGTGCACTAATGATTGGATTACCACTGTGGGCAACTGGGGCTGAATCCCACTGAGAATTTTGTGAAAGTCAGTGCAGAAAACTGCTCAGAGTGGTCCTCCTGAAGGACACAATGTTGGAGTATTGTGTCCTTCTGTCCCTCCTTGGTTCCTAGGTTGTTAACTTTTTAACATTTCTGGCCTGCCTTGCATGTAGGCTGAACGTGTTTTCATTGCTAGAGGAAAGCAATGAGGCCATTAGTCAGAGAGACAAAGGAAACCATAGACTGTAAGAGAAGTATCTGTGGGTACCTCTGGGGAAGGCCAAAGATATGATCAAGGGTGTAGACAGTGCAACATCAACTCTGTTGTATCAGGGGAGAATAAATACTAATATAGAGTAGTACTTAGGAGATAAAATTTCTGAACGAAAGGTGGTCACCTCTCTGAGGAGGTGATGTTGGAGTAAGGACCTGAAAGAAGTGAGGGAGCCATGCATACATTTGGGGAAAGATCATTTCAGGCAAAGGGGATAGTGAATGCTAAAATCTTAAAGCAGGAGGGGGCTTGCACCTATTTTCAAAGTGAATCTAATAGGATTTGTTGATGGGTTGGATGTGGCATGTAGAAAAATGGAGTCATGAATGATTCTAGGAATTTTGGTCAGAACAGTGGTGAAATGGAACTGCTATCTATTGAGATTGTGAAAGGGAAGGAACATACGGGGTGTGATTTCAGACATGTTAAGTTTGTGATAACTTTTATCCAGGTGAAAATGTTGAGCAACACAGTTGTGTATATTTGAAGTTCAAGGTAGAGATTAGTTCTGGACATACAGATTTGGGAGTCATCCCTGTGTAGATGGTATTTAGAGCTACAGAACTGAATGGGATAAGCTTAGACATGATTATAGATAAGAAGAGAAGCTCTGGAGTATTTCAAGCTGTAAAGGTCAGGAAGATGAGAAGAAACCAACCAAGGGATCTGAAAATAGTGTTGTGCCCAGGGACAGATGAAGAAAGGATTTTGAAAGTAGCTAGTGATTGTGTTAAATGCATGGGGAGAGCTCTGCTGAGTGGGAGGTGAATGGTTTTGGTCTGGATTATGTAATGGAAGGAAGTGTAAGTTTCATGATATTAATGTAATTTAGGGTCATAAGGCATTCATTAAGGGCTTCAGAGCAAGGCTGAGATCAGAGAACATTTGAGGGAAGGCGGATGGTTCCTGAGAGACAACTGTAATGGGTTGCCCAGTAGTTCAGAAAAGAATAGAGTGGAAGTGAAAACCTCAAGGGGGGATTTTGCTTCAGTGATTTTTTTTCTCTGTCATTGGACATGCTAATTGGTGCTCAGAAAGCTACTATCGTGATGTGGCAATCGAAATCCTCACTTAAGATTTCGATTTAAAAATTAAGAAATAAACCAAAACTGTTTACATTTTTGTATATGAGTACATTTAAACTGATAAAATGCTGTACCTAAAATGGATACACTGGCTGGGTGACTTTGGGCAAATTGCTTAGCCTCTCTGAATCCAATCTTCTCTTCAATGAAATAGGAAGTAAAAACACATATGCCCTGATTTGGATAGGCTGAATATGATGCCGTGTGAAAGTGCTTAGCAAAGAGTCTGGAAAAGTATTGGGCAGAGAGTATATACTTTATTATATTCTTCCCTCTATTTCCTTTAAACTGCACCTTGCACTTTAAACTGCAGGGATCAAAAGAAGTCATCTGTATGAAATCACTTTGAAAAGTACAGTATTCTGGACACCTGTAAGGCATTACCAGTGTAGTATTGTAAGCAAAGAAGACAAACTAAGGTAGTACTCTACTCTTTCCAGGGGCAGCCTCCCCATGAGGCTATGTACATCTAGCTTTCTGAGGATTCCTGGATCAGATCCTGCAGTGTTCCTGAGTGAGATGTGACCTGTGGCTGATGGCTTGTACTCTTCCTCCAGATACCCCCCTACCCGAGAGGAAAATTCTATTGAATAATAAATGACAATTGTCATCACTATCCTGTTACTCCTTAGTATACAAGATGATGGAGTTCTTTATTTCCCTCTTTTTAAAAAAAATATGTTCTTGTTCCCTCATTCCTTTTTTTCTCCTCTTACCTTTTATTAGAATTGATGAGGAAAATATTGGTAAATGTTGGCTTTCCTCGCCAACCCTTTGGAATGCTAGTGTACCAGAAGGGAAGCCAAAGACAAAATTCTCGATGTGACTTTATTATGCTTTCCGCTGTTGTCCTTAACTTGTTCCTCTTCCAAATTGTTATAATTAAGAGAGTACCCATTAAATGATTTCTCTTTGTCAGATGGATTATGTTTTGCATTGGAGCCAAGTTCTATACTCATGAATCCCCAGGCCAATGCCAGCAAAACGTCTGCACCTTTTCCCCCACAGCATCTGAACAGCAGAGGAAGGTCGCTTAGTGACAGTTTGGGAGGAAACCAGTGTAGCTTTCAGCCAGTGGCCTCCTGTCCTTGAATGTCAATAAGGTGTTTTTTGTCAACTCAGGGCCTTTGCTCTTTATGAAGTAGGGATTTAAAAAAATGTGCTGGCATCAAAGTGCCTCAGCTCAACAAACGACCAACAAATCTTAAACTAAAGTGATGTTGAATTGACCTGCACAGACCTGAAAATGTCCCATGCTGGGGATCCTGGTGGGTCAAGATATCTGTCATCCTCATGCTGTGTTCTCATGCTGTGATTACACCTCTGGGTTGCTGTGGCCAAGCTCCATAATGAAAAGGAAATGATCCCATCAGTCGCCCAGATGTTTGGCAGAGGATAGACTAAACATCTGCTTGATTGACCGAATGGTTTTCTCTCAGGCCAGATGTTTGGTATCAACTAAGCACAGTGTGTGAGCAGGCCCTTTAGAAGGTCATTCTCCTGAGGCCCTGCATCACTTCTAGTTTATAGGAAAGCCTTCTCTTAGACTAATATAACTTTTGACTCCAAGATGGAAGCTTGTTTTCTTTGCTTAGTGCATAATTTCTTTGCATTTTTACCAACCACCCATCAACAACTTTCCAGCTTTGTTTGATTCCCTTGTCTATAAGATGTCTTTGGCAGAGATGTTAGCAGTGGTTACAGCAATACAAAAGTGTGTCAGCATAAGCACAGAATTTAGGTATATTTTCGTGGCATAGAATATCTCACAAATTATCCCTATGTTTAATTTTCCTTAAAGGGAGAAGCTATCACTTATCAGTTGGACAGTCTGAATTCTAGATATACTAGAGCAGGTCTTTTGTAAGCATGACAGTGTTTTTTCTACTATCCTCTGTTTAGCCAGGCAACTCTCCTGTGCCTGCGAGAAGTTCTGTTGGTATAGGTTTGAGTGAAACATTTGGGATCCAAAACTGTATAGCAGAGTTGGCAGTGTGCTGGAGTGGAAAGAGCACTGGATTAGGAGTCAGGATTTTAGCAGTAGAGCCAGTTCATTCATTGGGTCTCTAAGTGACCTGGGCATCAGTTCAACCTTGTAGGTATCCATTTCCTGACCAGAAAAAATGGTGAAATACAACTGAGGTTTGTAGGGCTCTAGTAATTTGTTATTTGCTGAAACCCAGGAGGTGATGGATGAGATAAAATCAGTGTCATGACACCGAGTTGGGAGAGCTGCTTGAGGAAAATAAAATCCCATACAGGTAAGAAAAAGACATTGCACAATGAGTCAGTGGTTCAATTTACTTCCAAATGTTTCTAGGTTGGCCAATGTAGTAAATATGATTGTGTCATTGATATCCTGGAGTGACTTTGTTTGAAAAAGCTTCATTCTTATGGAAAACCACAAAACAAGTGTGGTTTGAGAGTGAACATAGGAAACCTTCAAAAGGTTTCAGATGGGAAAGGAAGTTCTTATGCACTGTCATGGGGCAAGGGAGGGGGCTGGTTACTGACACTGGGTGAGGAGGGTTGAAAAGGACAGGAAGAAAACATGGGAAGAGGATGGGGAGGTACAGAGGACTAACTTGGCCAGTATCACACTTTTGTTAAGAATGGTCCACTCCTCTCTTAAGTCCTACTGGATGGATCATAGCATCTCAGGGTCAGAGGGATCAAAGACCACTAACTATCTGGGCACTAGTTAGGCATCAGAATAGCTTAACCTAGCCATTGCTTCATCTTTTGAAATTGAAGAGAACTCTGTGTATTTCTGAGTAAATAGAATGCTTATTCTAAAAAGCCATGTTTCTAACTAGGAGGGTTTAGAGAAAATAATTTGTAGATTCTAGTTTGTGATGTTTTCAGATGAAATTTCTAAGCTCCTTTGTTGTTGTTAAGTGTTTTGAAAGCGTTTTAACATTTGTAAAATGCTCAACTAATCATTCAGAGTGTGAGTTCCTATTAATTTTACTCATATCTAATAGAACTATGGAAAAAGCAAAACTAAACTAAACCAGCCTACCTTTGGGTATACAAAAGTCAGACAGCAAGACTTTAGCCTCTGTGGTCTAACATATGATTAATAAAAAGCATACTGTAAGCATTGGCCATGTTTTTGTTATTCAAAGCAAATTTGCTTGCTTATTTTTTGTTGGAAGGTCTGAAGTTTTTTCTTCCATGGGTCTGGAGCATTCTCCTTAATATTCTGCTCAGATTTTTCATCTCTCCTCATCCATCCCTGATTCCTCTTATTGCCTCCAGAAATGGTAAGGGTCAGGGAAGAGGGGACGTAGCTAGAGGAAAATTCCCATTCTTTAATTCAAACACTTTTTTTTTTCTCTTGGAAATAATACCTCACCTGAAGACCCAAACCTTCAACGAGAGCTTTCAAAAGTGCATTTCATCAAGGCAGCCAATAACTGGAAAGGGTAGAGGGAGGTTGTGCGTGTTCTTCTCCATACTGTACCCCTTACATGTAAGATAAATGCTCATCTATCTGGGCCAAGTTAGGGGCAGTTGTGCCTGGAGTCCTAGGGCCAAGGTGACTTCTAGAAGGTCCCCTGGTCCTCTGGTTCCACAGCAGTACCCAAGAACTGCTCAAACATATGTGACATTAAAGTCCATGTGGTTTCAACTTCCTTTACTACGTATCTGGTTTTGCTTTGTTTGTGCTCAGACCTGCCTTACTCAAAATTCCTGCTCTTCTATGCCTCTTCTGCCATGGAACTAGGGGTGGGATGAGGTTAAAAAACAAAACAAAACAAAAAACACTGAAATGGAAGAGAGCCCCACCAGCTCATTCTGTATGATAAAATCCATTTCACTGTGGTCCTAATTTCATCAAGTAATGCAAGTCAACATCGGACATTAATGAGAGAAGGTTTCCAATTAGATTCAGTCTGACACTGGCCCTGCTTCTCAGTCACCTTCAATTGTCAGCGATAAAAAAAGGGACAGTTCGATATGATATGGATCATTCACTCTGAATCTCCACAACTCATTTATGACAAACACAACTAACAGAGCATGGGGAACTGCAGAGTTGTTTTTCATTATCCCAGCACACTGGCTTCCGACTACAGCTGTAATGATCTTCAGTGCTTTTCCATACAGCACATAGTTAATGAATAGTCTAAGATGTGATGGCAACCAGAGTTCTGACGGAAAGGTCTCAGTAATCCTTCTGTTTGGGGAAGGATGTATGGGTTTCCAGAAGAAAAAAAGGAGAAAAAGGATTTAAAAAGAAAAAGTGTTTTGTTTTCATAAGAGACATGGGTTCTGCAGGGAGATAGGGTAGCATTACAGTAGTATTTGGGGAGGAAGAACCTGGAGAAAGCCCTGGAGCTTTAACTCACAGAGAACCTTGAAGGTGACCACGTACCCAAATCATATTTTCTAAAGCAATGAGATACTCTAGGGTTTAATGAAAGCTAGTGCCAGAATTGACATAATTCCAACATGGTAAGTAGAGCCTAACCACTAGGACTTTTGGGAAATAGCACTATTTAAAAATAGTCGTGCATCAATATTCCATGTGGTCCAGTCAGGGTCCCTCCATTGTGTAGGGATTTTGGGCCAGGAAACAGATCCCTAAGATCTGGGAATACAAAGACTAGTGTGGTTGATCCTCAGCCATCCAAGCAGTCTGGGGTTCATTCATTCATTCATTTATTCACTTAACAAGTATTATTGAACCATTACTCTGTGCCAGATACAGTGCTTCATAGTTACAGATGGTGAGCATTATAGACATTGTCCCAGGGAATGAAAGAGCAAATAGGCAGCCAGAGTCTAAGCTCTGCGCAAGGCAGGTGGAAGCCTTTTTAGCTTAGCATATGCAGAGACTTCAGTAGACTTGACTACTTTTTTCTTTCCCCTTAGCAAGTGTATTGTCAATGATCAATTCTACTTTTATTTTTTTTATTACCAGCTTCATTTCAGTAGCAAAGCACACAGGTATTAGGAGGCAGGGTAGGGCAATAGCTGACCACAGAATCAGGATCCAAATGGTGCAGGTGATGAGAAATAAGATAAGGTAGGACCAGGCAGGCATCTCAGATACTGGTGGGCATGGCAAAGCTATGAACTTGGTATCCAGGCTAACAATCTAGGCAATATATGTAAAATATCAGCTGTGAGGAGATGATAATAGTGATTCAACCTTAACCTCAGCCAGGGTGCTTCTTAGATGCTCTTTGGGATGCAAGAGCTAGTCTTCCTGGATTCTTCATGTGGGAGCACACAGGTAGGTGGAGTTGAGTGAGCTTCCCTCCTGACGCTGCTAGGTTTAATTATCCCAATTATTTAGGAAGCAGTCTGTCTTTTTGATTTTTTAAATTAACTTTTATTGGAGTATGGTTGCTTTACAGTGTTGTTAGTTTCTACTGTACAGCACAGTGAATCAGCCATGCATGTACATTTATGCCCTCTCTTTTGGCCTTCCGTCCCATTTAGGTCACCGCAGAGAATTGAGTTCCCTGTGCTATACAGTATGTACTCATTAGTAATCTATTTTATACTTGCTGTCAATAGTGTATATATGTCAATCCCAACCTCCCAATTCTTCCCACCCACCAGTTCTCCCTTGGTACCCATTTGTTTATTCTCTATGTCTGCTTTGCAAATAAGACAATCCATTTTCCTAGGTTCCACATATGTGTATTAATATATGATATTTGTTTTTCTCCTTCTAACTTGAAGCAGTTTTGTAAAATTAATTTGAATCTTCTCTTAATTGGTTGACAAACTCATCTCTAGTAGGGTCCTGCACTGAAGATAGGAGTTATAGTCAGTTAGAGAGCCCACTTTTCTTACTACATACATCTCCAAAGCCTCAGCCTTCAAAATGAATGAAAGTCAAGGCAATGTCGTGTGATTCCAGAATTACAATGTGAGCGATGGAAATGACCTCTGAGAGTGTGTATGCTAGCCGTTATGGATCCACAGAACATAGCTTCTGGTGTCTTGGCTTAGGTACTTTGGGTCCAGTCAGATTTTAAATATTCCAAAGGGCAGACTCCACCTCTAATCTTGGAAGACATATCTAGAAAATAATAAATTTAATTTTAAAGTATTTCCACATGTTCAACCTTTGTTTTTTCTTTTCTTCATTGGATTCCATTAATCCAAAGTGTTGACTTTTATCTCCTTGCCTTTAAAATATCTTTGCTTCCTCTATAACATTTGTACCCTTCAAATATTTATAGACTTCCTTGTCTTTCCTCAGTCATTAGCCAAGTCATGCATATTTAGCACTTTTAATCTTCTAGACTCTTTTCATAAATCAGTGCCCACATTGCTGGCGTCACTTTAGCTCCTCCGCCTATTTGATCTATGTCTTTGATTCATAAGTGTTCAAATCTGCACTCATTTATTCCATTGCAAGTGTCATTATTACTGTAAACATGTTAGTGAAAAATCTTTCTTTCTCATCTAACATCAAAGCCAGCCCTGGACTCATCCTGAAAAATTTCATAACTGACCTGGACTTACTTAATCATTCTATCCTTTCAAGACCATCTGCTGCTGCTGCTGTTAAGTTGCTTCAGTTGTGTCTGACTCTTTGCGACCCCATAGACAGCAGCCTACCAGGCTCCGCCATCCCTGGGATTCTCCAGGCAAGAACACTGGAGTGGGTTGCAATTTCCTTCTGCAATGCTTGAAAGTGAAAAGTAAAAGTGAAGTCACTCAGTCGTGTCCAACTCCTAGCAACCCCATGGACTGCAGCCTACCAGTCTCCTCAGTCCATGGGATTTTCCAGGCGAGAGTACTGGAGTGGATTGCCATTGCCTTCTCTGCAAGACCATCTAGGAGGCAGCAATTGGGTGAAAAGATCTATGCACTAAGCTTTGGGTTCAAGTGCTTACTTTGCAGATAATCAACTCTATTCTCCTTGAAAGAAAATGTGAAAAGAAAGTCACTTTTCCTCTCCAAGCCTCCAAGTTTTCTAATGTATAAAATAAGGGATTGAACTAGAAGTTTTTGAGGAGGAATCAAGTTCTAAGTTTCTATAATGGTCCTTGATTCATGAATTAAATAACCTTGTAGAAAATACTTTCCCTGTTTTTATTTTCTCTTCTGAAATGGCAATTCTAAATCTTCTATTGCTTACCTCCCTAAGTCATTTTGAGAATCAAATGAAGTGATATATGTGAAAGTGCTTTTAAAGTTATAAAGTATTAATCAAATAGAGGTTTTGTTATTATTATTGTTGGTCATTAGCGATAGTATTACTACTACTTCTACTTCCTCAAATTCAAACATACTCTTGTGTCTTAGGCTAAAAGTCACTCTTCCTGTTAATAGTGGCTTTGCTCAGACCACCAGTTCCTGGGATAACATTATATGATACTAAATTCCAGAAAAGTTTGTGGCCTTTTTAGTTATTGGTGATGGCAAATATGTTTTTATTTTTATAACCTGTGTGTCTTGATTTTTGTGATCAAGTTTATTTCACTTTATTTAATCACTGGTATTTTTGATTATTGCTTAGGAAAATATTGTGCATTTCCCTCCTAAATTAGATCTTAATACATCTTTGCCAGAGAGTCTGCATTATGTATTTGTCCTTAGTGGTGTTTCTACCACCTCCTAAAAATATCAGCTGAAAATTTCATCAGTGTGCTATTTACTTCTTTAAGATCACTAGTGGAATAAGCATATTAAAAAGCAGAGACATTACTTTGCCAACAAAGGTCCGTCTACTCAAGGCTATGGTTTTTCCAGTAGTCATGTATGGATGTGAGAATTGGACTATAAAGAAAGCTGAGCACTGAAGAATTGATGCTTTTGAACTGTGGTGTTGGAGAAGACGCTTGAGAGTCCCTTGGACTGCAAGGAGATCCAACCAGTCCATCCTAAAGGAAATCAGTCCTGGGTGTTCATTGGAAGGACTGATATTGAAGCTGAAACTCCAGTACTTTGGCCAGCTGATGCAAACAGCTGACTCATTGGAAAAGACCCTGATGCTGGGAAAGAGTGAAGGTGTGAGGAGAAGGGGACAACAGAGGATAAGATGGTTGGATGGCATCACCGACTTGATGAACATGGGTTTGAGTGGACTCCAGGAGTTGGTGATGGACAGGGAGGCCTGGTGTGCTGCGGTTCATGGGGTCACAAAGAGTCGGACACGACTGAGTGACTGAACTGAAGTAGAATAAGAGTTGGTGTTGGGGGAAAGAACTCTGAAGGTTAAAAGATCCAGAAATATAGTCTAAATGAGATAGCACTAATTAGTGCCTTGTCAGTGCATTAAGCTGGGAAGCATCTTGCTAGAATGGAAAAATAAACTAAGTAGGACTAAAACTCAGATTCTCTAACTCAAATCCCATAACCTTTCTTTGTTGACATGTCTCCCTCTTATAGTTACAATTTACCTACTTCTGTGACATTAAGCTGTAATTGTCTTTGGTAGGGTTTAAACAGTTCCAGGGATTTTTGCATCTGAAAACTAAGTTTCCTTGGGTCAGCAATGTCTCAATCCAAAAGTAGTAATAACAGACTATCCAGCATGGCAAAATTGTGGAGAGAAGTTCTCTGGGTGCGTTTTCCCCAGATCCACAAATAATGTTCGCAAGACAATATCCATTATATCTACATGTACATAAAGCTGGTTTTGGCAGTGGTGCTTATTAAATGTAAGATTTCCCAGAGGTTACACTGCCTGAAATTATTAGTAACAATTATAATAAGAGTATTACACAACATTTATTGACATATTTTCTGCCTCAACACTTGAGACTAATCAAGTGTTGGATATATTTTGTAAAGAAAGAAAGTATCTTACCCCCTTTAATATGCAAGTCTCTAGTGAGGGCCCAGACTTGAAAAATAAAATAAAAATATTATTCTACTAAATGACTAGAGCTTTGAAAAGTTTAGTCAGTGTAAACTTCAAGTCTTGGAATTGGAGTTGGAAATTCTGGTTTCTGCTCCTGTTTCTGACTCACTTAGTCAGTTTCATTGGAGAAACCATTTCACTACCCTGAACTTCAGTTCTTTGTGTGTAAAATGAAATAGCGAAGTTTGCCTGGACTGCATCCTAGAAATGTGATAAATATTAGATGAAATTATGATAAAATGATCATTATTATTTCCAATTAGAAAGTTTTGAGCAAGTGAGTAACTTAGTATGCTGCCAGTTAAACAGGAAAAGAAACCAAAAAAAAACATGTCTAATATACTTTTGGACAAGGAAAATAAAGATAGGTGGATTTTTAATTCAAATAATCAAGAACTCAGCATTGAGAAAAATTTATTCAATAACTTATTAGGAAAATGAAGATCCCAAAATTAGCCCTTGTCTAAGATCAGCAACTAAATTTGTTATTTGATACAGTTTCAGTCTATGAATGCTGAGTACATTCTAAGAAGTTTGACTCAGTGTGTGAGTGAAAATAGGTCTTTAAATGATGATTGGTAATGGTGGCATCGAGCTAAGCAAAGTAGCAATTGTGAACAAGTATTGCAGCTCATTAAATTTTGTTCAAATAGTATGTCCACTGTCAATATCCATATATGCTATTAAAAATAATATGTACATAATACCTTACATTTATTGATCACTTCATGTGCTCTGTTTCAGGTGCTTTGCTGCAATAAATTATTTAATCCACATGATAATCCTATAGTTGAGCTCAGTTCAGTTGCTGAGTCGTATGCGACTCTTTGTGAACCAATCGACTGCAGGATGTCAGGCCTCCCTGTCCATCATGAACTCCCGGAGTTTACTCAAACTCATGTCCATCGACTCAGTGATGTCATCCAACTACCTCATCCTCTGTCGTCCCCTTCTTCTCCACCTTCAATCTTTCCCAGCATCAGGGTCTTACAAATGAGTCAGCTCTTCGCATCGGCTGGCCAAAGTATTGGAGTTTCAGCTTCAGCATCAGTCCTTCCAATGAAAACCCAGGACTGATCTCCTTTAGGAGATCTGGAGGCACTGGTTGGATCTCCTTGCAGTCCAAGGGACTCTCAAGAGTCTTCAACACCACAGTTCATAAGCATCAATTCTTTGGCACTCAGCTTTCATTACAGTCCAACTCTCACATCCATACATGACTACTGGAAAAACCATAGCCTTGACTAGACAAACCTTTGTTGGCAAAGTAATGTCTCTGCTTTTTAATATGCTGTCTTGGTTGGTCATAACTTTCCTTCCAAGGAGTAAGCGTCTTTTAATTTCATGGCTGCAATCACCATCTGCAGTGATTTTGGAGCCTCCCAAAATAAAGTCTGCCACTGTTTCCACTGTTTCCCCATCTATTTGCCATGGATTGATGGGACCAGATGACATGATCTTCATTTTCTGAATGTTGAGCTTCAAGCCAACTTTTTCATTCTCCTCTTTCACTTTCATCAAGAGGCTCTTTAGTTCTTCTTCATTTTCTGCCATAAGGGTGGTGTCATCTGCATATCTGAGGTTATTGATATTTCTCCTGGCAATCTTGATTCCAGCTTGTGTTTCATCCAGCCCAGGGTTTCTCATGATGTACTCTGCATGTAAGTTAAATAAGCTGGGTGACAACATACAGCCTTGACATACTCCTTTTTCTGTTTGGCACCAGTCTGTTGTTCAATGTTCAGTTCTAACTGTTGCTTCCTGACCTGCATACAGATTTCTCAAGAGGCAGGTCAGGTGGTCTGGTATGCCCATCTCTTTTAGAATTTTCCACAGCTTATTGTGATCCACACAGTCAACGGCTTTGGCAGAGTCAATAAAGCAGAAATAGATGTTTTTCTGGAACTCTTTTGTGTTTTTAATGATCCAGTAGATATTGGCAATTTGATCTCTGGTTCCTCTGCCTTTTCTAAAACCAGCTTGAACATCTGGAATTTCACGGTTCATGTATTGTTGAAGCCTGGCTTGGAGAATTTTGAGCATTACTTTACTAGCATGTGAGATGAGTGCAATTGTGCCATAGTTTGAGCATTCTTTGGTATTGCCTTTCTTAGGGATTGGAATGAAAACTGAGCTTTTCCAGTCCTGTGGCCACTGCTGAGTTTTCCAAATTTGCTGGCATATGGAGTGCAGCACTTTCACAGCATCAGCTTTTACGATTTGAAATAGGTCAACTGGAATTCTATCACTTCCACTGACTTTGTTCATGGTGATGCTTCCTAGGGCCCACTTGACTTCACATTCCAGGATGTCTGGCTCTAGGTGAGTGATCACACCATCATGATCATATGCATTGTGAAGATCCCTTTTATACAGTTTCCTTGTGTATTCTTGCCACCTCTTCTTAATATCTTCTGCTTTTGTTAGGTCCATGCCATTTCTGTCCTTTATTGAACCCATCTTTGCATGAAGTGTTCCCTAGGTGTCTCTGATTTTCTTGAGGAGATCTCTAGTCTTCCCTATTCTATTGTTTTCCTCTATTTCTTTCCACTGATCACTGAGGAAGGCTTTCTTATCTCTCCTTGCTATTCTTTGAAATTATGTATTCAAATGGGTGTATCTTTCCTTCTCCTTTGCTTTTCACTTCTCTTCTTTTCACAGCTATTTGTGAGGCCTCCTCAGACAGCCATTTTGCTTTTTTGCATTTCTTTTCCATGTGAATGGTCTTGATCCCTGTCTCCTATACAATGTCATGAACCTCCGTCCATAGTTCATCAGGCACTCTGTCAATCAGATCTAGTCCCTTAAATCTATTTCTCACTTCCACTGTATAGTCTCACAAGAGATTTGATTTAGGTCATACCTGAATGGCCTAGTGGTTTTCCCTACTTTCTTCAATTTAAGTCTGAGTTTGGCAATAAGGAGTTCATGATCTGAGCCAGAGTCAGCTCCTGGTCTTGTTTTTGCTGACTGTATAGAGCTTCTCCATCTTTGGCTGCAAAGAATATAATCAATATGTTTTCTGTGTTGACTGTATGGTGATGTCCATGTGTAGAGTCTTGTCTTGTGTTGTTGGAACAGGGTGTTTGCCATGACCAGTGTGTTCTCTTGGCAAAACTCTACTAGCCTTTGTCCTGCTTCATTTTGTACTCCAAGGCCAAATTTGCCTGTTACTCCAGGTGTTTCTTGACTTCCTACTTTTGCATTCCAGTCCCCTTTAATGAAAAGGACATCTTTTTTGGGTGTTAGTTTTAAAAGGTCTTGTAGGTCTTCACAGAACTGTTCAACTTCAGCTTCTTCAGCATTACTGGTTGGGGTATAGACTTGGATTACCATGATATTGAATGGTTTGCCTTGGAAACGAACAGAGATTCGTTTTTGAGATTGCATCCAAGTACTGCATTTCAGACTCTTTTTTGACTGTGATGGCTACTCCATTCCTTCTAAGGGATTCTTGCCCACAGCAGTATATATTATCGTCATCTGAGGTAATTCACCCATTCCAGTCCATTTTAGTTCACTGATTCCTAAAATGTCGATGTTCACTCTTGCCATCTCCTGTTTGACCACTTTCAATTTGCCTTGATTCATGGACCTAACATTCCAGGTTCCTATGCAATACTGCTCTTTACAGCATAATCCTATAATCTGTCCTCTTTTATAACCACCTTGTTTTGAAAGAGAAAATTGAGGTACAGGTAAGTTAAGGAACACACTCAAGGTATAATAAAGGACCCTGTCTGAGTAAAAATCCAAAAATTATTACACAGTTTGTCAGTCTTCTCACCAGACCTTGGAAACTTAAGCTTTATTAGATTCACAGTAAATTCTCTTTCCCTCTCTTCTGTGTACCATTTCATTGAGTTAAAATTTAGAGGAATGAGACTATTGACATTATTTACTTGGTTTATCCACAAACTTTTACCTGTGTAGATGGTTAATAACTTAATAACTGATATTCCATGTAGTAATAGTTAACATCTATTATTTCATGTCATAATTCAGAAAACTACTAATATCCAGTTAGTAGCAACTACCAGAAATTATCCCTTGTTCCTAGAAGGAAGTAAAAGCTTTGAGTGTTTTGTTTTTCTTTGTTTTGTTTAGACTGCAAAAGGTTTAAGTGGAAAGAAATGTGTAGAAAATGGCTAGTAAAGACCCCTCAACTTTGAAATAAAAGAGAAAAGCCTCAAGAGGAAGAGGTGTAGGGGAACACTTTAAGACCGTGATTTTGGAGTCTATCCATTTCGACTGTTGACTTATAGAGCCAAATCTCACCAAGTTTTCTCATCTATAAAATGGTGATGATAAATGCTTACATTAAAGAGAAGTAGCAACTGAATGAGTTCCTAAGTGAAGAACCCTTACCCTAACGTCTGGCAGATAAAAGTAACAGCAGAAGTAGAAGTTGATAGTAGCTGTTGCAGTGGACATGTCTTGTTCAAAGTAATGCATATATGCTGGCTAGGATCAAGAGCTCTTGGTTTCTGATCAAAGGCCCTTTTCCAATCCTCTGTACCATCTCATCCCCCAAATCCAGGTATTTCTAGGAGACAGGAGTGGGAATTGGGAACAAAATATCTAGGCTTTGGTGAATAGCTAAGCATTTTAAGAGTGGGCTTATATAATGTAATGAGGTGTTACTGTTACCTAGCAAGGCTGTTGGTAGAAATTTGGTTCCTATATAGTCCTAGCACTTCTTGGGAACTAGAACTTATTGGTCCCAGACGGAGAAACTTCTTTCTATGGAAAATGTTATATGCAGGATCCTAAACTTCCCTCTGTTTTTCTTTCAGTCTCACTACTAAATCCACATGTCAGTAAAGTGGAGTTAGAAAACTAACAGTAACACCTGGTTAGAAAAATTATCAGTAAGTTCTTATAGAGTTTTGACCCTGCAGATCTTTGGGTAAATCCCCACCATGCATTTGATTTTAAGCTGGGGACTTAGACATCAACTGGGTTATTTTCATTGATGACATCTCTAAAAGGACTGAAACACATGATCTCTTTGACATTTTTCTCAGCGACCCAAACAGATTACATTTAGTGATGGAACATTGACAGTTAACCTCTTTAAGACTAATATTCTTCACCTTTAAATGGAAAATATTTTCTTACATTTGAGGGACTTGTTCATATTTAACCAGATAGAGTAGTATCTGACACATGAGAGGTTTAAATAAATGCTAATCTTTATTTTTATTAGTTTGCCCTCTTACATAGCATTTGGGGGTAAATAGATGCTTTTCAAAATATCAGTTTCTATAATATAATGTTTATATATTTAAAATATAAAATTAATTAAATTTGAGGAATGTTTGAACAAAGTGGAACAGACCTCTTTGCTATAGGATTTCTCAGAGTATTTGTGCTTATATGTATTAGGAAATATCAAGAGGGTAGGAAGTACAACATGCTAGGTTTCCCAAACTCAATTACTAGGAAAAATCTACACATGAATTTGCCCGTGTTTTGTAGGACACAGTTTGGGAAATGCACCGCCTTATCCAGAATAATCTTTAGGAACAGAGCATGAGTCCTGAACTTGCAAATCATACCTCTGACTCTTCATGGAGATTCTTCGAAGTTAAGCAGCAACTTTGACAGGAGAAGTGGCTTATGAAGAAATGCTGGATGAGTCAGGAGTTTGTATTTAATGATCACAGTAAGTTTCATTTTTGGAGATACGGAGTTAATTTCATAGAAGTGTATTTCTTTATCCCCATTTCCTCAGTAAAAAAATCCTGTGACAGGAAAGCTTTAATTGAACACCAGATTGGGGCTCCCTTTTCTCGTGTCCAGTGTTACAAGGAAGAGACTTCCCAGCCAAGGCTGTATCTCCCAGCCCCTTGCCTCTGTATGTGGCCATGTGACTTAGTTTTATCAATGAAATGCGGGCAGAAATGTTGTGTACCATTCTAGGCCATAACTTTTAATCAGTGGGTGTGCCTCCTTCAGGTTTTCTTTCTCTTTCCGCTGCATGGATAAGAAGGTGAGATCGCCCCTGTAGTACAAAAGGGAGGCCAGGGTCTCTGGACCACCACCGAGAGGAAAGCTGTGTGCTAAGCAGCAAACCGGGTTGAACACGACTGTGAGAAATAGAACTCTACTGTGATAAGACACTGATATTTTGGAATGTGCTTGTTTTAGCAGCTGATATTCCTTAACCGACATGATCTCTTCCTCTTTTTCTTTTTCCAGAAATATTTTCTCCCTTAAAAGAGTTCTGTTATTCATTAGCTGAGGGTTTAGTCTTGTGTGAGTCAAGAGGTTATAGGAAGGGGAAATAGATATGTTCAAGACATAGTACTTTTTCTTGGAGAAGCCTACAGTCTGGTTAGAGACAGTGATCCAGAGCACATATACATGAAAGGTAGGACTCCATGAGTTCCTGCATCTTGTTCCAGTCTTTGAGGTTTTTGTGCTCTGCAGAGCAGCTTCTCAGAGACATGACAACTTTGATTGACTGTGCTTGGGACAAGATGGATGTGAAACAAGTAATGTGCAGGCCAGGGTTTGTAATTACCTCCAGATCTAGCCTATCAGCCTGCCACCTGGTGCTGAAAAGTCTCTAGATAGCTGGTGGCTGCAGGGATGGTTTTAGTTCTAGCTGAGTAATTTTTTTTTTTTTAAGTGAATGAGTGAATGAATGTTTCCAGTTTTATTAATGTATAATTGACACAACATTATAAGGTATTTAAAGTCTTCATATATTGTCGTGATTTGATATATGTATATACTGAGAAAGGAGTCTCTCTCCGTCAAGTTAATGAACACATCCATCACGTCACATGTTTACTTTTTTTTTTTTTTTTTGGTGATAACATTTTAGTTCTACTCTCTTTATAAATTTCAATTATACAATAAAATGTGATCAATTATACTTACTATGTTACAGTTAGATCCCTAGCTAAGTAATTCTTACTTGTGGGTAAAGATTTCTGAATTTCAACTAATATTTTGTTTTCTACTTGTTTGCTTCATGTGTTCATTCTTTCAGCAAATCTATGAAGTATGTACACTATACATAGGACAAGGAAAATTCCAGTCTTTCTCTCCTGGAGCTCACAGATTAAGATATACCCACAATCTCAGCAAATGTAACAAAGGCAGTAATAAAGACAGAAGAACTCTGCTCAGTGGGATCAAAGGGAAGAGTGATGAACTTAGCCAGAGGGAGGCAGGGAGGAAGCCCATAGAATGTGTTACTGAGGAGAGTTGTAAAGCAGGAATAGGAATTTTTCAGATAAGCTGGGGAGATGTGATTGGAAGTGTGCTCTAGGAAAGTGAAGGAATTGAGAAGAGGTTTAATGCTGGAGAAAGCAAGAAGATCTGTGTGGATGGTATTGAAAATATCTCCTGAACCTGTAACAGTGTCACAAAGATGGTGCTCAGTAAATATTTGTGTAATGCATAAATAGCACAGAAAAGCCATTGGTATTTATTCTATAAAGAGTTCAGTTCAGTTCAGTCGCTCAGTCGTGTCTGACTCTTTGCAACTTCATGAACTGCAGCACACCAGGCCTCCCTGTCTATCACCAATTCCTGGAGTTTACCCAAACCCATGTCCATTGAGTCGATGATTCCATCCAACCAGCTCATCCCCTGTCATCCCTTCTCCTCCTGCCCTCAATCTTTCCCAGCATCAGGGTCTTTTCAAATGAGTCAGCTCTTCACATCAGGTGACCAAAGTATTGGAGTTTCAGCTTCAGCATCAGTCCTTCCAATGAGCAACCAGGACTGATCTCCTTTAGGATGGACTAGTTGGATCTCCTTGCAGTCCAAGGGACTCTCAAGAGTCTTATCCAACACTGGAGTTCAAAAGCATCAATTCTTTGGTGCTCAGCTTTCTTTATAGTCCAACTCTCACATCCATACATGACTACTGGAAAAACCACAGCCTTGACTTGATGGACCTTTTTTGACAAAGTAATGTCTGCTTTTTAATATGCTGTCTTGGTTGGTCATAACTTTCCTTCCAAGGAGCAAGCATCTTTTAATTTCATGGCTGCAATCACCATCTGCAGTGATTTTGGAGTCCCCCAAGATAAAGTCTGCCACTGTTTCCACTGTTTCCCCATCTATTTGCCATGAAGTGATGGGACCAGATGCCATGATCTTAGTTTTCTGAATGTTGAGCTTTAAGCCAACTTTTTCATTCTCCTCTTTCACTTTCATCAAGAGGCTCTTTAGTTCTTCTTCACTTTCTGCCGTAAGGGTGGTGTCATCTGCATATTTGAGGTTATTGATATTTCTCCTGGCAATCTTGATTCTAGCTTGTATTTCATCCAGCCCAGCGTTTCTCATGATGTACTCTGCATGTAAGTTAAATAAACAGGGTGACAATATACAGCCTTGACATACTCCTTTTCCTATTTGGAACCAGTCTGCTGTTTCATGTCCAGTTCTAACTGTTGCTTCCTGACCTGCATACAGATTTCTCAAGAGGCAGGTCAGGTGGTCTGGTATTCCCATCTCCTTCAGAATTTTCCACAGTTTATTGTGATCCACACAGTCAACGGCTTTGGCAGAGTCAATAAAGCAGAAACAGATGTTTTTTCTGGAACGCTCTTGCTTTTTTAATGATCCAGTAGATATTGGCCATTTGATCTCTGGTTCCTCTGCCTTTTCTAAAACCAGCTTGAACATCTGGAATTTCATGGTTCGTGTATTGTTGAAGCCTGGCTTGGAGAATTTTGAGCATTACTTTACTAGCATGTGAGATGAGTGCAATTGTGCCATAGTTTGAGCATTCTTTGGTATTGCCTTTCTTAGGGATTGGAATGAAAATTCCAATTGAAAAATCCAAATGAAAATTCCAATTCCTGAGCTTTTCCAGGCCTGTGGCCACTGCTGAGTTTTCCAAATTTGCTGGCATATGGAGTGCAGCACTTTCACAGCATCAGCTTTTACGATTTGAAATAGGTCAACTGGAATTCTATCACTTCCACTAGCTTTGTTCATGGTGATGCTTCCTAGGGCCCACTTGACTTCACATTCCAGGATGTCTAGCTCTAGGTGAGTGATCACACCATCATGATCATATGCATTGTGAAGATCCCTTTTATACAGTTTCCTTGTGTATTCTTGCCACCTCTTCTTAATATCTTCTGCTTCTGTTAGGTCCATACCATTTCTGTCCTTTGTTGAGCCCATCTTTGCATGAAATGTTCTCTTGGTGTCTCTAATTTTCTTAAGGAGATCTATAGTCTTTCCTATTCTATTGTTTTCCTCTATTTTTTTGCACTGATCATTGAGGAAGGCTTTCTTATCTCTCCTTGCTATTCTTTGAAATTATGTATTCAAATGGGTGTATCTTTCCTTCTCCTTTGCTTTTCACTTCTCTTCTTTTCACAGCCATTTGTGAGGCCTCCTCAGACAGCCCTTTTGCTTTTTTGCATTTCTTTTCCATGGGGATGGCCTTGATCCGTGTCTCCTGTATAATGTCACAAACCGCCGTTCACAGTTCATCAGGCACTCTGACTATCAGATCTAGTCCCTTAAACCTATTTCTCACTTTCACTGTATAGTAATAAGGGATTTGATTTATGTCATACCTGAATGGTCTAGTGGTTTTCCCTGCTTTCTTCAGTTTAAGTCTGAATTTGGCAATAAGGAGTTCATGGTCTGAGCCAGAGTCAGCTCCTGGTCTTGTTTTTGCTGACTGTATAGAGCTTCTCCATCTTTGGTTGCAAAGAATATAATCAATCTGATTTTGGTGTTGACCATCTAGTGATGTCCATGTGTAGAGTCTTCTCTTGTGTTGTTGGAAGAGGGTGTTTGCTATGACCAGTGCGTTCTCTTGGCATTAGCCTTTGCCCTGCTTCATTCTGTACTCCAAGGCCTGCCATTAAAAGTTTTAAAGTAGATGACTCAGATGTAAAAAAAGAACAGCAGAAGATGAATTTCTAAGAAGGCTATCACTTGATTATGAGATAGTCCCTTGAGAAACTAAAGCTGCAATATAGATTTTCATTATGGGCCATAGAGATGAGGGGTTTATAATGCTGTGCCTTTGAAATCTTAACTATGACATTATTTGCTACTACCTTGCAATATCAGGAAAAAGAACAGGCCCTAAGGCAAGCATTGAAAGGCACAGAAAATAAGACTTGTTTGATGAGTTGCTTATTGAGAACATATGTGAATGGAAAATGGGATGTTGAAAACATTCCTACATAAACTGAAGGTTGTTTATCCTATAGCACAATCAATCCCTATTATGCTAGTATAAATAAAGCCTTCCTTCAGAGAATCAGAGATGCCATGAAATTTTGTTTGCATTCTCATCCACAGATGATGCTAAAAAATAATGGCAGTGAAATCATTTGGAGGTTGCAGACAAGGATGGAAAACTTATTTGAATTCAAAACAAAAGCATCATTTTGAATTGGAAAGCAACTACGTATGCATATAGGTTAATGCATTTTCAAAGCAAGGAACTGAAAATGCCAAAATATCACTACCTCTTTATAGTTATGTTGAACCCAAAGAAGGTGATTGTTATTTCCAGATGGCCCTAATGCCCACAGTTATGTTAGTAGGAAGTATAAGGTCCCGCTGGGAGCAATGAACTTCACCTTCTACCCGGTTTAGCACAATAGGGTCATGAAAAATATCCTGTACCAGCTGTTTTAACTAGCGTGAAAACAGTCCAGTTTGATGATGTTTAAAAATTCACGTAGCAGTTTAGCTAAGAAATGATCTCTTATCATCTCCATTTTCTTTCTTTTATGGGGTGTTTTGGCAGAACCCCTTCTGACCATAAATAAGCAGAGCTTGAAGGGAGATAATCTGAGGACCATTACCTGTGTTTTTCCCCTAGGAAAGAAGGTATGGAAGGAGCCCAGAATTGCTCATTTGCATTTTACCTGCCAGTCTACAATAATCCCATCCAAGGTTCATCTTTTCTAATGCTCTCTGAATTTGTAGGGGAGTCTTTTCAGGGGCTGCCTTGACATAATTCTTATTCTAACGGGTGAGGAGAGTACAGGAGAAGTAAATTGTCATGATATGATCTACCATTACATTCACCATTTTGTTTCTATTGGTAGGCTAAGAGAATATCTTTGGGGTTGTTGATTTCTGTGACCTGGTGTGCTGAATGTATTGGGTTGGCCAAGAAAAGTTCATTTGGGTTTTTCCATATAGCTTATGGGAAACCCAAATGAAGTTTTTGGCCAGCCCAATGGTGTGCCTGCTCTTGTGCTTTCCATCTTCTTTCTTTCTGTTCTGGGAGGTTGACAAACATGGATAACATCAGTAGGCTCCCCTCTGTGCTTGGCTAGATTCCTTCCTCACATCACAACTCCTGGTACATGACTGACTGTCACCTGGTGTGGGTAAATGCTTACAGCTCTCACGCCATCACGCCTGGGGAAGTGATGCTGCCCCATTGTTCCTCTCCTTGTCATTTCCAGGTACCCTTCCTACATTTTGCCAGTTCAAATATTTCATCTATTTTCCATCTGGTTTCTACTCTTGTTAATGTCAGTTTCACTCACAGTTGACTCAGCAGGTGCCACCACAGGTAATCATTACTGTGTCAGTGCACCAACTTCCCAACATTTTATAATTTGCCAGAGAGAAGGAATTATCTTGTGTACCTTTAATCCCAGGCCTCCCTGGTGGCTTGGACGGCAAAGAATCTGCCTGCCGTGCAGGAAACCTGTGTTCAATTCTGGGTTGGGAAGATCCCCTGGAGAAGGAAATGGTGACCCACTCCAGTATTCTTGCATGGAGAATTCCATGGACAGAGGAGGCTGGTGGGCTATAGTCCATGGGGTCACAAAGAGTTGTACACGACTGATCGTCTATTACTCACTCACTCACCTTTAATCCCACATGGCAACCTAGCATGGAGTGTGGTGTACAGCAGGTACTCACCAAGTATTGGTTCAATGAATGACTAACAGGTTCATTGACAATTTCGACTCTCAAATTTTCAGACTAACCGAGTAGAATAGGTGAATGATTGGATAAAGAAATTGTAGTGTGTATACACACACACACGATGGAATGCTATTCAGCTGTGGAAAATAATTAAATCTTGCCAGTTGTGACAACAGGGATGCACCTTGAGGGCATTATACTGAGTTAAATAAGTCAGAGAAAGAAACATAAATAGTGTATGATCTCTCTTTTATGTGGTATATAAAAAAAAATTAAACTCACAGATGCACAGAACAGATTGGTTGTTGCCAGAGGTGAGGGGTCAGGGGTGGGGAAAATGGATGAATTGTTGTTCTTATTTTGAATAAATTGAACAGCAATAAAAAAAAAAGACTGGAATACCTCCAAGATGCTAGAACATTTTTCAGGTGATTTAAAAATCCTCCAAACTTCAAAATTACTAGGATCAAGAGAACACATGTTGCAAATAAGTTTTTCAAGTCATGTCTTAAGTTCTGTATATTAGAAAGTTGGATGAGTTAGCAATTATTTTTATCTTAACTGCTTTTGCATGCTCTTATCAAAAGAGACTTTCTTATCTCTGGGTTTCAGGGCAGATCATTATGAGGAGAATACTTTTTCAAGAGTCAGGATAATTATGGTTACTGTTTTTTGAGTTCCTACTACTTTCCAGGCATTTTACAAGCATTATCTGACTTAATTTAATAATAATATATCTTGTCACCATTGGCCCCACTTACGAAATAAGAGCTAAGGGTTAGAGAAAGTAGGTATCAAATACATGTAGAGGAAGATCTAGTTTATATAAAGGAATTACACTTGAATTGCAGTGTGAATAGGGGGAAGGCACGATTCTAACGCTTGGTCAAGAGGAAGGGCAACGGCCTCCTCTGGGTATAGGGGGGTGGTGGAGAGTAAAGGAGAGGAGTAGAGACTTCTGGGAGTAGTGGAGACCTGTTTCCCACTTGCTGCAGTTTCCAGATCAGTTCTGGATGTGACAGTCCTGTGAAGGCTGATACTGGTTTCTAGAGCAACAGTAGTTCTACCTAACAGGGTATTGCAAACCATGGTGGCTTCACTGAAAGTTTATACCCTTCAACTAGTATTCACCCATTTCTTCCACCTCCTACTGTAGTTAATAATGCTGTAGCATATACATGAAATTTGCTTAAAGAGTAGATCTTGTGTCTTCACCACACACGCATACACACATGTACAAAAATGGTAAAGCAAATAAAGTGGTTTTAAACCATGGTCATTTAGAATTGCTCATATGTGAGCAATTGTATTGGGTTTTGTCTGATCTAGTTTGGGCTTAGCTAGGAGCTCCACTGACTACAGGTGTCCAGGTTGGTTAAGGGGGCTCAGCTTCAGTTGGCTGGTACAGCTCTGCCCCACATGGCGCTTCACATTCTTAGGACCTGCGTTCAAACTGGGGATGTTCTCCTCATAGCAACACTGGAGGCATAGGGGGACAAGTGGAGACATACAAGTCTTCTTAAGGTGTAGGCTTGGAACTGACACAGTCATTCCTCCTTCCTTGAATTGGCCCAAGCAATTTGCATGTTTCAGCCAACATCAGGAGCTGGAGAAATATATACCTTTAGTAATGCAAAACTGGAAAGTCAAGTGTCAAAGGACATGAATCCTGGGAGGAGTGAAGAATTGGGGGAAATAATGCAATCCACCACAGCTGAACTGTGGTTTGCAGTTTCCTGATTTCATATGCTGACTAGATTTTGGTTGGTTTGTATATCCGTTGTCTTATTTCTGTGGCATTAATTTTTCATGGCCTTGAGAGCAATAGGAAGGGTGTGTGGTCAAGTCCATAGTCAAGAAATGGCACACAGGAAGGGGCATGTCTGAGCCAACCCAGTCAGACCATCATAAGCCTTGCACCTATGCACCATTTGCAAATTTAGCAAAAAGACATCTTCTGTTTTCCAACATTAGGCATTCTTATCATTTTGGAGAACAGTGGTCTAACTACATTTTTTTTTTTTTTTGGTTTGTATATCATATAACTAGTGATATTTAAAACTATGTTATAGCAAATCATGGAGTTATTTTGAGTCATTTTGGAATTGAAATATTCACACACGAACTCTACAGAAAGCTGGCCACTTCACATGTGGAGCATGGAGAAAGGCATTTTGAGAGGAAATCATATGTGAATAAACTTGAAACTAGAAATGAACTAGCTTAACATCACCTCTGTTGTATGTATTGTACAAAGAAAGAAGCATTCTGTACTGTTTTTAGTGCCATGCAGTTCCTCTGGTGTCCATCCCTGCCTTTTTCCTCATCACATGGGAGCTTGTGCTCATTAACACAATGTCCCCCACTGAGTCTCTGCTCCCAGGGTAACTTACTTGCTCCCTGCCCATGAGGACTGCAGGTGTTTTCAAAGACTGAGAATCTAGATCTTGAGCCTTTCCTATGGAGCAGCAACTGACCTTTCCTACTGAATATCTTCTTACCAGAAGTTTCCTGTTTTCAAGCCCTGCTATATTCAGTGTATCATTTGCATACTAATGTTTGCATGCTAGTTATATGCATATATAATCTAAACTAACATGGGCATGTTTTCAATAATTAGTTACAAATTATTTTTTGACCTGTGATTGTTCATCCTGTTTACTGCCTCCCTCATTTTTTTGAGATTTAAATAGATTTCAAGTGTAGTAATGCTGATTTGTAAAACAGCCTGGGAATTTCTGGCATATTTTGATGGGAACAATTGAACAAAATGTTTGGAATTTTTACTTCATTTTAAAATCCAGGAAGAAGTTTGCAATGCCTTTGGAACAAAATGCTTGGCATTATTTTGTAATCAGCAGAGAGGCTCTGCACATTCCCTTGCCCATCCCAAGCCAATTATTTATGGTATTTTTCTAGCAGTGATAAAACAGAGCCAGGGCACAAAATGTCACAAGGAATGCTGAAAAAGAATGAAAAGTAGCCCTTAAATATTGCATATTGCCTATTCTTAGCAGCATTGAGTGATGTTGACCTTTGATAGGAAAGAGTGTGTGTGTGCTCATTACTTCAAATAGACTATAAGTTCAACTTGCAAAGACTGATAACAAAATTATAACTGTCCAATAGAAATTATCTGAAATTCATGCAGCTAGATCAAAAGCCTCCCCCAGCTCCAAATGAGCAGTAACTGGAATGAATTACATTATGGAGCCTTCCCAACTGCAGCTTAAATCATTTAAGACTTGTTTGGTATGGCACCTGCTGCTCACTTATTTTTAGGAGAGAAAATGTACATTCTTGAGCATAAGGGCCTGAAGGATTTTTATTCTCAAGGAAAAGCCTAAATGTGCCAAAATTTTGGAAGCTGAATTTTTAGAAGGGCAGCTTAATTTGCTGCTCTTGCGGGAGGCTTAAGGGGCTGAGATCACAGTGAAAGAGCTCACAGCATCATGACCCCTCTGTGTCCTTACTGTAGGAACTTTAGTGGGAGGCCGTTGTGAAGGCTGCTTCCAGTTTTTGATCACATGAGCCGCCAACTTCATTACAGCAGGCAGAAGGATGAGCTTAAGGAAAGAAGGATAGAAACTGGGATTCCAAATATTTGTTTAGTTTTCAAGGGAGCTTTATTCCTCATGATGTTTCAGGGTGAACTTTACATTTCAGAAATGAGAAACCCTGACCTAATTACTTTCTAAGCTCACTGGAACTGTCATACCTTATGTAACACTGATGCCTTTACAAAAATAAGGGTTAGAGGAGAGAGCTGATGGTGCGTCTACATGTGAGAGGTTAAGAGGGAAATGAGGGCACACACCTGTGTCATCCATGTCAGCCCTGAGAGAGCTTTGGTACATACCTGTGATGTCTGGTAAGATCACTAATAGCCACATAAAACTTCTTAAGTAACTTAAAATTAAATGTAATTATAACATAAAATATAACTAAATATAAAAACCTAAATCTAAGACTGGAAACAATAAAACTCCTAGAAGAAAACATAGGCAAAACACTTTGACATGAATTGTAACATGTTTTTGGATCTGCCTCCTAAGGCAAAGGAAAGTAAAAATAAATGAATGCGGCCTAGTTCAACTTAAAAGCTTTTGCATACCAAAGAAAACCAACTGAATGTTTGAAAACACTTAAAAATAATGTGACTTAATAAGGGGTTAATATACAAAATATATAAACAGCTTGTATAACTCAATATCAAAAAACAATCTGATGAAAAGATGGGCAGATCATCTAAATAGACACTTTTCCAAAGAAGATGCATAGATGAGCAATAGGCACATGGAAAGATCTCAGCATTGTTAATCTTCAGAGAAATGCAGATTGAAGCCACTATGAGGTATCACTCTACACCTGTCAGAATATCTATCATCAAAAAGTCTACAAATAAATGTTAGGGAAGATGTGGAGAAAAGGGGGCCCTAGTATGCTGTTGATGGGAATGTAAGATGCTGCAGCCACTGGAAAACAGTATGGAGGTTCCTCAAAAAACTAAAAATAGAACTACCATATAATCTGGCAGTTCCACTCCTGGAAATACATTAGAAAAAAGAAATGAAAACACTAACAAAAAAGATATATGCATCTTAATGTTCCTAGAAGCATTATTTACAGCAGTCAAGATATGGAAGCAATCTAAGTGTCCATCAGTATATAGATGGATAAAGAAATGTGATTTATGTATATAGAATGGAATATTACTCAGACATAAAAATGAAATTATGCCATTTGCAACAACATGGGTGGACCTGGAAGATGTTATACTTAGTGAAATAACTCAGAGAAAAACACTGTATGTTATCACTCATAGGCGGAATCTAAAACCTGAAACAAATGGATGTAACAAAGCAGAAACAGACTTTCAGATATAGGGAGCAAACTAGTGATTTCCACTGGGATGATGCAAGGTGGGAGGAGCAAGATAGGGGTAGCAGACTAAAAAGTAAAAAATATTATATATAAAATAAATAAGCTACAAGGATACAGCACAGATAGCCAATATTTTGCAATAACTCTAAATGAAGTATGATCTATAAAAATATTGAATCATTTTGTTATACACCTGAAACTAATATAAGTGTATAAACCAAATGTACTTCAACTGGAAGAAAGAAAAGTAAATATAATTAAGCATTCAATTCCTCAGTCACACAAATATGGCCATTTACTGAACATTGAAGATTTTGGAATGTTTTCATTATCACAGAAAGTTCTTTAGGATAGGAGTGGTAGACTTTTCCCCTATAAGAAAGGACTTACTCTTTTTCTTTTTTTTAAGGACTACTCTTAAAAAAAAGTTTTGGGCAGAGTTTTTAAAAATTCTCAAATTAGAAAAAAATGAATTAAAACTCATGTGTTTATATAATCTAATTTCTTCTAACTTAATTGATGTGTATTGAAGTTTTGTTTGAAATTTTTGGTACTTTCCTCTTACATGTCAAATGATACTCCTGTTGTCCTGCATCATTGACTTTTTATCCAAGTCTTCTGCACAATCTACTGTGTGAGCTGAGTTTATTCTTACTTCCTTCTTATACTGATGGTAACTCTACACAGAAAACCCTTTTCTTTTTTTCCCCACTTAGCTCAAACCTATGCTCCTAGGAAGGCCTCATTTATGTCCCATTTCCCTGTGAATACTCTTCAGAACACTACAACTCATCTAATTACTTTCTGTTCTGATAATTTGCTGCTTTTTTAAAAAATTATACTTTCTTTCATGTGCTTAGTTTCTTTTCTTAATTAGAATGTCATGTCTTTGAAAACTGGGACCCTGTCTTATATTCTGCTCATCAAATATGACCTTTGCCATCATCCTGAACTCCATAAAATTTAGGAATCTTCACATAACTTTTAATCTAGGCATATTCCAGTTTTGTCAGTTGTCCCAATAATGTGGGCTTTTTAGCAGCAATTTTGTTTTTCTTTAAGATCCAGTTCAGCATTGTGTATTACAGTTAGTTAGCATGGCTTTTGGATCTTCTTTGTTGTTGTTCAGTCACCAAGTCATGTCTGACTCTTTGTGACCCTATGGACTGTAGCATGGCAGGCTTCCCTATCCTTCACTGTCTCCCGGAGTTTGCTCAAACTCATGTCCATTGGGCTTCCCAGGTGGTGCTAGTGGTAAAGAACCTGCCTGCCAACGCAGGAGACATAAGAGATATGGATTCAATCCCTGGGTTGGGAAGATTCACCTGAAAAAGGGAATAGCAACCCACTGCAGTATTCTTTCCTGGAGAATTCTGTGGACAGAGGAGCCTGGTGGGCTACAGTCCATAGGTTTGCAAAGAGTCTGACATGACATGACTGAAGTGACTTAGCATGCATGCATGTGTGTCCATTAAGTCAGTGATGCCATGCAACCATCTAATTTTCAGTTGCCCCCTTCTCCTCCTGCCCTTCTTTACTCTGGGACAATTCCTCAGTTTTTCATTGCCTTTCATACCACTGGCATTTTTGATAAAAATACAGGCTTTTTATTACCTTAGCCTAATTGCCTAATTTTTTCCACTGTACAGTTACTATTTTTTTCCTTTTGTAGTCAAAAAGTAATTGTTGATGGGCTATGTTGAGATGTAATATCCTTTTCCCTGTCGAACTTTTCTGTTACCCAAATTTAGCACCTATTGAGGATTCTTGCCTGCATCAGTTTTTACAATGCTGTTTGCAAAATGCTGATTTTCTAAATGCACCCCCCTTTACTCTATTTTCATATCAGTATTACATGAAATTTGTTAGTCTGTGTTTGTTTACAGTATAAATTAATGAATTATATTTTATTTAATAGTTTGTAACTTATTACTGTCCTTTATTTCAATGATTACATTTCCTGAATTTGGTCAGTTGGCATTCCTTCAAGCTGATTCCTATGTCTTTGTGACATATCCACACTTCTTTTTTTCACCTCTTCTTTATTTTCAGACTCAAAAATAGGATTCAGGCTCTTCTAATACTTTCTTGCCTCAGTCTTGGAATCAGCCATTTCTCCAAGGAGCTATGGTTCCTTTTAGTGGAGAATGGTATTTAGAAACCAAGATCTGAGCAAAAATCTGCAATTTGAGCAGGGCTTTGTGGGGAAAGTTTATTTCTACTTAGTGTCCTGTCCTGGGATTGCTCAATTGAGAGATGTCCTGTCTTGAAATAAGGGATGTGTTTCCATTGTTCAGATCTATTTTTTGTCTTTCAGTGTTTTTTCCTTTTAAATAGTTCTCTTCATATAGGTTTTGAATATTTTGTATTAACTTTACTTTTAAGTATTTTATCTTTTATTTATTTTTGCTGTTATAAATAGAATCTTATTTCTATTGTATCTTCTATTAGATTTTATTTGAGCATGAGAAAGCTATTGGTTTTTGCATGTTAATTTTAAAGCTACCAGCTCGCTAAATATTTTTTAATTGTTTGAATTATTTTTAGCATTATTCTCTAGGATTTTTCAGGTATACCATCATGTCATCTGCAAATAGAGATAGTTTTGTTGCCTTTCCAGCTCATATGCCATGAACTGTTTTCTGTTCTCTAATTGTGTTATCTAATATTTCAAAGATATTGTTAAATGTAGTAGATACAGTGGTCATCCTTGCCTTGATCTTAACTCTTGTCAGAACATTTCCAAAGTTTCCCCATTAGACAAGATACTAGCTCTAGGGTAAGGTCTACATAGTTCATTACCACAATAAGGAACTACATGTCCATTCTTATAATCTCAAGTACTAGGAATAGTGTTCCATTTTGTTAAATGCTTTTTTCCAATATCTTTATAAATAGATTTTTCCTCTTAAAAGTATTAATCTGGTGAAGTATTTTAATGGATTTAATGCACAATATTTGCATTCCTGGTATAAACTCTGCTTAGTCATGGTTTTCATAATGTGCTATTGGGGTTTAGTTGCAAATATTTTTTAAAGAATTTTTGCATCAGTAGTTGTTAGATATATTAGTCTGCTTTCTCTTTCTTGGTTTGTTTTTTAAATCAGGTTTAATTATAAATACTGTAATACTTTATAAAGGGGATTTGGAAGTTCTCTTTCATTTTATATTCTCTTGAACAATTTATGTAGCATGGGAACTCTCTGGTAGAGGTCTCCTTGTGAAGCCACCTGGACTGTGCTTTCTGGCTAGATAGCTCCTTTATAACGTTTGCCATTTATTCTACAGAAAATGGTCATTCAAATGTTCTATTTCTACCAGAGTAAACTTCGGTAAGTTAAATACAACTAGAAAATTGCCCATTTCATCATTTCCTAAATTTTTTTGACGTATAGGGTGAAAATTGACCTCAAGATTTAAAACATTTCCTCTGTGCTAATATTTATCCCTTGTTGTTTCTCGTTTTGCATCTTTGCATATAATTTTTAATAAATTATAACAAATTAGCTAGTAGTTTGTCTATTTTATTGATTCATTTTAGGGAGCCAGGATTTTTGTATATTTATTTATGATTTGTTTTCTACCTCGTTAACTTTTTTTTTAATCTTCATCATTTCTTTTCTTATACTTTTAGTTTTCTTCATTGTTCTTTTCTCGCTTTTTGAATTGGAAATTTAATTTCTTTTTATTCTAAATATGTTCTCAAAGCTATGAATTTTAGTCTCATTATTACTTCAAACATATCCCATCAATTCTGCTGATATTCAGTGTTTTTATTTCCCCTTTCAGTGTTCAGTGTCTTTTTATTTCCTGTTCCACTCAAAAATTGTTTGAGGACTTTTTTCTTTCAGATGGAAGGGTGCTTTGGGGTTTTGGTATTATTGTAATTTTTTAGTCTTATTGCATTGTGATCCAAGAGTAATTTTGCAGTATTCTTGCTTTATTAAATTTATCAACATTGTCTTAGTGAACTAATACATTATTAACTATTATGAATGTTCCTTGTATTCTTGAGAACTTATATTCCCTATTATTGGGGTGAGTTGTTAGGTATATATTCATAAGTTCTACACTATCCGTAGCATTGGTTGCTTTCTTTAGGTCTTCTAAAATATTACATAAATATTGTCACTTTAAATGGTTCTTGTACTGAAACTGATGTTAAAGTCTTCTATCATTACTGTGCTTTTGTCTGCTTCTTTTGCATCTCCTATAGTCTTGACTTGAGTTCTATTTGTCTAATATTAAGATTGCAACCTTGCCCTCTTTTTGTTTCCATTAGCCTTGTCTATTTTTTCCTATCCGTTTATTTAAGCCTTTTTGAGTCATTATTTTTGGTGTGTCAACTGTATGATGCAGAGTTGACCTTTGTTTTTGAGTCATTTAAAGAAAGTTTTCTTTTAATTGCAACGTTAAGCCTAATTACATTTGTTGATATGACTGATAAGTTTTGATCTCAACACTGTTACATTATTTTCTATAACACAGCCTGTGTGTATCCTTCATTCTTCTTTGAAAATTTCTTTTAGTATTTAGAAAAATTTGTATTTTTGTTGTAGTGGTTAATTTGTATTTATATAAAATCTTTTATAGTGCTCTTATTTTTTCTCAATTTTTTATGATCTTGTTGCTAGTTTTAAATGATACTCTTTTACTTCCACTTATTTCCTATATAATGATCAATGATCTGATTTTAATTTTCTTTTTCTATTGTGTTAATTTGCCTTTTTCTACTTTGTCAGAACACATAATATTTACCTGTTTTCCCAGCTATGCTGTTACCTTTCAGTATTAAATCTTTAATTAAATATATTAAACTCTTACTCTCAGCACTTTGTTGAATTTCCCTAGTCATGTTTTGATTGAAAGGAGCTTCTCTAGTAAATCCTTCAGAAAATGGTTCTAAAAAGAGCATTCCTTGAATTCTTTGATATTTAAAATTATCTTTCTGTTTCTTTGATACTAGAAAGATTACTTAGCTGAATATAAAATCTTTGGCTCCTACCTTTTCCCCTTGAGCTTCTTACTGTAATTCTTATCGTTCTTTGTGTGTTTCTCTTGAGAAATTTGATGCCCATGTGAATTTGTTACCCATATAATAACTAGTTCTTTTTGCCTGAAAGTTCTGAGAAATTTTTGTCTTTAAAGTCTTCTTCTCTATTAGACTCTATCTCAGAACTGATCATTTCACACCAATTTTCCCCAGTGTACACAGAGGATACTTTCAATGTGTAGATTTTCTTTTTGTCTCATCTCTGGAAACATTTCTCAGATACATATATAGTATTTATTTTAGTTACTGCAATTGTACCTATATTGGATTTTCTTTTCCTTCTTTCTCAACAGTTTTCTTTCTGACCCTTTTTACTTTTTTATTTTTTCCTTTCTGTTCTTTTTAGTTGTTTCCTTGTCTTTGTTCATTGTCCCTTATAATCATTTAGATACCTTGTAATTTTTTTTGAGGCTTTTTTCTTTTATTTTTTTCTGGAGTTCATTGCATGTCTTTATTATTTTTCACTTTTATTCTTAAATTTTTGAATTCCTGATTTTGAATAGTTTTATGTCTCCAAATGATTATTTGAGGAAGTTTAAATTTGGAGCATTGATTTATACTTTTTATTTTTTGATTATCTTTCTTGAGGGAGCTAATCATCAGTTGAAATGTTTTAAGTCTCATTTTTTATTTTCTATTTCTCATGGCTTTATATAGAGTTAGCTGGAAAAGTTTGTTGTTGTTCATTTGTTTTGTTTTTGTCTTTTCTATCAGAAGATATTTCAGAGTTTGTCACTGAAGTGTACCCACTCATGCCAGAATATTGAAGTACAATTTCCTTAGTGAATAATCTTTTTGTTGATGAAGATGTTGGAGGAGGGATTGGTATGAATTGTGTTTCTCTTTCTCTTACTCCTCTCTCTCTCTCTTTCCTGTAGATTCATTTTTTCCCTTCTTATTTCTTTGTTACTTTAATGCCACATCAACAAAGTTTCACTCTTTCATTTATTATCTTCCCCCAAAAGACTTTGCAGAGACATCAGTGGAATCTCTGGTTTCACTCATTTTCAAACCTCTTTTCTATTGGTGTTACTGTAAACTACTAAGCCCCAGACCTATGTTCAATATTTAAGCATTCAGTATGCAGTCTCTTCCTGGGAGTTATTTTTATCTGGCTTTTTTTGTAAGTCTTATATACTCTACTTGTCTTTTCCCTGGAGACTCCTAAGGCAACAAATGCCTCACTTTCTGAACCTACAAGCTTGTGATAGTGAAAGCTCCAGTTGAAATTTGATGATTGTTTTTCTACTATTAATGGGGGTTTCCCTTGTAGCTCAGCTGGTAAAGAATCTGCCTTCAATGCAGGAGACCTGGGTTCAATAGGTAATTTTAAATTTGTGCTATTATTTTTCTCCAAGTAATTCTTAATATGTGGTATATTTGATTTTATTTGAGGTCTTTATTGAGCTTAAGACTTTTGGGATGGGTGTGTAGGAAGCTGCCTTTATGTTAGCGTCAACCAGACCTCTCCATAACTTAAGTTTTTTTCTTTTCTTTTGATGATCTGTATTTTAGCTTTTCCTTTTTGTCTCAGTGCCCCAGCATCTGTTTCTGCATCTCAAGCTTAGGACTCCCATGGCTTCTGCCTTGATCACCATTTTGTATTTTCCTCATATTATTATAAGTCCATGGAAAGACATTGCTCATTTCTTTTAGACTGGTTATAAATTTTTCAAAAGATTCCTGATTGTTTAGAGTAGAAGATGTATCACACCATGAATTTACTGCATCAATTTCACCTGATGGCTCTTTACTTGGTATATTAGACAGAATCAGGAGAAGATAAAAACATTATATTTGGTGAAATGTCTCTTTAGGTCTTCTGCCCTTTTTTTTTATTGGGTTGTTTGTTTTCCTGATATTGAGCTTCATGAACTGCTTGTATATTTTGGTAGTTAGTCCTTTGTCAATTGCTTCATTGGCAATTATTTTCTCCCATTCTGAGAGTTGTCTTTTTATCTTGTTTATGGTTTCCTTTGCTGTGCAAAAGCTTTTAGGTTTAATTAGGTCCCATTTGTTTATTTTTGTTTTTATTTCCATTCCTCTAGGAGGTGGATCATAAAGGATCTTGCTGCAATTTATGTCAAAGAGTGTTCTGCCTATTTTTTTCCCCCTTTAAGGGTTTTGTAGTTTCTGGTCTTACATTTAGGTCTTTAATCAATTTTGAGTTTGTTTTTGTATATGGTGTTAGGAAGTGTTCTAATTTTATTCTTTTACATGTTGTTGACCAGTTTTCCCAGCACCATTATTGAAGAGACTGTCTTTTCTCTATTGTATATTTTGCCTCTTTTGTCAAAGATAAGGTGCCCATAGATGTGTGGGTTTACCTCTGGGCTTTCTGTCTTGTTTCATTGGTCTACATTTTTGTTTTTGTGCCAGTACTATACTCTCTTCATGACTATAGCATTGTAGTATAGTCTGAAGTCAAAAAGACTTATTCCTCCAGATCCATTTTTCTTTTTTAAGATCACTTTGGCTGTTCAGACTCTTTTGTGCTTCCATAAAAATTGTGAAGGTTTTTGTTTTAACCCTGAAAAATGCCATTGGTAATTTGATAGGGATTGCTCTGAATCTGTAGATTGCTTTGAGTAGTATAGTCATTTTCACAATATTGAGTCTTCCAATCCAAGAACATGGTATATCTTTCCATCTGTTTGTGTTGTCTTTGATTTCTTTCATCAGTGTCTTATAGTTTTCTGTATACAGATCTTTTGTCTTTGTAGATAGGTTTATTCTGAGTTGTTTTATTCTTTTTGTTTCAGTGGTAAGTGGGATTGATTCCTTAATTTCTCTTTCTGACTTTTTGTTGTTAGTGCATATGAATGCAAGGGATTTCTGTGTATTGATTTTGTATCCTGTGATTTTAGTAAGTTTGCTGATTTGCTCTAGTAATTTTCTGATATCTCTAGGTTTTT